>NC_061100.1:48129437-48159576 GCF_015104395.2 Macrobrachium nipponense
TTTTTATCTGCAATTCCATTGCCTTCAATTCCAACATGGCCTGGTGTCCAGCACAAGGATATCTTGATATTTCGAAGGCTTAAAAAATGAATATTTTCTTGTATTGCTCTAATAGCAGGGTGATGATGATTAAATGAATCTATTGCTTGAATAGCACTTTTTAAATCACTATATATAGTGTAATGTTTGCTGGGAGTTCTAGCGATTTTATGCAGAGCCAATGGAATTCCTGCCAATTCAGCGGAATATATGGAGCTATAAATTGGCATTCTTCCACGATAGTATTTTTCGTCTGTAATAACTGCGAACCCCACAGCAGCATCAATTTTTGAGCCATCTGTATAAATAGAGATAATATTTGCATTGATTTCTTGGTGTTCCAAAAAGATTTGTTTGACAGCGTAACCTGGAATTTCATATTTTTTTTTTTAAATCGAATAACTCATGGTGAGGCTTATTCCATTTCCAAAAAGGTGTTGAATTTGGTAAATGGTTCAGGAATTTTAATGGTGGAATATTATATTTCTCTATGTATATTTTCAGTCGTATAACAAATGGGTAAAATGATCGTGGTCCAATTCTTTTTGGAATGATGGTATTAATTATAATTCTACTCAGTTTTGATGGGTATCTTAATGTCCGCGAATAGAAGTTTAAACTATATTCGACCCTTCTTTGATCAAGTGAACAAGACCTGTTTCACTATACAGAGAAATAACAGGTGTAGATTAAAATGCACCCGTAGCATATCTCAAACCTGCATTATGAAGAGGATCTAATTTTTCCAATGTAGTGGCAGATGCAGAAGCGTATAGATACGACCCATAATCAATTTTACTCGGTATCAGTCTTGTGTAAATAGAGTAATGTACTTCTATCTGAGCCCCACTTGGTATGTGCCAATTTCTTCAATAGATGTAGTACTTTACTACAGCTTTTACGTAGGTAATTAATGTGAAATTTCCAAGTCATCCGTTGGTCAAAATGCAACCCAAGAAATTTGGTACGAGTAACAAAACTAATTGGTTTATCATACAGTAGCAATTTCATTTTCGGTACATTTTTCTTATTTGTAAAAGTAATGGCTACAGTTTTACTTGCCGATATAGTGAATCCATGTGCAGTAGTCCACGATACGATAAGATAGAGATTTTTGTAGTATGATTTGTCCTGTATAGATATCAGAGTGGATGATCCAAATGGCAAAATCATCTACATATAATGAACTCTGTACACCAGTTGGTAGTTGTTTTGTAATATCATTAACAGCCATGATAAAAAGGGTGGTGCTCAAAACACTACCTTGCAGAACTCCTTCATATTGTGTGTGCTCCTTAGATAAAGCACCATTTATCTTAACTCTTTCCTTTAAAAGTTGTACTATGTTTAAGGGTAAAAATCCTCTCAGTCCAGAATAATGCATTTCTTTTAAAATCTGATGATTCCATGTCTTGTCATAGGCCTTCTCCATATCAAAGAAGATGGCTGTGGCATAGCTGTTTAAAGCAAATGCTTTCCCAATATCGGTGTCAAGTAAAGTTAAAGGATCTAGGGTAGATCTTGGTTTCCTATATCCATTTTGTGAAACGGAAAAGTATCCTGTTTTTTCAAGATACCAGATTAATCTATTGTTAATCATTTTCTCAAACAATTTACATAAGCAGCTTTTTAATGCTATTGGTCTGTAGCTATCTATCTGTGTCATAAGGATCTTTGCCTGGCTTCAAGAATGGAAGGTCTAGTGCTTTCTGCCAATCTTGTGTGAAATATATTTCAATCCATATTTTGTTATATAACTTTAATAAATATTGTTAACTGTTTGGGTGAAGGTGTTTCAACATTTCAAATGTGATCATATCTTCACCCGGGGCTGTATTAGAGCATGTTGACAGTGCCGATAAAAGTTCATCCATGGTAAAGCAATCATTGTATGAATAATATTGATTAGTCTGAAGATTAATTGGAATTTTTTCTTCTTTTTCTTTAATGGTGCGAAAAGATTTTATTGATGAACCTTTGGAAATATTACTTAAATGTTCTGCTAGGCAAGTTGCTACCTCTTTAGGATCATATATCAGTTTGCTATTAATTTTCAAAACTGGGACATGGGATCGAATGGGCTTTCCTAGTATTTTATGGACTTTTTTCCAGATCTTACTTAGGGGTGTATCTTTGCACACCGATTTTAGGTAGTTACACCAAGATTTTCTTTGTGCTTCATTAAATGTTCGCTTTGCTACAGCACATGACCTTTTATAATCTATGTATCTGAATCGTTTCTCGACTTCTTAAATTTTCTTTGGGCTTTACTACGGGCCTTCTTTGCTTTTTTTACACTCCTCATTCCACCAAGGAACTGGACATTTAATCTTTACTTGTGCTACAAATGGTATAGATGACTCTGCAGCATCAATTACCAGAACTAAAAACATAACCAGAATAGTTTCTATGTCCAAATTATTATCCCATAATGGAACATTCTTCGTGCATTCACTAAAATCTTCCCAATTGACTTTATTGACATTAAATTTATTAATCGATATCTCTCCAGTGAAATTTAGAATACTAATTAAAACAGGAAAATGATCGCTACCACACAAATCATCATGTGTTCCAAAAATATTTGTCTGCTAGATCTTGTGAGCACAAGGACAAATCTATGTGAGAGTAACTTTTTGTTCGTTGGTCAAAATGAGTTGGTTTGTCTTTATCTAATATATGGAGTTGATTATCTATAACAATATCAAGTATCATGTTGCCTCTGGAGTTTGATTTTACATCATGCCATGATAAATGTCTTGCGTTGAAATCTAGAAGTAGCATTGGTTGGGGAAGCTTCTTGACCAAGTCATTCAACTTTTCTAAATCATTATTATTATTTGGACTTAGATATACAGAGCAAATCGTTATAATTTCCTCTAGTTGTATCCGAACTGCTAAGGCATTTATTTCAGATGAAAGAATATATATTGTGAAAGGTACATCTTTTCCAATGAGAATCATATTACCTTGCTGATTAGCAGAGTGAGGCTGATAACGTGTGTAAAATTTATTTGTAAAACTGGAGGAAATAGGTAAAAAATTTTCATTGAGGTAGATACAAATTGGGCTATATTCATCAATTAATTTAAGTAACTCTCATTTGTTTTTGGTAATGCTTCGAATGTTCCATTGCAATATGAATGAGGGAGTGTCCTTATTATTTGTAAAATTGAATTTTACTTATTTTCGTCGGTCTTACGACCCTGAGCTGAAAGAACTGGGTCCACTTTAGTTTTTGAATTGGAACTTTTGATAATATTTTTATTGCTGTACATAGGAATTTTGCTTCTAGCACCTTTTCTATAATCTGGTGGCATAGCATAGTCTCGTACTAGTGACTTATATTGTTTGATGTTTGGTTTTCTTGTAGGTTCCTTAGATTTCTGTAAAGCTATTTCGGATGAGTAATTTTCTGAAGGGTCTTTACTATCGGTGGTATAAACAATGGTTTCTTCTGAGCCGGTAGTTTTCAAACATTTACTATTTGGACTATGAAGATTTTTCTCATTCTTAGGTGAGGATGGTTCACTGTGTGTTCTAGGTCTCTTTCCTATCTCTGCTGGTCCATCTAGTTCTCTTAATATTTCCTCAATTTCTTCAGTATTTTGTAGTTTGTTTTTGTTACGGAATATCCTTGGAGATATATTTTCTTCTTTCTTTTGACATTTGTTAACAGATATCCTCTCTCTGTTCATCAAGACGATCATCTACTGCAATGTTGGTCAGTGCTTTGAACTTATTACTTATCTCGATAGTATTGTTTTTATCTGATTTTTCTAGTTATTTGATTTCTGGTGTTAGAGGATTGGGTAGTTTGTGAAATATCGTTGGATATGATTATCTTTTGGTGTTTGAGCGTATCTGCAAATGTTTTGCGGGGAAGCTGTATTCCCTCTTCTTTCATGTCTTCCTTAGCCTCCTTAACTGTTATGCCAAATTTTCTTGATCTGGTAAGGGCTTGGAAATATCAGAAATATACACATTCCCTTACATTAGCATGGTGCAAACCATTATAGTTAAAGCATTTTTTATGGTTGGCGCATTCATCACTACTATGCTCCAAGGAGCCACATTTAAAGCATCTAGGCGAGCCCAAAGACTTAATAAACAATAACTGATTTAACATTGTGTTTTTGATCTTCTAGGACTTCTTTCAATGTTTCACACACAGATTCATTGGTGTCATTTTCAATTCTAAGATTATCCAACAACATGGTTCCAATTCTAGTGTTATAATGGGCCTCGTCAGAAGCATTTACATGGTGAAATCCAAGTTTTGTAGTTTCAAGTAGTTTCTTCGATTCTTGTTCAGATTTAGCCTTTACGATGATTTTGTTTTTTTCGACTGAGAATCGGGGATTGTCACAGCCAAGAATTTTCTTAAGTGAACGGTATATAACTAAGTCACTTACAGAAGTTACGTCTTCGCTTATTTTGAGTGTGATATACTGAGACCACACTGGAGGAGAAAAAATATCTTCCATAGTTATTTTTTTAAATGTTCTCTTTTGAGATAGAGGTTTTGGTACGTATGGCTCTAAAGTAGCCATACTAGAGTTTTGGAGGGATTCCGTGGACAAGTCCTTTGAAAGAGCATAGGGTCGTCAACAGAAATAGGGGGGTTGCCATATAACGAAAATACTTAATTCAACCAGATATTCCCCATAACCACCATGGAGTCACACTTAGAGGACGGGTCATCCCTTTAATTAGGGTCGTCCTAGGGGTAATTACCAGATATACACCCAATCTCCAGTGCTAAGGCGTCATGATGTCCGAAGAGATCAGACCCGGCACTGAGGATAGGGTTTGACATTAAACTTTTCCCTCGCTCGACCACGTCAGGTACTCGAGTTCTACGGGAGAGGTGGCATGCCGTCCATCCTCACCCTCCTTCAAATCCCAGGAATAATTGTAAGTCATGTCCAAAACCAAGCTAAAAGTCATCAACATAAAATCCATACCTTATAGGGGGAGGAAGCAGAAAGATGAAAAGTTTTTAGTATGAGGAAAAGGGCTGACTTATTTAGTTGGGTCAACAGCTGGGCACCAAGGTCTAGCGAGAAAGCAGTTCCCACCGGGCATCACAACCCAGCTGCTGAACCCTAAGCCCCCACCATCCTCGGCAAGGCTTCAGCATCTGGGGGGATTAGGATTTACTAGCGCCAAGCTGGAAACCGGTAGAATTAAAATTACACTTGTGAGATCCAGGGACTATTGGCATCTATACCAGGTCACGGGGCATGTATACCCAGAATGCCCTTGGCATCCCCTGACCCACCAGTTATATTTCTAACCCAGTTTAGACTGCTAGAGGGGTGGTTCGAGGTGGGCCTTTACCTTGAAGACCTCAGGTTTGTTAGTTATGAAAAATACAAATTAGTTACAAATTTGGTATTTGTTCATATACGGAACAAACCTTCGGTCTTAACATTAGGATAGACTTACTTATTGGAGGGAGGTAAGTCTATAACTGACTGGGAGTTTGCCCCCCTTATCCATTTCCGAATATTAGGGGAATTCCAAGATAATGGACAATGAACAACGAACCTAGAACCAAAGATATAAGCGAATCTATTGGTTTCCCTCACTGGGTGCTGATACCATTCTAAGGTTTACACATTATGGGAGAACAGAGAACCTTCCCTTCTCATAAACTACTCTTGTCCCTTGTATCTGGATCCACCCTCACCCCTCTCTTCCCTATTATCTAAAGGGGTGTGTTGCTACTGAAAAGTATACCATAACCTAAGATAACTTCACAGTATGGCTGACCACCTCGCCTGTATCTAGTCCGTTCCAGTATATGATGGTACTCTCCTTCATACTGCCCGTAGGTAAAGGAGTAGAAAGTAGTAAAGAAAAAAAGACGTCATCCATTCATTCTACTTTCATACCATCATCTTAGACTAGACACAAACTGACCCGCCAGGGGTACTGGATGAGCTATATCACTTGTTGGGCCGCCACCACTGGACCCAAGGAAAAAGTCCAAGGATCTATGGGCAACATCTTTTAAATAAAATTTGGTGAAAGTCGTTTGGCGTTTCCAAACCCCAGCTTTCAGAATTCTCTCCAGACATGTTCTTAAATGCCAAAGAAGCACTCAAGCCTCTGATGTCATGAGCTTTAGCTCTCTCCTGGCTATTTGACCCCGTCTTCTGTCATGTAGGCATTCCTGATCGTCTCCCTTAGCCAAAACGATATTGTATTCCTGGACACTTCCTTCTTGTTCCGTTCTGTACTTACGAACAACCTCCGGCACCCCGGCCTGAGGTGCCTTGTCCTTCTTAACCCTTAAACGCCGAAGCGGTAAAAATCAAAAACTCCCCCGAATGCCGGAGCCGGTTTTGAGTGAGCGCGGAAGCAGAAAAAATAATTTTTTTTTTAAATCACAGCGCGCTTAGTTTTGAAGATTAAGAGTTCATTTTTGGCTCCTTTTTTTTTCATTGCCTGAAGTTTAGTATGCAATCATCAGAAATGAAAAATATCATTATCATATGTAAATAATGCGATATATGGTAGCGAAAAAAAAAATTCATACATAATTGTATTAAAATCACGCTGTGCAAAAAACGGTAAAAGCTAAAGAGTTTCTTTTTTTGTTGTTGTATTGTACACTAAATTGCAATCATTTTGATATATAATACATTGTAAAACAATAAAAGCAACACCGGAAAAATATTATCACAAAATGATGTACGAATTCGTAACACGTGGACGAAAAAAAATGTTTTTTTCAAAAATTCACCGTAAATCTAAATATTGTTCTAGAGACTTCCAATTTGTTTCAAAATGAATACAAATGATTGAATATTATGATACTGTAAGAGTTTTAGCTTAAAATTGCGTTTTTCGACCATTTCGGTAGAGTCAAAGTTGACCGAACATGGTTTTTTTTCTATTTATCGTGATTTATATGCAAATATTTCGAAAATGAGAAAAGCTACAACCTTCAAATATTTTTCCTTTTATTTTACATGAAATTGCACACATTTTCATATATAAAACTCTATGAAATGCCTAATATGAAACTGAGCAAATTTTCCGAGAATCCGATGTACGCAATTCGGAGATTTATGGCGGAGAATCCGCGCGCGGAGGGAAGGAAAGTTTTTTTTAAAAATTCACCATAAATCGAAATATTGTGCTAGAGACTTCCAATTTGTTGCAAAATGAAGGTAAATGATTGAAATTACTAAAATATAAGAGTTTTAGCTTACAATTGCGTTTTTCGACCATTTCGGTAGAGTCAAAGTTGACCGAACGTGGTTTTTTTTCTATTTATCGCTTTTTATATGCAAATATTTCAAAAATGAGAAAAGCTACAACCTTCAATTATTATCCGTTGTATTCTACATGAAAGTGCGCACATTTTCATATATAAAACTTTATGTAACGGCTAATTTAAAATGGTGCAAACATTACCACAATCGCACGTATGATTTTTTCGGAAGTTACCGCGCGAACGTAAGGAAAATGTTATTTTTTTCATAAATTCACCATAAATCGAAATATTGTGCTAGAGACTTCCAATTTGTTACAAAATGAAGGTAAATGATTGAATATTACTACAATATAAGTGTTTTAGCTTACAATTGCGTTTTTCGACCATTTCGGTAGAGTCAAAGTTGACCGAAGGTTGAAATTTGGGCACTTATCGTTATTTATATGAAAATATTTCAAAACTGATAAAAGTTACAATCATGAGTATTTTTATGTTGTATTTTAAATGAAATTGAGCACATTTTCATATATAATACTTCATGTAACGGATAATTTAAAACGGTGCAAAAATTATGTCAAAGTGACGAAATAATTTTTGAGATGTGTCACTGATACTTTTTAGTGATAAGAAAGAAATTCGCGCTTGCGTAAAGATTGTAAACAAAACAACGCCTTGATCCGTGAACTCCCACCATCCTCCAAGGCGCGTGATTCAAAAGTTCTCGGCTGGTACGCCTATAAGTATTTTTCCGCGAATTTTTAAAAAAACTTTTTTGAGCCGACGTATGGTACATCCATTCGGAAATCGGGGGAGATTTTGACTCGACGTTTAATACGTCCATTCGGCGTTTAAGGGTTAAGTACTCTCTTATTACCCTGACGGGGCGGAGAAGCATCTCATCTTTGTCATTGTCTACAAAGTCTACCAAGGAAGGTATGGAAAAGGAGTCGAATCTGCCGTCCATTATTGCTGGGTTTTGAGTCTTGGCCACGAATTCTGGAACAAACTCGAATACCATTGACTTCCAACCTCTCGAGTGCTTTAGGAGATATGACAGGCCATGTAGCTCCCCCACCCTTTTGGTTGAAGCTAAGGCCAATTAGAAGACTGTCTTTAGGTTCAGGCTCTTATCTGTGGACTGCCTTAGTGGTTCGAAGGGGGGTTTCGTCAGACTACTCAGTACCATGGTCAGATCCCAATCTGGGGAAACTTTTAGTTCCTTTGGTGAACATGACTCTTCAAAGCTCTTCATCAGCATGGCCAACTCCCATGAAGATGAAGTGTCCACCCCTTTCATTCGTAAGACTAAGGCTAGAGCAGCCCTGTACCCCTTCACTGCAGATACAGACAAATGCCTTTCTGCCCTGAGATATACCAGAAAGTCTGCTAACTGCTGAATAGTGGTACCGAGTGGAGACAAGTTCCCTCTACGACACCAATCACAGTATGCCGACCACTTTCCTTGGTATACTGCCGCAGATGATTTTCTGATATTTCCTGCCATCTGAGTCGCTGCTTTTTGCGAAAACCCTCTCGCTCGGAGAAGATACTTGACAGTCTCCACCCGTAAAGCGATAGGGACTTCTCAGACTGGTGGTACCTCTCCATGTGTGGCTGACATAGTAGGTTGCTCCATGGGGGACTCTTGGCACGTCTATAAGGAGTTCCAGCAGGTCTGGAAACCACTCTGCCTTCGGCCATAAAGGAGCTACCAGGGTCATTTTGAAGTTCCAAGACCGCATTACCCTGTTCAGAACCTGACGGTTAGACAAGACAAAATGGAGGAAATGCGTACATGTCCAGATTGTCCAAAGGGTGTTGTAGCGCATCTTCTGCTACTGCCTCTACGTCTGAGACTACCGAACAATACACTTCCAACTTTTTGTTGTACCTGGTTGCGAATAGGTCTGTGATCGGCCTTTCCCACAACATGAGCATCCTATCCACTACCTGTTGGTGCAAGGACCTCTCAGTTCCCAGTATCTGATCCCTGCGGCTCAACTTGTCGGCCAATATGTTTATTTTTTGGCCCCGACGTCTACTAGGTTCTCTACAGCCCACTGATGAAGTTGACTGTCATCACATGTAACTGCCAAGACATCAATACCACTGAATGTCCCTTCACTCTCTCCCTGAATTCCTGTTGAGCTAGAAACACTGCTTTTAACTCTAGCACATTTATATGGAGTTCTCTGTCCTCGCAACTCCATTTTGCCGACACCATCAACTCCTTATGTGCTCCCCAGCCTTCTAGTGAAGCATCTGAGAACAGCAAGAGGTCCAGGGAGGGTTGTTGAAGGGGGACACCCACTGTCAGATTGTCGTTGTTCACCCACCAAAGCAAGTCTTTCCTCACTTCTGCCGACAAGGGAATTTGCTCGTACAGCTGATCTACTATTGGTGACCAAAACTCATTCATCCTCCACTGTAGAGATCGAAGGTGTAGCCTCCCTTGTGGTACTAGCTTCTCCAAGGAAGTTGGGATTCCTAGTACTACCTGCCACTGCCTTGCTGGCTGTGTTTGTTTTCCCAGAAAGGCATTCACCACTTGTTTGCATTTCTCTATTCTCTGGTCTGTCGGGAATACTTTTGGCTTTTATTGTGTCTATAACCATTCCCATACTCCAAACGTTGACTTGGATCCAACTGCGACTTCTCTTGATTCATCACAATACCTAGACTGACAAAACTGCAGGAGGGTTGCCCTGTCCCCGAGTAATTTCTCTCTGGACTTCGCTATCACCAGCCTGATCCCCTGGGCATGCGCCCATGTCGACACGAGAGTGAACACACTTGTAAAAACTTGAGGAGACTTTGTCAGTCCGAAGCACAGGACTTTGAATTTGCAAGCTTTCTCTGCAAGACTGAAGCGGAGAAATTTCCTTGAAGACTGATGGACTGGTGTCTGAAAGTATGCGTCCTCCAGATCGATCGTCAGCATAGTCTTTGATCCTGACCGCTTGTAGAACCGTTCTTAGAGTTTCCATTTTGAAACTGGTTCTTCTTATAAACAGATTCAAAGTTGACAGGTCATTACTGTCCTCCACTCCCTGTTGGCTTTGGGTACCAGGAAAATCCTGTTGTAAAAGCCCTTTGACGGAATGGAAACTTGTTCCACAGCCCCTCCTCTTGCAGAATAATGGCCTTCCGAGATTCCTGAGCATTAGCGAGGTGAGGTAATGGCTGTTCTGTCAGGGTTGGGGTTACCTCGAACGGAATCAAATACCCGACCCCGAGAACATCCACCACCCACTGCTCTGCTCCCAGTTCCTGCCACACCTTCCAGTGATTTGCCAGGCAACCCCCCCACTGGTGTGGCCGAGTGAATTCCGAACCACGTCGAGTGAACTCTATCACCAGAAATACACATCTCTGACCCCTCAATGGCATGGTCGAGAATCGAACTCGCGGCCACGAGGTGGCAGGTAAAGACCATACCAACCATGCCACTGAGGCACTGGATCGGATATGTGACAGCGCAATCAGTCGGCATCTACTGACGAAGCAGAGTCCTTCATGATCTGCGCTGGACTTAAGTATTGGTTGATCCAGATCAGTCATTACTTGGTCCTATTGGTGTTGCTGTACCCATGAAGGATCAACGCCCTTCATTGAGAGAGTGCCTTTATCCACTGCAGACTGCCAATGCAGAAGCGGCCAATGACAAGTCTCTCAAAATCTTACGAGTGAGAGACTTCTCTGCAGTTGGATAGTCCAGTGGATGAGTACGTTTCATCACTCCAAAGAATATGTCGGACCAGAAGATAGAAGTGGTCTCATTGCAACCATACTTATATCTTTCTTCCTTCAGGTCTGCTCATAGGCCCTACGACCCGTGGAGGATGCTTGCAGGTGCATCTCTTCTATGGTGTGCAGTTCTAAAAGTAAGAAGGATGAGAGTGACTGGCCTCTCCACCTTCTCCTCATCCTTCAGCTTGAGGATGGGACTCAAACTTACACTGGCTGGTTGGGCGATAAGCTTACACATGAGCTTCCTTGATATTTTTCTTGTCAAATTATAGAAGCAATACCGCTCCTTCCTGTAGCAAGGGGAGGAAGGAAACTGGCAATAATGGAAACCCTTCACAGAACTTTGCATAATGCCCCAAACTCTTAAATACTTTTTTTTTTTTTTTTTTTCTGTTGAGTTACAATTCCTCTTTTTGGAAAGGCTCAGAAGTCTGACTTTTGATCATGCAGCTCCTATACTATGATCAAGTTGTCAAGAGGCAGGGCACTCCTCGTTCTTACGACCAGGTGTGCAAAACTCATGTCAGTTTTATTGTTAGAGGTTCGCTCGCAATCCTCATGAAAAGGACAGAGGGTTTGTGTATCATGTAAGTTTTTGAAAAAAGTAAATTGTATTTTTCATAACTATACAAACCTGAGGTCCTTTACATTTATGCCCACCTCAATCTGAACCTGGGCTGAAAGGCAAAGTGGAGTTTACATCTGGGTCTACCCAGCTACCAGACTGTAATTACTATATAACCATATTGTTCTAGAATTTAAAGTTCGTAATGCCAGCTAACGCTAAAAGTAATTCCTAATATAACGGACCATAAGTTTGTATAGTTAGGTATCTTCAAGTAAATTGTATTTTTACTTCAAGTAAATTGTATTTTTACTTTCATAAATTTCTGTGATAAACTTTTCTGTCAAGTGATTTTAGCAGTTCTTCCTTGGTTGACCCTCACATGGTGACACCCAGTAATTTTATTTTGCCAACTCATAGTATTGACTGGTGGCAGTTTGTTGCATAAAATGCTCTACAACCTGCAATTTACAGCTCTTAATAAGTCTAAAATGTGGTATAGTTTTGTCTCCTGATCTCCAAATGTTTTAAGCCAAGAGACCGACTAGCACATCCTCTTTCAATATCTTTTATTATTAGCTTTCAGAAGTAGAAATTTGGTTTTGTTTTTTGTTTGCATGGTGTTTTTTTGCTGCATGGAACCAGTGGTTATTCAGCAACGGGACCAACGGCTTTACGTGACTTCCGAACCACGTCGGGAGTGAACTGCTATTACCACCATTCCTTTAAATTTTTTCCTTGTAGAATGGTTTCACTTTGCAGACCCCTTGGGCTCAAGGCTGTTAATTGTATATAAAGGTTTAAAGACTTTTAGAAAAGGGAAACAGCTGATCTCACAGACCTGTGTTTGCCAATCTCTTTAGTTTTAATAAAGAATAATATTTTTTGCAAATTATTGGAGATGAAGCTTTTATTTTTTCATACTTAAGGGGGCCAGCCGGAATCCCTATATATGGTGGTATAGGGCGAAAATATGCAAAGTCATGAAAAAATTCATGGAGCTTCATATGGCAATTGAGAATGCGTATACAAAATATTTCGTCAAAATTCCTCTTACTTTCGTAGTTACTGGGAAATTAGTTAACAACTCAATAAGCCTAAAACACTGACCCGTACAAGAAAATGCAATATTTCTTCTATTATCGTAAATTTTTATAATTATTGTCAAAGAAATTGGGAGAAATGGCATCTGTAGACATTCCCCGATTTGAGGAGGAGACTTCAGGCTCAGCTACCAAGTCCAGTCATGAATTAGTGCGATCACAGACAACAAGTAGTTTACGCGTTCCATTTCACCTCTTGACATTCACTTGCCTTTACGTATGTTTTAAGTATGTTTCGGCAAGAATTTCATCATGCCAATGAGGAAAAGACAAGGAAAACATCTCGCTAACATACAGACAAAGAAAATCGCTCTAGTATTATTACAGAATATCATAATATACTCTTAGTTAGTGAAGAGAGAGGGTAGGGTTGTGTAGTAAGGGTTGCTTAGTAACGCCCCCTTCTTGCCTGACAGTACACGTTATACTGTGCCCAAGGCTACGATCTTTGAGCAAAGAGATCTTCATTTATGATAAATAAAGTTTTGGTTTTTTAATACCCAAAATGGAATATGAAATTCATAGTTATGATTTATTATTTTGGCTTTGTAAAAAAAAAAAAAAAAAAAAAAAGTACACCTTCGAGTTTCACCTCTAACATTCTCTTGCATTTACGTTTGTTTATCTTTGTTTCGGGCAAGAATTTCTTCATGCCAAAGAGGAAAATACAAGGAAAACATCTCTCTAACATACAGAAGAAAATTCGCAGTAATAAGCCGAGTTAGCGAAGGGGGGAGAGAGAATTGCATAGGAAGGAGTGCCCCATCTTGCCTCAAGCAGTGGCCCCAGGCTGCGATATATGAGTAAAGGGATCATCATTTATGATTAAATTATAAATAAAAGAGTTTTGGTTTATTAATACACAAAAAAGAAATATACATTCATAATAATCATTATTTATTAACATTGTCTTTATAGAAATACGAAGGAAAACTTTTAACGCCCGTATCTCAAAACTATACTTGTTTGACCTTCAAAATCTATCTTCTCACTTAGTTTTAAAGCTATAACATTGGAATTTGGTATATAATTCAGAAAGACATTATAGAACAATCGAATGAGCCCTGTTTTCCAATTTTTTTTTTTTTTTTTATAAATTTTGTTCTCCTGATTTATAGGGTTTATTTTTTTACCATATTGAAAAATTCAAATCTAGCAAAAAAATGACTTAGAAAAAAAAACCTCTCCATTCGATTGGAGGTCTACATCAGGTCTATATATGGTAGTAATCCCAGGTCTTCATATTAAATATCAAGGGAGGAGATAGAATTTGAAAAATGGTTATTTTCGGGATAAATCGCCCTGGCGTCACAAAACCGAAGGTCAGAGGCGAAAATCATATGTGGTTTGGAGATGTCCCAAGTCACCTTTATTAAGTGGTATGAATATCTAAGTCCTGTCCTTGAAAAATGGCATTAGCCAGCCGGCCCCCTTAAAATTCTTTCGCTAGTTGGTCTTTGGCAAGTGCCCAGCATCTGTTGAACAAAATGTCTATCTTTCAACCATTCAGTGTCACTTTAATTAGCTCAATTCTTCCAATACTATAACCATTTAGCAAATGGAACCAAAATTGCTATTACACCAAATTTGTCAAGTTCAATACCAAATTGATGACATGGTTATTTGCCCTAATAATATTTATTAGGGCAAATAACCTCTGTCATTCTTCTTTACTTCTATTTTCCCTTTTTCTATGGACTCTTTCCTTTATTAGGACCCATGGTCTTGCAACTACTATGAAATTCAGGGCCTCTGTAACACGGTTTTTTGGATTTTGCTCCTTAACAAAGCATCGGATGTAGCTGAAAGTCGACATGTATATTTTGCAGCTACACACAAATTTTGTCAGCATTATCAATAACCTAAACCCGAGTTTTAATTTTTATAGAGTAAAAATGATTAGCCGATGCCATGGCCAATGATTGCGAGCCAAGAGTCGAAAAACATTCATTACGTAAGCAAGGTAAACATAGTTTAACAAAATGTTGCCCCACCCATTCACCTTATTCCATCGGCTCTGAAACCCATAGTCGTCAAGAATGGCTAACAGGATTTGGAATTGTCCCTGTGGTTGCAAAACCATGTGTCTTATGACTTGCAACTTTATACAGTCAAGAGAAAGGTCGTGGCCATACTTACTATAGCCTGAATAGGTAATTATTCAGTTTCTAGTTTAAATCCAATGTTTATGGTCTGATTTGTATTTAGCGTAACATGATTACAATACTTGTAATGTCATTCAGGATTTTGAACATTTCAATTACCTATTCACTAAGCCACCAGGAGGGAGAGAGAAAGAGAGATTGTATGTAAACATCTTTATATAAATATCTTTAAAATAAGATTTTTATCCCATAAAGTAAATACAAGCTTGTGTGTGCTAAAATCTCCAGCAGACCAATGGATCATCCGATATATAATTTTTTTCTTTTTCTTTAGTCTGTACGACCATGTTGGATATAAACTTTATGAATGGCGGAAAGATACATAAATGTGGGTGGGGTATCTGTGCTAGCGTAGTAATACTACTGTAGCAGTAGTGCCGCAAAATTAGTAATAGCAGTAATATACATGAATTAAATGTTTAGGCCAACTGCTGGGATTCTGAGGATTATTTAGCACTTCTTACAACTACTCGAGAAATGAGTTTATATAGCCAGAAGTTAGATTTTCTATTACAACAATGTCCATGATAGCCTTCATTGTTATCCTGAATTATAACTAGGCCAAAGTGGGTGGAGCCTCATGAAGTCATCATTCTGACGTTAATTATTGGTGAAGGTTTAATTTTTTTTTTTTTTTTTTTATAGTAAATAGGTATAGCTGATAAATAAAAATTGCTTGACATTGGATACAGCAGTTATCAAATCAAGCTTGTCTACTATGTCTCTGAAAATTACCAACTATTCCCTACATCTTGTCAATCTGATTGTGACCTATAAAGTAGATTATAATTTCTTAGATCACTTATTTTGGGAGTTATACTAATAATCGAAGTATTTTTGTATTTATTAACATATTTTGTTGATTTGTTCATTACGACAATTATCAGTGGAGAGGGGTCAGAGTTCATAAAGGTGTACTGCTTTGCTTGTATTTTTCTCATAAGTACCAAATTTATTCAACCTACGCAATGCAGAATACAGTCAAAATTTGTGTGTAGATATAATGTGTATTCTGAAAAAGCGTTATATCTATGAAATGCACAGATAAGTTATTGCCAAAAAACCATGTTACAGAAGCCCTGTATCTCATAGTGGAGTTGCAATGAAATGCACAGATAAGTTATTGCCAAAAAACCATGTTACAGAAGCCCTGTATCTCATAGTGGAGTTGCAACTTGGTATGATAATAATGAATGATTATGTTCTTGGAGGGTAAAAACAAGGGAAACTTCAGGGCATGGCAAAGAACATATCCTACACCCATTTAGTACTATATTTTAAGCAATTTAATTAGGTGTGTAATAAAACTAATCTTAGAAATAATTTCTATCATTTAATAACCTTAGAAATACTTAAAATTATACATTGTTCCTGCATGTATACAAACCTTCACAACGATCTGCTTAAAAAACAAGGTGGTTACCACTAGTTGGATATTGAAAATGATATTTAATAATTATAATCTGCCAAAGCATACGCATCCAACCTTTCTTAAAAATACCTGGCTGAATTACCAGCAAACCTAAAGAATTAACTTTCAATGTATAGGTTACCGCTGGTTAGATATTGAAAATTAAAAAATATAATTTATAAACTACCAAAGCATATGTATCTAACATTTCTTGAATTACTGCCAAACCTAATGAATTAACTTTTAAAGTATGGAAAACAGGGCAGTTGCCCAATTAACGCAGGTTCAGGTAGAAAGTGTCTATAATCAGCTTAACAGCACTGTTAACAAGTTTATTTGCGTTGGTAAACTGCCTACCAGCAGAAACCATCTGGTAAATGCCAGTCAACTGGGAATTTCCCTGTATATCCATTTTCATTATTTTTTTTTTTTTAACTCGGGCTTGGCCCAAAGGTTTATCACTAATATGTCCAGATTTTATGAGCCTGCTTTAAGTGGTGATTTTACTTTTTATGTGCAGCATATTTTCTTTTCCTCTATGCATTTAAATTTTCATCCATTACATTTATCTCTCTCATCTATCTAACTGGAAAGACTACTCCTGTCTCAACCAATTTCACCAGAAATACTTACAATTCAAGTTACCAGTAAACCAACACTTTCCTCTCCACTAACCTCAAAAGAGGGCTGTGCAGATCCTGTAAATAAAACATTCCCTTAGGACCAATGCTTACAAGAATAACGCAAAACCTTAGTCATATTATTCAGTATCCTTTTGAATTGCTCTCACTTTGATCAAGAAAACTTTTCATCAATGAATAAAGACTACTCCTGTCTCAACCAATTTCATCAAAAATACTTACAATTCAAGTTGCCGGTAAACACCAATATTTTCCTCTCCACTAACCTCAAGAGAGGGTTGCGCAGACCCTGTAAATAAAAATTCATTCCCTTAGAACTAATTCTGAAATGAATAATGCAAAACCGTAGCCATATTATTCAGTATCCTTTTGAATTGCTCTCACTTTGATCAAGAAAAATGTTCATCAATGAATAAAGACTAGTCCTGTCTCAACCAATTTCAGCAAAAATACTTACAATTCAAGTTGCCGGTAAACACCAATATTTTCCATTCCACTAACCTCGAGAGGGTTGCGCAGACCCTGTAAATAAATTCATTCCCTTAGGACTAATTCTGAAATGAATAATGCAAAACCGTAGCCATATTATTCAGTATCCTTTTGAATTGCTCTCACTTTGATCAAGAATAATTTTCATCAATGAATAAAGACTAGTCCTGTCTCGACCAATTTCAGCAAAAATACTTACAATTCAAGTTGCCGGTAAACACCAATATTTTCCTCTCTACTAACCTCAAGAGGGGGTTGCGCACTGTAAATAAAAATTCATTCCCTTAGAACGAATTCTGAAATGAATAATGCAAAACCGTAGCCATATTATTCAGTATCCTTTTGAATTGCTCTCACTTTGATCAAGAAAAATTTTCATCAATGAATAAAGACTACTCCTGTCTCGACCAATTTCATACAAAATACTTACAATTCAAGTTGCCGGTAAACAACAATATTTTCCATTCCACTAACCTCGAGAGAGGGTTGCGCAGACCCTGTAAATAAAAATTCATTCCCTTAGAACTATTCTGAAATGAATAATGCAAAACCGTAGCCATATTATTCAGTATCCTTTTGAATTGCTCTCACTTTGATCAAGAAAAATTTTCATCAATGAATAAAGACTAGTCCTGTCTCAACCAATTTTAGCAAAAATACTTACAATTCAAGTTGCTGGTAAACACCAATATTTTCCTCTTTACTAACCTCAAGAGAGGGTTGCGCACTGTAAATAAAAATTCATTCCCTTAGAACTAATTCTGAAATGAATAATGCAAAATTCCATAGCCAGATTATTCAGTATTCCGCCTTTTGAATTGCTCTCACTTTGAGGGTCAAGAAAAATTTTCATCAATGAATAAAGACTACTCCTGTCTCAACCAATTTCAGCAAAAATACTTACAATTCAAGTTGCCGGTAAACACCCATATTTTCCTCTCCACCAACCTCAAGAAAGGGTTGCGCAGACCCTGTAAATAAAAATTCATTCCCTTAGGACTAATTCTGAAATGAATAATGCAAAACCTTAGCCATATTATTCAGTATCCTTTTGAATTGCTCTCACTTTGATCAAGAAAAATTTTCATCAATGAATAAAGACTACTCCTGTCTCAACCAATTTCACCAGAAATACTTACAATTCAAGATGCCAGTAAACCAACACTTTCCTCTCCACTAACCTCAAGAGAGGGCTGTGCAGATCCTGCAAATAAAACACACCCTTAGGACCAATGCTTACAAGAATGACGCAAACCTAAGCCATATTATTCAGTATCCTTTTGAATTGCTCTCACTTTGATCAAGAAAAATTTTTATCAATGAATAAAGACTACTCCTGTCTCAACCAATTTCAGCAAAAATACTTACAATTCAAGTTGCCGGTAAACAACAATATTTTCCATTCCACTAACCTCGAGAGGGTTGCGCAGACCCTGTAAATAAATTCATTCCCTTAGGACTAATTCTGAAATGAATAATGCAAAACCATAGCCATATTATTCAGTATCCTTTTGAATTGCTCTCACTTTGATCAAGAAAAATTTTCATCAATGAATAAAGACTACTCCTGTCTCGACCAATTTCATACAAAATACTTACAATTCAAGTTGCCGGTAAACACCAATATTTTCCTCTCTACTAACCTCAAGAGAGGGTTGCGCAGACCCTGTAAATAAAAATTCATTCCCTTAGAACTAATTCTGAAATGAATAATGCAAAACCGTAGCCATATTATTCAGTATCCTTTTGAATTGCTCTCACTTTGATCAAGAAAAATTTTCATCAATGAATAAAGACTACTCCTGTCTCGTCCAATTTCATACAAAATACTTACAATTAAAGTTGCCGGTAAACACCAATATTTTCCTCTCTACTAACCTCAAGAGAGGGTTGCGCAGACCCTGTAAATAAAAATTCATTCCCTTAGAACTAATTCTGAAATGAATAATGCAAAACCGTAGCCATATTATTCAGTATCCTTTTGAATTGCTCTCACTTTGATCAAGAAAAATTTTCATCAATGAATAAAGACTACTCCTGTCTCGACCAATTTCATACAAAATACTTACAATTCAAGTTGCCGGTAAACACCAATATTTTCCTCTCCACTAACCTCAAGAGAGGGTTGCGCAGACTTAACACAGCTTTTTTCGTGAATGATTTGTGGAGGAAACCCAATTTTCAAAAGTAAAGATTATATCAAGAGAGCAAGAATGACCTCACCGTGTCTAAAACTTTCCACGTCTTTTTACAATCTTTGAATGCTACGGCAACTGTCGAATGTAATAAAGATTAGGGTATGAATATTCTCTCTCTCTCTCTCTCTTCCCTTTTGAAACATTTGAAAATATATTTTCACTTAATCTCCCAAAGTAAATATAATGAATTAAGTATCTCTGTCCATAGGCCTATGCTTGCGCGCGCTCTCTCTCTCTCTCTCTCGTCATAATATTCCATTCTTTATTGTATTGTTCCTCCCGATTTCCACAAGTACTGCCCAAATTTTAAAACCCTTTCTCTCATTGTTTAAGATCCGTCTTTAATTACGTATGAATTTTACGTCAGTTTAGTGTCAAACATTACTTATAAATAAGGTTTCACAGTAGATTTTAAAAAAAAGAGGATGATCGATATTCTACCCTGTACTGACCAAACCAACATTAACGAATAATATAGAGCCCGTTTTCTACATCCAAGTATAAATGATTATAGGACCTCACCTCAACAGAATCTTTATGGTGTAAAGTTGATGGGAATCTAGAAAGCAACAAACGCTATGATTTTGAAGCTCCGAAGATTTAAAAAAAACAATCTTAACCCTCTTACGCCGAAGCCCTAAAAATCAAAACCTCTCCTGTATGCCGGCGCCGGTTTGGAGTGAGCGCGGAACCGGAAAAAATAATTTTTTCAAAAAATCACAGCGCGCTTAGTTTTGAAGATTAAGAGTTCATTTTTGGCTCATTTTTTTTTCATTGCCTGAAGTTTAGTATGCAATCATCAGAAATGAAAAATAATATCATTATCATCTGTAAATAATGCGATATAGTAGCGAAAAAAAAAAAAAATTCATAGATAATTGTATTCAAATCACGCTGTGCAAAAACGTCAAAGCTAACGAGTACTTTTTTTTCGTTGTATTGTACACTAAATTGCAATCATTTTGATATATATACATAGTAAAACAATAAAAGCAACACCGGAAAAATATTATCACAAAATGATGTACGAATTCGTAACGAACGGACGTAAAAAAAAAAAAAAAATGTTATTTTCAAAAATTCACCGTAATTCTAAATAATGTTCTAGAGACTTCCAATTTGTTTCAAAAATTAAGGACAAAATGATTGAATATTACGATACTGTAAGAGTTTAGATTAGAATTGCAGATTTCGACCATTTCGGACGAGTTAAATTTGACCGAATGTCGAAATTTTAATATATATATTTTTTCATATGCAACATATTTCGAAGATGGAAAAAGCTACAACCTTCAATTATTTTTTATTGTATTCTTCATGATTTGCGCAACATTTTGATATATGAAACACTATAAAAAGGCTAATATGAATTAAAAGGAGCAAATATTAGGATAATGCCATGTATGTATTTCGGAGACTGCGGACCGCGAATCGGCGCGCGGAGTGAAGGGTAAATATATTTTTCAAAAATTCACCATAAATCACAATATTGTTTTAGAGACTTCAAATTTGTTTCAAAATTAAGAAAAATGACGGAATATTACTAGGCCGTAAGAGTTTTTAGCTTACAATTTGCGTTTTTTCAACTATTTCGGTAGTCAAATTTGATCCGAACGTTGGTTTTTTTTCTATTTATCGTGATTTATATACAAATATTTCGAAAAAAAGAGAAAAGCTACAACCTTTCAATCATTTTTTAGTTGTATTCTACATGAAAATTGCGCACATTTCATATATAAAACTTTATGTAACAGCTAATTTTAAATGGTGCAAACATTTCGACAATCGCACAAAAAAATTCTGATTTTTTCGGAAGGAGTTACAGCGCGAACGTAATTTTTTTTTTTTTCATAAATTCACCATAAATCGAAATATTGTTGCTAGAGACTTCCAAGTCGTTGCAAAATGAAGGTAAATGATTGAAGATTACTAGAATATAAGAGTTTTAGCTTACAATGCGTTTTTTGCTTTTTTCGACCATTTCGGTAGAGTCAAAGTTGACCGAAAGTTGAAATTTTTGCACTTAACGTTATTTATATGAAAATATTTCAAAACTGATAAAAGCTACAACCATGGGTTGGGTTTTTGTTTTTTTGTTGTATTGTGCATGAAATTGCGCACATTTCCATATATAAAACTTTCTTTGTAACGGCAAATTTAAAAGGGTGCAAACATTAGGACAATCGCACGAAAAAAACTTTATCGGAAGAGTTATCGCACGAACGAAGTAAGGAAAAAGTTTTTTCATAAATTCACCATAAATCGAAATATTGTGCTAGAGACGTCCAATTTGTTGCAAAATGAAGGCAAATGATTGGAATATTACTATAATATAAGAATTTTTAGCTTACAATTGCGTTTCTCGACCATTTCTGTAGAGTCAAAGTTGACCGAAGGTTTGAAAACTTTTGCACTTATCGTTATTTATATGAACATATTTCAAATTGATAAAAGCTACAATCATGAAATTGCGCACATTTTCATATATAATACTTCATGTAAAGGATAATTTAAAATGGTGCAATAATTATGTCAAAGTGACGAAATAATTTCCGAGATGTGTCACTGATACTTTTTAGTGCGATAAGAAAGAAATTCGCGTTTGCGCGCCTGTGCGTAGCGATTGTAAACAAACAACGCCTTGATCCGTGAACTCCCAGCATCCCCCAAGGCGCGTGATACAAAAGTTTTTCGGCTGGTAGGCCTATAAGTATTTTTCCTTTTGCGAATTTTTAAAAAAAACTTTTTTGAGCCGACGTATGATTACGTCAATCGGCATACGGGAAGGGGAGACATTTTGACTCGACGTTTAATACGTCCAATCGGCGTAAGAGGGTTAAGTTTCCTTGCCGAGTGTACATATCTTCGTATTCAACTGGAAGATTGAAAGTTTCAAGTTTGTTTATATATGATTATTCAATTACTATACTTTAATCACTTATTAACTAAGTTCCATATCAATCTCATGTTCTAGGTTGAGTGGCAATATTCTCTACCAGTTTTTTTCTGCTATCCACTTACTGTTGAGGCTATTTAGTGGGGGCTCTGTTATGGAGAAAAGATTTATATACATAAATGTAAATAATATATAAAGGTATAAGCCACCATGGAAAGATAAAACAATGGAGTCTCTGCAAGCTTTTTTGATTCCAAGTCTTTTACTTAGCAGACAAACTAACGTACATGAGAAACATAGTACAAGGAAGGGTCATACATGTGACAAAGATATATAAGGAGATTAGTACCTAGAATCCAACACACATGGAGAATGAGTAACCTTTCCAAACAAACATAAGCATGGGTACAATTTAAGAAACAAAAAGATGAAGTCCAACTGCTCAGACACAGGGACAAGACCATTAAAGGATTATATAAAGCAGCAGCTGACCACATTCAGAGCTTTGGTAAACAAACACTTATTCAACACATATTAAACATACCTATACAAAGAAAATATCTATAAGGCAACTCATTTGTATTTAAGTCTGTGATTATATCTTTGAGGTCATTCTTAAACATGTTACAAATACAAGGGTCTAAATGAAACAGTCCACGACTAATATTAAAATTACAATGGGAAGTAAGTTGTATAATGGCAAATTCTAAAAGATTTCGTGATAAGACATACTTTGATCTTGCAATTACTGGACTACCAATCCAATTTATCCAGTGGTGGTTTTCACTTTAAATGAATGAATATTGCATTAGATGTTCGCCCAGTTTTGACAGAATATTTATGCAGTTTTAATCTCAACTTCTAAGCCCTTGCTCGATTGTCCGAGATAAAAGGAGGGGCAGCCCCCAATATTTGGATAAAGAAATTTAATACATAAGAAAAATAGGGAAGATTTGTTATCCTTCACATATATTAGATATTTGATATGATAAAGCCCACTAAGTTTTATAGTGTAAGTAACACTGAGAAAGAAAATTCAAAGAACATTCCCAAACATCTTCATACTTGAATTTTCACCTCTTTCTAAATCAAGGATACATCAGATGAGGCACAGAGTCGACAGAGTTAAACCAAGTCTTATCCTATCTCATGGCTCTACTTATGACTTTATAAAAGTTCCAGTACACTAACAGTTTCTTCACCAAAAACCTCAAGTGAAGGGCTATGCAGATCTTATAATTAAAACACAAACCTTTAGAAAGATTAAGTCAGATATCTATACCTAGCCATCTCCCCCCCCCCCCCCCCCCCCCCACCCCCCCCCCCCCCCCCCCCCCCCCAAACCACATAGCCAAGAAAACTGCTCCTTGATTCTACCCAACCTTAAAAACAATCTTTTCCATCTAATTCCTCTACACAAACCCTCCTCTACATTGGCAGCCATCCTTCCATCCATCCAACCGACACCCCCCCCTTCCCCTAGAAACTTCTCCAGGTATACCCAACCCTCTCTCAATCTCTTACGAACGTAAGCAGTGTTATTAACATTCTTCTGAAGTCACATAGCATCGCTGATCATCAGAGCATGGCTTTTCACATTTCTTTAAATTTACATATCTTTGGTCCTTGGTCCCTGGTCCAAGTGTTAGCCAATGCAGAGTACCAAATAATGAAGATCCAGATAATCAAAAGGATTAATGTAGTAACAATTATACTATTTTGTGTTGCTATGAATGTCCAACATTTTCTGCAATTCTCCTTGTCATTTCACTTGTGTAAAAATACCATCACAGTAGTTAAGATGTACTTGGGTTGCAATCTCTTAATGCAGAAATCCACTAACCACTCGATGCAGAAACCCACAACCCACTCAAAAGTCACGGGCTATATGCACTTAGTATTTGCATGATTGATCTCAACTTTTATTTAGCATTGCAATAATGAACATTAAAATTTCACTAAGTATTTTTTTCCATATAATGCCTGGGTTAAGTTAACCAACTGATAAGAATAAAACACTTACTTTTATTTTGTAGTAGCCACCATATTCCAGAGGGCAAACCACTCCACAGCATACCAAAGTGGTTCCAAAAAATGAACTTGCCAATACCTGCAACATACATCAACTTGTAAGAAATTTTCTTTGGTTTACAATTTTTATCATGAAAAACATATCTCAGTATACAAGCTAACTTCAGGAGAGTCAGACATCCAAGGAAGTTTTAACTCATCACTTTACAACTATTTTAGTACCAGTCAGTTGGACAGGTATTCATGGATATAACTAATTTTCATACTTTTCTCCATCTTAATTTCTGAAGGGTATGGAGGTTCATTGCGTTAACTTACTATGCTTCTAAAATGGGGTCAGTTGTAATTGCACTTTTCAAGATTATCAGATATTTGTTTCAATACCATCGTAGCGTGGCTTTTCATATTTCTTTGCTATCAATGTCCAACATTTTCTGAAATTCCCTTCATTTAATGTGGTAAAATGTACTTGGGCTGTGATCTCTTAATGCAGAAACCCACAATCCACTCAAAAGGCAAGGGTTACTACATGCATTTAGTATTATTTGATCGATTTAAAATTGTATTTAGTATATTGCAATAATGAAGATAAAATTTCACTAATATTTGTCCCATATAATGCCTGGATATAAGTTAACCACTGATAAGAATACAACACTTACTTTTATTTAATAGTAGCCTCCGCACTCCAGAGTGCAAATTCAACTTCACAGCATACCAAAGTGCTTCCATAAAATTAACTTGCCAATATCTGCAACACACATCAACTTCTAAGAAATTTCTTTGGTTTACAATTTTTATCATGTAAAACAAATCTCAGTATGAAAGCTAACTTCAGGAGAGTCAGACATCCAAGGAAGTTGTAAATCATCATTTAACAAGTATTTCAGTATCAGTTGGACAGGTATTCATGACAAATTTTTTTTTTCTCCATCCTAATTTCTGAAGGGTATGCAGGTTCATTGCATTACTCACTATCCTTCTAAAATAGGGCCATTTGTAATTTCAGTTTAAAGATAGAGATAATACTTGTTTCAATACCCTTCATTATTTAATTTTACTTTATCCCACTTTCCTTTATGAAAATAGCAATAACCAAAGGTCGAGATGACATTTTATTGCACTTCATAATCACAGCAATATATAGCATATAGTGGTTAAGTTTAACTAACATCTAACACCACAACACACTGGACAATTCCCATTTAAATTTAGAATTTAGGTGTTACATTACTGTTTGTCATTCCTACCAATTTTTCTGAACTCAATTTCTTACCTTGATATCTCTGAATTGTGCACAGCATCAAATATTTCACCTGCAAAAAAACAACATAGCTATAGTATATTAAACAGGTTTTAGAAAAGCAAGTACTAGCAAAAATCAGATAGCATACAGTTTGTCTTCTCTCTCTCACTCAGGACAGGTCTGTGAAAGTCATCATAAGCAAGGACAGGTCTGTGAGTCACCATAAGCAAAAACTTTACTCATTAAACTCATCAGTTACTTTATCTTACATATTCGGCTAATTGTGGTCCCTGCAGACTTAACAATTACATAGTAGTTCAAAGATATCACCAAGTCACTTCTTAACTTGTAAAGCTTCTGTTCCATGAAGAATCCAGGTAAAACAGAGCAAAGGTGAAGTAACTAAATAAGGAACCCAGACTTCCCCTGAAAATCTATAACTACATGGGCAACTGAAAGGCTCACAAAGTCAAGAACCCAGTTCAGACTGAAACAGCACAAATATATAGCATTTTAGCTTTGACAAAACTTGGTAGTGATAGGATCTTATTACAGTACACTTAAGTCAATTCTATCAGGAATCTAAAATAAAGATATGGTTCACTTCTATTTTAGTAAAATTAACATCTCTAAAGGCCTAACTACTGGTCAGGGTTTGAGACCAATTGCATAGTGGTTCAAGAGAAAAAAACCTTGAATCAATGGTTTGCACTCGAAATAAAATCAGTATAGTATTACACATTCTCTACAGAATCCATTCAGGGCCCAGAATCACTTTCACTTAATTACCCGCCTTAAAGTTAATACATAAATGAAATGTGGCTCAGTGTTTCAATGAACTTGAATGATAGTTAGTACTAGTAGTACAGTAAAGCCAAATTTAGTGACAGGGTGGAGCTAAGGTCAATTAATCAGATATGTCCAATCTACATGATTCAAGTCACAAATTGTACTGAACTAAGATTTTTATACAAATTCTAAATAGATTTACACCAGAATCCCCCCCCCCCCCCACCAAAAAAAAAAAAAAAAAAAAAAAAAACAACAACAACAACGCTGTGCTTGCTGCAAACGTGGTATGGTTTTGAAACACTTGTGCCAGAAGTTATGGGATCCAGTCCCTGTCTGGCCACATGGGGGCCAATAAGGTCCATGAACGTTCCTCAAGCGGTTGAGGACCTGCAGAGTACCTGAAGAGAGGGAACACGTAAAAGTCAAGGCCATCCCACGGGTGTTGCTGCTGGATTGGGAACCAGGGAGCAGGAAAACCAGAAGTTTGGTGCTCAGGCTCATCATGAACAGGTCCATGGAGGGTGGGAGAGCCCCACATCCCGATCAGCTCTGCTGCTACTTCGGGGTGTAGGGACCACTCCGCCCAGTAACACCTATCCCCCCCTGCTGAGCCCGTCGGTTGATCACGTTCTTTTCTTTTCCCCCCCGAAATGGAATCTGGGCGTCGGGGGAGGTTCTGATGCCTGCTGCCTACTTTAGTATGGTCTCCACCAGGTCGCATAGGCAAGAGAGATTTCAGGCCCCCTTGCTTCCTGATGTAGGCAACTACCGTGGCGTTGTCGCCTATTACACAGTACTATGTACAGTCCCTTATAACAGACTAAGGACAGGAGGGACCTCTGGATAGCCAGCAGCTCCAACCTGTTGATGTGGAGCTGCCATTCCTGCTCCGACCACGACCCCCCCCTACATTTCTGATTGAAGATGGGCCTCATCCCATCCGGTGCATCTGTGAACAGAAGCATCTCTGGAGGACTGTCCGAAAGGGACACTCCCCGGCAGGAGTTAGACTCTCCAGCCACCTATGGAGAGCTTTCCTTATGGCCTGCGATGGGGTGAAGAGTTTCTGGAGGGGGGTCCACCTCTGACGCCCATCCCTCCTTCAGTTTCCATTGGATGGCCCTCAATTTCAGTCTGCCTTGGGGGTACCAGTTTCTCCAAGGAGACGACATGACCTAGAAGCCTCTGCCATTCCCTTACTGAGCAGGACGAAAAGTCTTATGGAAGGGGCGTGTTCACTCTCTGGAGGTTGGTCAACCAGTCTCCGAAGGGAAGGCCCTGGCAGTCACAGTGTCCAGGTCCATCTCCTGGTACACACATTATCCTAGTGGTCAGAACCAGATGGGACTTTTCCCAATTCAGGACAATGCCCAGCCATCCCGCCCGCCCTTGTGGAGGAGGAAAGGAGCAACATATCGCCAGGTTACCGCAGGAGGCAGACTCCCTACCCCTCCATGTGCGCCCAGAACGACAGGAGGAGGGAGAACACCCTTATAAAAACCTGTGGTGCCATCGACAACCCAAAGCAGAGGGTCCTGAACTGGAAGGTACTTCCATCTTTGGCCGGATGGACTGGGATTTGGAAGTACACATCCTTAAGGTCCATGGACAATATTAAGTCCCCTTCCCTCAAGGCCGCTAGGACCAATCGTGGGGTCTCCATCTTACTTGAAGGGAGTCTCGGGGTGGGGATGAGCGTTATTTAGGACAGACAGGTCTAGGAAGGGGATGCGGTAGCCGTCCAAGGTGCCCTGGAGGAGGGATGAGACCTTCCGCTACCCATCCTCCTGAGGTCTGAAATGAAAAACAGAAGGAAGTTTAGAGGGAGGGAATGGAGAGGAACACCCTTCAAATGATTTCGGTTGTCCAACCACCAACAAAGTTCTTCTCTCACTTTCAGACAGAGGAAACCTGTAACAGAGGCAAATTTCCCCTGCCGGTGACCAGAAATCCCCGTCTTCATTGTAGACCGAAGATGAAGATGCCCATGAGGGACCGGACCAGCTTCTCCAAGGAAGACAAAACTCCCATAAGAAACCTGCCACTGATGAGCCGACTGATTTGGTTCAGACAGGAATTGCGTGCCACCACTCGCAACTTCTCCAACCTCTGATCAGACAGAGGAAAAACTCTTGCAACCACCATATGATGACCTTGCCCAGGTGGAGGAATCCTTTAACTGGGTACAAGGTTTGATTTCCCTTGGTTGACCATGATGCCCAGTTCCAGACAAAACCCAAGCAAACAATCTGTACTGCAACAGCTTCTCCCTGTAACCTGCCAGGACCAACCAATCGTCAAAGTACCTAAGTAAATGGAGCCTGAACATGGGCCAACTTGAGACGAGAGAGAAGACCCTTGTGACCACTTGAGGGGCTGTGGTCAGTCCGAAGCATAAGAGTTTGGAATTCGAAGACCTTGGTCTCCAAGAGAGAAGCGAAGGAACTTCTTGGACGTCGGATTGAATATGGGTTCTGGAAGTATGCGTCCCTCAAGTCTATCGGACAGCACGTAGTCGCCTTCCCCCACAGCTGCCAATACTGAATACTAAATACGGGGTCTCCATCTTTTGAACTTCATCTTCCTGATGAATGACTCAAAAGGTGAATAAGTCTATCACAGGTCTCCAACCTCCCAACACCTTGGCCACCAAGATGTGACCGTTAAAACCCCAGAGACAGACCACACACTTCCTCTATCGCATCCTTGTCCAGCATCTTCTACACCTTTCTCCCAGAGAGCCAAGACTTCAAAGAATCTGGAGGATACACCCTCATGATCAGAGGCTTGTCTGAGAGTGGGGGAGGAGAGAAGTCTAAACAATGGCAGTATGGAAATACCCCACCCGAAGGACATCTACTACTACTTCTCTGCCACTTGGCCCAATGGCCTGCAAGGCACTCCCCACCATGGCACAGGAGAGGGAGAGGTGCCTAACCTACCGACAACCCCCTTTAACCTCCTGCCCCTGAGGGCCCTTCTTGGCTTAAAGGAAACACAGAGTGAAAGGGACGTTGGTTCCTCTGACCTGAAGCTGGGATGAACGGGGAGGCTCTGCCAAAAACCAAAACTCCGTGACGGTCTACCAGCTGACGACCTTTGTGACTGCTGCTGGGCAGGGGGAGGAGGAGGAGAAGCCGGACATCTCCGAGGACAAGAGTGACTTAAGACACAGATTGGTACACTAATCCGTCCTTGGTGTCAGCTGGGCGCGGTCTATCGCATCCTCCAGCTTGGTCTGAGGGAACAAAAAAATTGTGATTCCAAAGATCTCCATTCCTCAATGCCAGGTCAACTGATCTTTTCATCCTGGATAAGCCACGTCTTTTCTAATCAGGAGAAGGTTAGCCCTTAAATTAACACCGAGGCGAGCAAGACTACGAGAAGGCCTTGCCTCCGGACTGCAACAAAAACTGGCAAGAGAGGAAAACACTCACCAATCCCTCTGGGGACCTGTCAGAAGCTATCTTGATGATGACCGTAGACCAGAAGTCCAGCCAAGAATATGTCCGCAACATGGAGGCTGCCATAGGAGGACCTGTCAGAAGCTATCTTGGCAATGACCGTAGACCAGAAGTCCAG
>NC_061100.1:48160076-48165076 GCF_015104395.2 Macrobrachium nipponense
ACCAGAAGTCCAGCCAAGAATATGTCCGCAACATGGAGGCTGCCATAGGAGGACCTGTCAGAAGCTATCTTGGCAATGACCGTAGACCAGAAGTCCAGCCAAGAAACCGTCCGCAACATGGAGGCTGCCATAGACTCCAACGCTGAGGCATCCTGTGTAGACAAGGACGGAGCCACTGACCTCACCTGCTCCAAAGTCTATTCCGGCTTCAGACAAATTATCTCTGGGTTAAGATGACGCGACATCAAGTATGCAGTTTGTAGCATAGTACTCCTATGCCTCATGAGTCGGGGGAAGCAACTTGGCAGAGCCCCTAGAGCAAAGCAATCCGTCCCAATCTGACAGACGTTAACCTTATGTAAGACCGACTGGACATGCCCCGACAAGGGAAGCTGAAACGATGACTTGGGATCCTGCGTAGCTCCAACCGAGGTTTCCAAGCAGGATGGAGTGAAAGACAACCAAGCCCGAGTCCTACTCTCAAAATTGTTGACCCCACGATTGAGAATGACAATTTCTGCAAAGGAAGATGAAAACTTGGGTCTCTCTCTTCCTGCTCCGGCAATGGAGACAGACAACGAGAGGGATGAGCAGGCTTATCTAAAGCACCTTCCTCGTGTGAATTAACAGATGAACCAGCAGCCAAACAGCCCGAAACACCAACTAACCTGTCTGGGTTGGATCCAACCGCCAACTCCTGCGACAATCCATCCATAATACTAGGAACATCACTATGCACACTCCCAATAGATGACTCGCGTACGTGCATGTGCGAACATGAAGTGTTTCGAACACTAAAAATAGAGCGAGAATCCCTCGGAGTCGAAGCCTGGGAAGTACCAGGAAGGGCAGGCAAACACTTCTGCTGCACTATCTCTGCGCTCTCAACTTTTGACCTCTTGACAGGCACCTTGAGATCCTTACAGCGATAAATAGGCCCTGGTGTTGGAGAAGCGGAAGAATTTGCAACTTGTGCATGAAAATGGGAGGTTGCAACACACTTGCAACTCGATGCAGAGGATGAAGCAGCCACTGCAGATCGCACAGGGGAAGAAAGGCTAACCCTCTCGGTAACACTTGTACAAGGGCAAAGTCTTTAGCCTTCCAACACTTGATATGCCGACCCGGCGGAGAGGAAGACAGCACTGTCTCCTTGCACAATCTCTTCACAAGAGGCGGGGGCAATGCCACAAGCTTGCTTCCAGTCCTCCCACCGGACATGGCAGCAAACATATCTTCTAAAACAGAACCCAATTCCTAAGAACTACCTGACATAAAGCCTCAGACAGATCAGCAAGAGAAGGGGCTGAAGACATGTAAGGGAGATGCAGCGAACTAGATGGCAGAGATGACGTCATGGAAGCAAACGATGACGACGCAGACGAGCGAGGCAGCACAGTAACTGGGAGTGACGTCATCGATGGAGGAATACAAAATGGCTGACCCCCTGACGTCACTAGTGGTGCTGACACCAAAGCTTCCCTCTTGACTCGAATAAGGGACAATCGTCACTGGTGGAGCAATACATTATGGCTGACCTTAGCTACCAACGGAGATGAAGCCAGGAGGGGGGAGAGCCTGGACAGCCTTAGGTGGGGGTAGGCAAGCATCCAAGAAGTGCATCAGCAAACCCTTCAAGGAGGGTGGACCCCATAGCCCAAGTGACCACCAGAGCACTGCCATTTTGGATGCCTCCAAATCTAATACGAAAGAAACTGATGAAAAAGCCTCCTCCCTCTTGGGAATTAACTCCCCACGGAACAGGGGCGACATTACATAATTCAGCCTGAGGGCCTCCTGATACTTCCGACAAATTAACATAAGAAAAGGAAGGAGAAAAAGGCACAACAGTAGCATGGGGTGTGACAGTGGCAGGAGACAAAGCATTGTAAATAGAAGAAAATCCCTCCCACAATGGAAGAGTAGAAACTCTACAATGCTCCCTCTTACTATAAAATAACTTCCACTGCTCTCAAGGCTACGCATGGCATTCCGTGCAGGGATTCGTTATTGTACACTTACTACAAGTTCTGAGAGGGTCTTCTGTCGCTGAAGCAGCCAAAAAACCAGAAAACAGGAAACCAGGAGTACCATAATAAAAGCACATACACACACACACACACACACAAACAAAAACCGGCAATGAACCAGGTAAAGGCCGAGAGGTCAACCACAACTCTCACCCAGCAGTTAAGAAAAAGGCCGAATGCTGTGTGTGGGTGCGTGGTCCTTAACACTTTACACCCGATATAGGTATGAGTTGTTGCCAATCTCGCAAGATTCCTTGCTTTCATCTGCGATTTAACCGGATCCAGTTAGGCGCTAGAAATTATCCTTTTGTTAAGACCCAAGGTTTTTTCATGTATGAACAAATCATTAGTGTGTGTGTTATATTTTCACTGATTTTATCAGAATACTACGAATGTTACATATTTTCATGCCAAACAGTTTTGCTAAAGTTTCTCTAAAAAAAATTTTCCCGGTAGTTTGATGGTATAGTCACCTCACAATTAATGTGTTTGTGCATTTTCGATTAAACGCAAGCTAGAAAATATTTTAAAATGTTAAAAAGTGTGAATTTCTATTTACACGAATTGGCGCCCAAGCGTTGTTTTCAAATTGCTACCCCGTGATGACAGAGAACAGGAAGAAGGCAACACACCAACTGGAATAATTTTCAAGAAAAACCAAAGACCACAGGAGGAAGAAAAATTAGAAAGAGAAGACAAGTGAGGAGGGACAGCCAAGGGGAAGGGTGGCGCGCGCTGCAGACAATGGCCGTTGACATAAAAGACATAGCACAGTGCACAATGCATTTTATTAATAGAGAGACTATTTATTTACAAAGAAGCAAAATATTTTGTTCAGTTTTTCTTTTTTATTTGACCTACAGAGTATTATATTGATAATGCAGTACAGAATTCCCCAGGTCCAGGAACACCCCCTGCATTACTGATATTTCTCATGGGAAAAATGATGTCCCCAAAACATAAGTGAATTTTGGAGAGACTGCAGGGGACATCTGGTCACCCTCCCTATGATTGCCTGTAGCCAAAACACCTACCAAAGTTAACAATCTGCCAAATTCTAAACTATCATGTCACCACTGTTCCCACAAGATTAAGACATAGAAACTGCCTAGTAAAAGAATGAATAAGATGTGAAAACAATGCAATCATTTTGGAGTTCAAATAACACTTTCTTCACCTGGCTCGACATTGCCTAATACCAGCTTCAAAAGACGGGGATAAGAATAAGTTTGGAATATGCAGTCGCACCAACAGAATTATGGATGGTCTTATAATAAGAAAGTTTCCCGTTGGATGACTGGACTTTGCACTCTGCTACCAATCTGGCGGTCCGAGTTAGATTCTTGGCTCGGCCAACAAGAAATCAGAGGAATTTATTTCTTTGATAGAAATTAATTTCTCGATGTAATGTGGTTCGGATGCCACAATAAGCTGTAGGTCCTGTTGCTAGGTAACCAATTGGTTCCTAGCCACGTAAAAAAAATCTAATCCTTTGGGCAAGCCCTAGGAGAGCTGTTAATCAGCTCAGTGGTCTGGTAAAACCAAGATATATACTTTTTATAATAAGAGCACTTGGGTATTGGGCATGCAGTGTGGATGTGTCCTAATGGGACAAATTGGGATATTTCTACTGGGGAAATAGCAAAAAGTTATAAATTCAACTCACCAAGATATCAATGGTTATTTTCCTCAAAAAGTCTTCCCAGTCAATTGGGAAAGAAAGTTCATGGAGACTAGTTTTCTTTATACACTGAGATTCATTACTCTTGGTCCATGTCTCTCAGCTACTTAAAATTCATTGTACCTGCAATAACATAAAACTGCATTTATCTGAATAAAAAACCTAGCTAGTATCTATCACTAGGATACTGTTCAGTTATATCAATCTTCACGGTGCTTAAGACTGGGGCGATATCTTCTCATCATGCTATTCATAAACTCAATTTACCACCATCTAATAATTAATGGGGAAGTGGAAAAAATATTGATAAAGTTCAACTCACCACAATATTTTTCTTTATAGTTTTCTTTATACACAGATTCATTACTCTTGGTCCATGTCTCTCAGCTACTTAAAATTCATTGTACCTGCAATAACATAAAACTGTATTTATCTGAATAAAAAACCTAGCTAGTATCTATCACTAGGATACTGTTCAGTTATATCAATCTTCACGGTGCTTAAGACTGGGGCGATATCTTCTCATCATGCTATTCATAAACTCAATTTACCACCATCTAATAATTAATGGGGAAGTGGAAAAAATATTGATAAAGTTCAACTCACCACAATATTAATAGTTTTTTTTTTTTCAGCTCATGAGGGCTGTTCTTTCAATGACATTCATTATTCTTGGTCCGTGTATCTCAGCTAGTTAAAAATCTATTGTTCCTGCAATAACAAACCTAACCTTACGTGGAGAAAAAAGCAAGCTAGTATTTATTGCTAAGGATACTACTATTCAGTTACATCAATCTTCAAGGTGCTTAAGACTGGGGCGATATCTTATCATCATGTTAATCATAAAAATCTATATACATTAACTGTTCAGTATAATTATCACAAACAAAATCTACCTCTACGATTACGATTAATGGGGTAGTAAGTTATTCAATTCAACCCACCAAGAGATCAGTTACTTTTCTCAAGTCTTCTCAGCCACTAAGGCAACACGGTTCATGAAGACTACATTTTCCTTCATACAATGACATTCATTTATCTTGTCCATGTCTCCCAGTCCACTGTTCCTGTAACAACATAAAACTGTACTTAAGGAGAAAAAAAAAGCTAGCAAGTATTTATTACCAAAGATACTGTTCAGTTACATCAATCTTCAAGGTGTATAAGACTGGGGCGATATCTTATCATCATGGTAATCAAAAATCACATTTACTGCCATATTTACTATACACTTTATAGATCAATTATAAGAGAAAACATGGGAAAGTGGTTTTAAAAAAATTATAATT
>NC_061100.1:48175076-48240076 GCF_015104395.2 Macrobrachium nipponense
TGTCCAATAATAAGTGAAAGGATGAAGGAGAAGAGGAATTAACATAAAAAAACTAAACAAGACAAACCTCTGAAGTTCCCCTTGGTAATTCCCAAGCGTAAGCGTAATTTTTGGATGAATACATGTCTCGTTACAGGATCAATATCACTCACGTTAAATTTATGTCTTGTCCTTACGTTAAATACATATCTCGTCCTCACGTTAATGGGTGAAAGAATGTAAATAATAAAAGATGTTGGCATACCTTTGCCGCAGACTCTTAACACAAAGTAGAAAGGTGGCTATAAAGGCTATCACAGGAAGTGGGTTTGTATATTAATTGAATTTAACATTAAAATCAAACATCATATATACATATTTAAAAAACAAAAATAAACCAGAAAGATCCCACTGGGAAAGTGATCAACAACAAGTCAGCAAAAGGTCACAAACACACTCTTCATCGGAAGACGGCCGTAAGCAAAGTGGAGTGTTTACATCCGGGCAGGCTGGCATACCTGCCAGCCACACGGTAGTTACTGCCTAACCACCTTGTTCAAAATTCAACAGCCGTAATTCCAGCTACACCGAAAGTAATTCCTTACGTAAAGGACTGTGGGTTTGTATATCATGTAGGAACAACTGCCTATATAATTAACAGCTCTGCCTTTCAATTTCCTCAAAAAGAAGTTATTGTACTGCACAGTCCATGTGCTGGAACCTATGAGTTCATTCAGTGTTGAATTTTTAACAGAGTAAGGTTTTAAAAGGTGTAACAGGAGAGCTAAACCTCAGTTGCAATATGAGAAAAATGTCTAAGCCAATGTAACGCTGCAAAGAACCTTGAGTAACTAACCCCTACAAGGAGACATCCAATTATTTAACACAAATTAGCAGATATGAATTTGAGGAAATTTACCAAACAATTTTGTACATACCCATGACACTCCTGCTCCATGCATAAAATTACAAGAAAATCTTCTACACCTCGATGGTATTCCTGCTTTATACAGCACCAGCGGTATGCCCTGCAAAACAAGCATTAACGTGATCATCAAAGTCAGCTAAAATAATGTTTTGTTAACAAACATGTTCCAAGTTCCAGTATTACTTCCAGTAAATATACACAAAACTACTACTAAATACTAACAACTTTGTATATAGAAACCACATCTTTTGTAAGGTTAAGCAGCTTCATGCAACTTGGAAGACTCGAGGAGAGAGGTAAAAAATCATGACCATCATAACCACAGACATTAAGTTATCTTCATCAGCAACAATATTTTTGGGTTAAGAATTTGGCAGTTAAATTTTAAGGGTTCTTTGCACAATTATAATAAAGTTTTAAGCATTCTTTGCACACTAAATAATCAAATGAAGCAGTATGGTTTTCTGTGAAATACTTGCGTATGATAGTTAAGTTAGGTTCCAATGAAAAGTTTGTCCTATTGCGAATTGCGTAAGATTGAGGTATTACTGTGCTATAGCCAATCTTGTCCCTAAAAGCCAAATACCAACACTGATTATATAAATGACCTCTCTAGCATGTTTTAACAACTTCAAAAGCAAAATACCAACCTTGAATCTAGTTCTTTTCTTTAATGCCATAACTGCCAAAACCTCGCTGCAAGCAACATATGCTTTTGCCAAGACTTACAACCTGGAAGATGAATTACTTTAAATATTACATCACTGACAATTCTTACAAAAAACACTGCATGAACAAAATATCATTCAGAACTACACCAATCATATGATTATCATAAACACGGACCGTAGTTTTATTCATCAGCACACTATTGATTGTTAGTATGTTTAAAATAATTCATAAGTTGCGAGACAAGTAAGAGTGAAAAAGAAACACTCAGTATGTAGAAACCTAACCATAAGATGTTCAAAACCACAAAAAACAATTACTTGTATAATTACCAAGCAATAATTTTGTACATACCAATGACACTCATGCTTCATGTGTATAATTACAAGAAAATCTTCTACACCCTGATGGTATTCCTTCTTTATACAGTACCAGCAGCATGCCCTGCAAAACAAGCATTAATGTGATCATCAAAGTCAGCTAAAATAATGTTTTGTTAACAAACATGTTCCAAGTTCCAGTATTACTTACAGTAAATATACACAAAACTACTACTAAATACTACCAACCTTGTATATAAAAACTACATCTTTTGTATGGTTAAGCAGCTTCATGCAACTTGGTTGACTCAAAGCAGCTGAAAGGTAAATTTTCATGTATAAGTAGAACTAACTACAACAAAAGTCAATAAAAATATCTTTCTTTCAGAACTACAAAAAATCATGACCATCATAAACACGGACCGTAGTTCATCTTCATCATCAACAATATTTTAGGGTTAAGAATTTGGCAATTAAATTTCAAGGGTTCTATGCACAATTATAATAGTTTTAAGCATTCTTTGCACACTATAATCAAATGAAGCAATATGCTTTTCTGTGAAATACTTGTGTATGATAGTTAAGTTAGGATCCAATGAAAAGTTCATCCTATTATGAACCCGCACAACTTTAATCGCGTTAAGATTGAGGTATTACTGTGCCTATAGCCAATCTTGTCCCTAAAAGCCAAATGCCAACACTGATTAGATAAATTACCTCTCTAGCACATTTCAACAACTTCGAAAGCAAAATACCAACCTTGAATCTAGTTCTTTTCTTTAATGCCATAACTGCCAAAACCTCGCTGCAAGCAACATATGCTTTTGCTAAGACTTACAACCTGGAAGATGAATCATTTTGAATATTACATCACTGACAATTCTTACAAAAACACTGCATGAACAAAATATCATTCAGAACTACACCAATCATATGATTATCATAAACACGGACCGTAGTTTTATTCATCAGCACACTATTGATTGTTAGTATGTTTAAAATAATTCTTAAGTTGCGAGACAAGTAAGAGTGAAAAAGAAACTCTGTATGTAGATCAAATAATCTTTTGTTAACAAAAATCTTCAAAGTTCCAGTATTACTTCCAGTATATATATACAAAACTAATACTAAACAATACCAACCTTGTACATGGAAACTTCATCTTTTGTATGGTTAAGCAGCTTCATGCAACTTGCAAGACTGAAAGGTAAATTTTCATGTATAAGTACAGGTAACTATCATCAAAGCATCAATAAAAATATCTTTCTTTCAGAACTACAAAAAAATCATGACCATCATAAACACGGACCGTAGTTTATCTTCATCAGCAACAATTTTTTGGGGTTAAGAATTTGGCAATTAAATTTTAAGGGTTCTTTGCACTTAATAAAATTTTAAGCATTCTTTGCACATTATCAAATGAAGCAATATGCTTGTCTGTGTAATACTTGCGTATGATAGTTAAGTTAGGACCCAATGAAAAGTTCATCCTATTATGAATCCGCACAACTTTAACCGCCTTGTCCCTAAAAGCCAAATACCAACACTGATTACATAAATGACCTCTCTAGCATGTTTTAACAACTTCGAAAGCAAAATACCAACCTTGAATCCAGTTCTTTTCTTTAATGCCATAACTGCCAAAACCTCGGTGCAAGCAACATATGCTTTTGCTAAGAATTACAACCTGAAAGATGAATAATTTTAAATATTACATCACTGACAATTCTTACAAAACACTGCATTAACAAAATATCTTTCAGAACTACAACAATCATATGATTATCATAAACACGGACCGTAGTTTTATTCATCAGCACACTATTGATTGTTAGTATGTTTAAAATAATTCCTAAGTTACGAGACAAGAAAGATTGAAAACGAAACACTCAGTATGTAGATCAAATAATGTTTTGTTAACAAAAATGTTCAAAGTTCCAGTATTACTTCCAGTATATATATACAATTAAATTTTAAGGGTTCTTTGCACATAAAATTTTAAGCATTCTTTAAACACTAAATTATCAAATGAAGCAATATGCTTATCTGTGAAATACTTGCATATGATAGTTAAGTTAGGATCCAATGAAAGGTTCATCCTATTGTGAACTCTCACAACTTGAATCGCGTTAAGATTGAGGTATTACTGTGCTATAGCCAATCTTGTCCCTAAAAGCCAAATGCCAACACTGATTACATAAATGACCTCTCTAGCATATTTTAACAACTTCGAAAGCAAAATACCAACCTTGAATCTAGTTCTTTTCTTTAATGCCATAACTGCCAAAACCTCGCTGCAAGCAACATATGCTTTTGCTAAGACTTACAACCTGGAAGATGAATAATGTTAAATATTACATCACTGACAATTCTTAAAAAAAACACTGCATGAACAAAATATCATTCAGAACTACACCAATCATATGATTATCATAAACACGGACCGTAGTTTTATTCATCAGCACACTATTGATTGTTAGTATGTTTAAAATAATTCTTAAGTTGCGAGACAAGTAAGAGTGAAAAAGAAACTCGGTGTGTAGATCAAATAATCTTTTGTTAACAAAAATGTTCAAAGTTCCAGTATTACTTCCAGTATATATATACAAAACTAATACTAAACAATACCAACCTTGTACATGGAAACTTCATCTTTTGTATGGTTAAGCAGCTTCATGCAACTTGCAAGAATGAAGAGACTGAAAGGTAAATTTTCATGTATAAGTACAGGTAACTATCATCAAAGCATCAATAAAATTATCTTTCGTTCAGAACTACAAAAAAATCATGACCATCATAAACACGGACCATAGTTTATCTTCATCAGCAACAATTTTTGGGGTTAAGAATTTGGCAATTAAATTTTAAGGGTTCTTTGAACATAATAAAATTTTAAGCATTCTTTGCACATCATCAAATGAAGCAATATGCATGTCTGTGAAATACTTGCGTATGATAGTTAAGTTAGGATCCAATGAAAAGTTCATCCTATTATGAATCTGCACAACTTTAATCGCGTGAGAGGAGGTATTACTGTGCTATAGCCAATCTTGTCCCTAAAAGCCAAATACCAACACTGATTACATAAATGACCTCTCTAGCATGTTTTAACAACTTCGAAAGCAAAATACCAACCTTGAATCTAGTTCTTTTCTTTAATGCCATAACTGCCAAAACCTCGCTGCAAGCAACATATGCTTTTGCCAAGACTTACAACCTGAAAGATGAATAATTTTAAATATTACATCACTGACAATTCTTACAAAACACTACATCAACAAAATATCTTTCAGAACTACACCAATCATATGATTATCATAAACACGGACCGTAGTTTTATTCATCAGCACACTATTGATTGTTAGTATGTTTAAAATAATTCTTAAGTTGCGAGACAAGAGTGAAAAAGAAACTCTGTATGTAGATCAAATAATCTTTTGTTAACAAAAATGTTCAAAGTTCCAGTATTACTTCCAGTATATATATACAATTAAATTTTAAGGGTTCTTTGCACATAAAATTTTAAGCATTCTTTAAACACTAAATTATCAAATGAAGCAATATGCTTGTCTGTGAAATACTTGCGTATGATAGTTAAGTTAGGATCCAATGAAAGGTTCATCCTATTGTGAACTCTCACAACTTGAATCGCGTTAAGATAGAGGTATTACTGTGCTATAGCCAATCTTGTCCCTAAAAGCCAAATACCAACACTGATTACATAAATGACCTCTCTAGCATGTTTTAACAACTTCGAAAGCAAAATACCAACCTTGAATCTAGTTCTTTTCTTTAATGCCATAACTGCCAAAACCTCGCTGCAAGCAACATATGCTTTTGCCAAGACTTACAACCTGAAAGATGAATAATTTTAAATATTACATCACTGACAATTCTTACAAAACACTGCATTAACAAAATATCTTTCAGAACTACAACAATCATATGATTTTCATAAACACGGACCGTAGTTTTATTCATCAGCACACTATTGATTGTTAGTATGTTTAAAATAATTCCTAAGTTACGAGAAAAGAAAGATTGAAAACGAAACACTCAGTATGTAGATCAAAAAATGTTTTGTTAACAAAAATGTTCAAAGTTCCAGTATTACTTCCAGTATATATATACAATTAAATTTTAAGGGTTCTTTGCACATAAAATTTTAAGCATTCTTTAAACACTAAATTATCAAATGAAGCAATATGCTTGTCTGTGAAATACTTGCGTATGATAGTTAAGTTAGGTTCCAATGAAAGGTTCATCCTATTGTGAACTCTCACAACTTGAATCTCGTATTGAGGTATTACTGTGCTATAGCCAATCTTGTCCCTAAAAGCCAAATGCCAACACTGATTAGATAAATTACCTCTCTAGCATATTTCATCAACTTCGAAAGCAAAATACCAACCTTGAATCTAGTTCTTCTCTTTAATGCCATAACTGCCAAAACCTCGCTGCAGGCAACATATGCTTTTGCTAAGACTTACAACCTGGAAGATGAATAATTTTAAATATTACATCACTGACATTTCTTAAAAAACCACTGCATAAACAAAATATCATTCAGAACTACACCAATCATATGATTATCATAAACACGGACCGTAGTTTTATTCATCAGCACACTATTGATTGTTAGTATGTTTAAAATAATTCTTAAGTTGCGAGACAAGTAAGAGTGAAAAAGAAACTCAGTATGTAGATCAAATAATCTTTTGTTAACAAAAATGTTCAAAGTTCCAGTATTACTTCCAGTACATATATACAAAACTAATACTAAACAATACCAACCTTGTACATGGAAACTTCATCTTTTGTATGGTTAAGCAGCTTCATGCAACTTGCAAGACTGAAGAGACTGAAAGGTAAATTTTCATGTATAAGTACATGTAACTATCATCAAAGCACCAATAAAAATATCTTTCTTTCAGAACTACAAAAAAATCATGACCATCATAAACACGGACCGTAGTTTATCTTCATCAGCAACAATTTTTTGGGGTTAAGAATTTGGCAATTAAATTTAAAGGGTTCTTTGCACATAAAATTTTAAGCAGTCTTTGCACATTATCAAATGAAGCAATATGCTTCTGTGAAATACTTGCGTATGATAGTTAAGTTAGGATCCAATGAAAAGTTCATCCTATTGTGAACTCGCACAACTTGAGTTGCGTAAGATTGAGGTATTACTGTGCTATAGCCAATCTTGTCCCTAAAAGCCAAATACCAACACTGATTACATAAATGACCTCTCTAGCATGTTTTAACAACTTCAAAAGCAAAATACCAACCTTAAATCTAGTTCTTTTCTTTAATGCCATAACTGCCAAAACCTCGCTGCAAGCAACATATGCTTTTGCTAAGACTTACAACCTGGAAGATGAATTATTTTAAATATTACATCACTGACAATTCTTACAAACCACTCTGCATGAACAAAATATCATTCAGAACTACACCAATCATATGATTATCATAAACACGGACCGTAGTTTTATTCATCAGCACACCATTGATTGTTAGTAAGTTTAAAATAATTCATAAGTAGCAAGACATGTAAGAGTGAAAAACACACTCAGTATGTGGAAACCTAACAATATGTTCAAAACCACAAAAAACATGTCTAATTACCAAGCAATAATTTTGTAGATACCAATGACACTCCTGCCTCATGTATAAAATTACAAGAAAATCTTCTACATTGTGATGGTATTCCTGCTTTGTACATTACCAGCAGTATGCCCTGCAAAACAAGCATTAATGTGATCATCAAAGTCAGCTCAAATAATGTTTTGTTAACAAACATGTTCCAAGTTCCAATACTACTTCCAGTAGATATATACACAAAGCTACTACTAAATACTACCAACCTTGTATATAGAAACTACGTCTTTTGCTTGGTTAAGCAGCTTCATGCATCTTGCAAGACTGAAGAGACTGAATGGTAAATTTTCATGTATAAGTAGAAGTAAATACAACAATGTGTCAATAAATCTTTATTTCAGAACTACAAAAAATCATGACCATCATAAATATAGACAGTAGTTTATTTCCATCAGCAACAATATTTTTGGGTTAAGAATTTGGCAGTTAAATTATAAGGGTTCTTTGCACAATTATAATTAAATTTTAAGCATTCTTTGCACACTAAATAATGAGATGAAGAAATATGCTTGTCTTTGAAATACTTGCTTATGATAGTTAGGTTCCAATGAAAAGTTTGTGCTTTTGTGAATTCGCACAACTCATTCGTAAGATTGAGGTATTACTGTGCTATGGCCAATCTTGTCCCTATATGCTAAATACCAACATCAGATAAATTACACCTCTAGCATGTTTTAACAACTTCGAAAGCAAATTACTAACCTTGGATACAGTTCTTTTCTTGATTGCCATATCTGCTAAAACCTTGCTGCAAGCAACATATGCTTTTGCTAACTTGGAACCTGAAAGATGAATAATTTTAAATATTACATCACTGACAATTCTTACAAACCATTCTTCATGGACAAAATATCTTTCAGAACTACAACAATCATGATTATCATAAACACGGACCGTAGTTTTATTCATCAGCACACTACTGATTGTCAGCAAGTTTAAAATAACTCGCAAGTTGCAAGACAAATAAGTGAAAGTAAAATAATTCGTAAGTCGTGAGACAAATAAGTGAGAAAAAACTCCATATATATATATATATAAACCTAACAGTACGATGTTCAAACCACATAAAAGTAAATGTATAATTAACAGCTATGCCCTTCAATTTCCTCACACTGAAGTTATTGTATTGGACTTCTTACTCCAAACAACAAGCCTACGAAGAGCTGTTGTTAGGCTCAGAGGTCTAATAAACTAATCCTTTTTAACAATAAAACTCCAAACAAACGTGATGTGCTAAATAAATTTTCCTGATAAGTAAATAAACTTTACTTAAAGAATGAAAGGATTCAACTTGTACACGCATGAGTTGCCAGATGCCACAGATTCCTTGCCTTACAATCTGATTGTTTTTAACCGGTTTCCAGATGGCACTAAAAGATTACATCCTATTGTTAAGACTGAAGGTTTGTTCCGTGTATAAACAAAGACAACAAGCAAACTAACTGTCACTTCCAACAAGAATCAATTGATTCTGGAAGTCATCAATTGAGACTTGTTGGAAGTGACTCAAATACCATTGACTTCCAACCTCTTGAGTGCTTTACGATATATGACGGGCCATGTAGTTCCCCCACCCTTTTGGTTGAAGCTAGGGCCAATAAGAAGACTGTTTTCAGGGTCAGGCTCTTATCTGTGGACTGCCTTAGTGGTTCGTAGGGAGGTTTTGTCAGACTACTCAGTACCATGGTCAAATCCCAATCTGGGGCATTTAGTTCCTTTGGCGAACATGACTGCTCAAAGCTCTTCATCAATAGGGCCAACTCCCATGAAAATGAAATGTCCACACCTTCCATGTGTAAGACCGAGGCTAGAGCAGCCCTGTACCCCTTCACTGAAGATAGACACATATGCCTTTCTGTCCTGAGATATATCAGGAAGTCTGCAAATTGGTGAATAGTGGTACCGAGTGGAGACAAGTTCCCTCTACGCTCTACGACACCCATCACAGCATGCTGATCATTTTCCTTGGTATACTACTGCCGATTACTTTCTGATATTTCCTGCCATCTGCGCTGCTGCTTTCTGCAAAAAACCTCTCGCTCGCAGGAGATACTTGACAGAGTCCACCCGTGAAGTGGTAGGGACTTCACCGACCAGTGGTACCTCTCCACGTGTGGCTGACATAGTAGGTTGTTCCATGGAGGAAACTCGGCAAGTCTATTAGGAGTTCCAAGAGGTCCAGAAACCATTCTGCCTTTGGCCATAAAGGAGCTACCAGTCATTCTGAGGTTCTGAGACCGCATTACCCTGTTCAGAACCAGACTGATTAGACAAAATGGAGGAAATGCGTAAACGTCCAGATTGTCCCATGGGTGTTGTAGAGCATCTTCTGCTACTGCCTCTACGTCTGGGACTACCGAACAATACACTTCCAACTTTTTGTTATACCTGGTTGCGAATAGGTATATGATCGGTCTTTCCCACAACATGAGTATCCTGTCCACTAGCTGTTGGTGCAAGGACCACTCCATACCCAGGATCTGATCTCTGCGGCTCGACTTGTCGGCCATTTCTTTTTCCCGGAATATATCCGGCTCTGATGTCCACTTGGTTCTCAACAGCCCACTGATGAAGTTGAACTGTCATCACGTAAATGTCGAGACAATAGACCTTGTTTGTTTATGTAAGCTACTACTGTGGTGTTGTCTGACATCAATACCACTGATTGCCCCTTCACCCTCTCCCTGAATTCCTGTAGTGCTAGAAACGCTGCCTTCAACTCCAGCACGTTTATATGGAGTTCTCTGTCCTCGCCACTCCATTTTGCTGAAACCATTAGCTCCTCCATATGGGGTCCCCAAACCTTCTAGCGACGCATCTGAGAACAGCAAGAGGTCCAGGGAGGGTTGTTGAAGGGGGACACCCACTCAGATTGTTGTCGTTCACCAACCAAAGCAAGTCTTTCCTCACTTCTGCCGACAAGGGAATTTGCTCGTACGGGTGACCTACTATTGGTGACCAAACCTCCTCCAACTCTATTGTCGAGATCGAAGGTGTAGCCTCCTCCCTTGTGGTGCTAGTTTCTCCAGGGAAGTTACAACTCCCAGTACAACCTGCCACTGTTTTGCTGGCTGTGTTCGTTTTTCCAGAATAGCATTCACCACCTGTTTGCATTTCTCTACTCTCTGGTCTGTCGGGAATACTTTGGCTTTTATTGTCTATAACCATTCCCTGATACACCAGCCGTTGACTTGGATCCAACTGTAGAAGGGTCGGCCTGTCCCGCAGTAATATCTCTATGGACTTAGCTATCACCAGCAATCGTCTACATATCTAATTAGCCTGATCCCCTGAGCATGTGCCCATGTCGACACGAGAGTGAACACACTTGTAGAAACTTGAGACGACGTCAATCCTAAGCACAGAACTTTGAACTCGAAAACTTTCTCTGCAAGACTGAAGCGGAGAAATTTCCTGGAAGACTGATTGACTGGGATCTGAAAGTATGCATCCTTCAAGTCGATTGTCAGCATAAAGTCCTTGATCCTGACTGCTTGTAGAACAGTCTTTGGAGTTTCCACTTTGAATCTGGTTTTTCTTATACACCGATTCAATGTTGACAGGTCTATTACTGTCCTCCAGTCCCCACTGGCTTTGGGTACAAGGAAAATCCCACTGTAAAACCCCTGTGACAGAATGGATACTTGTTCCACAGCCCCTTTTTCCACCATCTTCTTCACTTCCTCTTGCAGAATAAATGCCTTCTGCGGTTCTAGAGTATAAGTGAGGTGAGGTAATGGCTGTCTTGTCAGGGGTGGGGATACTTCGAACGGAACCAAACACCCGACTCTGAGAACATCCACCACCCACTGCTCTGCTCCCAGTTCTTGCCACACCTTCCAGTGATTTGCCAGGCAACCCCCACTGGTGTGGCTGAGTTATGAGAGGCACCCATCCTATCACCTTGAGCCTCACCCTCTTCCCCTAATCCCCCTTCCTCTGTTATTTCTATTGTGAAAGGGCCAATGAGCTAACTTCTTTGAGGAAGAGGGTATTGTTGCTTTATTAGGGATGTTATGCCTCACTGGCTTCTTTCGAGATATTTGCTGCTGCCTTACTTCCATAGGGTTAGCTTGACTGTTAGATGTTTTTCTAACTGCCTGCTGTACCAATCCATCGTTCTTCTATCTATAACCTCTTCTAGTATGGCTTCTGGCAACAGCAATTGCGACTAAGATACTCCCATTCCTCATTGCTACAGGGAATCCAAATCAACCGTGCGGCTTAGCCTAGCCAAAGCTGCATCCATCCCTCATTAATAAGATATTTGCCCAAACATTGGCACTTAAGCAATTGCTTTGGCAGCTGATTGTAGTAATCTAATGAACATTGATTCATCCACTACTTTTCTTGTCACTTCTGAGGATGCAACCTTCGCCACTGCTGTTGACCAAAGATCCAACTAAGAAGCAGTCTGAAAGACTGAAGAAGCTGTTGCTTATAACGTAGCACCCTTGGCAAGTCATCAAAGCAAAGGGCATTCCATTTTTACTTGATCTAAGGTTAATACAGGTCTTAACCTTACCACATTCGGGTAAATTTGTCTAGATAGCAAAAGAACCATCGATGTCGAATATTTCCTGTTTCATCATTGGAGGAGGGATAAACTTAAAATGATCTATTTGATCTTAAGGAATTATCCCTTCGTGCAATCCGTGCTGTAAAACTGACTCTGCAGACTTGAACAAGGCAATTCATATGACACCTTGGTATCCTTTTTCACCCCAAAATGCCATGTCAATCCCCGGAGGAAGCATACTGGCAGGTATTTCTGTTCTCCCCGAAAGGTTATTGAATTGACGAACCAAATCAATCACCTCGGCATACGAAGCCAGAAACTCGGTTTTCTCCTTCCTCCGGTTCTAGCGTACTGTGCTCAGCCACAGGAGACGCTATCTCACTCCTATCCCCTAACAAACGTCTGGGTGCTGCGTGGCCATCTGCCCCTACGGCCGCGGTCCCTTTGATCTCTGCTGACTGCCAACGGCTCGATCCCAGTCAGCAGGAGAACAAGACCGTCTTTCTCTGCTCATGGATCTAGAGCGAGTCTCGCCTATACCTCCAAGATGAAGGCTCTCGAAACTGAGTTCACTTCTTCTCCATGACGACTGATATAGTCTCCAACGACCGTCTGAGAATTCGGCCCCGATTCTTTACCTAGGCGGACAACTCCTTCCACCAATGTATCAGACAAGGTTGCCAACTCGCTATTCCTAGTTCTTTTAATAGGAGCCTTTTCATCTTTTCTCCGTATTTTAAACAGTCTTACAGGCGAAACCCATATCTGTGCTCTATCCTTTGCCCTTTGCTGCACTTTTCGCCCCGAACGTCGATTTCGCCAATGACATTGTAGTCTTCCTTAGACTCTTTTGTCGTCTCTACCGGCAACTACGCATCGGCCGCTAGCCCCGTGACCGTCGACTCACTCGCTCGTTCAGACTTGTAAACAGCTTTGAGCTTACCAGCCATTGACTTCGTGCCATTCTTGCTGACTGAGAGGAGCCAGTCCTGGCCCGAAGATGAAGAAGAATTTACTCTTCTCCTCTTGGCCTGAGGATCAGTCACGAAATCCCACATCCTCCAACGCTTGAGTGGTACACGCCGTGATGTCATCGAACTTAGCGATGATGCCGAGCTAGAGGAAGACTAAGACGAAGACTAATCACGCCTTTTCTTTTTGTCTTATTAATTTTCTTCTCTAGATCCTGTAATTTCTTCATTACAGTGTATACTACCGAGTCAGAAAGCGTATTTGGGTCCAGAGGCAGTGAAGAAGACTGAGAAGCAGTAGGCTGTGACGTCATCGCGTCTGCCATGTCGGTGTGTGACGTTGTGACATCACCAATCTTTTAGGGAGACTGTGCAGCTGCTGCTGCATCCCTGCGTTTGCAGCAAAACTACCTCCCATGTTTTGCATCGCCGTAAACATTGCAGTTGTTGGCGTAGCCACGGCATTATTTCCCATAAAGGACAATCTAGGGGGATGAGGAATATTCAGCGCTGCAGGACTCTGCTGAAATCGTGACGCCACATAATGCGACAGCTAACCTTCCAAGGTTGGTACGCCTGGTAGGTCTAGCGCCGCCCAAGTACATTCCATCTGGTTCGCGTTGGGATATCGGCACCTGGAACAAATATGGCGATGCTCCCCCTCTCTCTCTCTCTTGGGAACAACGAAGCATAAATATTATGCATAAAATTACCCAAAACCCCTCCTAGAGTTCCCAATAACGAACCACTACCAAAAGAGTATGGGACAAATCAAAGGCAGACAGCGAAACACATGGAGTAAGTCTGGTGTACTGCCGATACAAAAGAAGCCGGCAACGCTTGGTCATCCAAAGATGGTGTTGACTCTTGTACTGGCCTTTCTTTCTCATAAAACTTCCTCCACTGTTCCACCGACCAACCGCGACAAACAGAACAAGGATTAGTAATTGTACATACATTTTCTCTGCAACTACTACACGTTGGATGAGGATCCGTCGACACCGAAATTAGGAATCTTGAACACGGAAAATCTCGGAATCCAGGGCATTTCCTTTGTTTTGCCTTCGAAATGGCAGAACATCCCAATGGCGATGCAAAAAACTCCATTTCACCACTTACACACATTTACAGCTCACACTCAGAGAAAGGGAATTAATAAACAAAAAATGAAAGTGAAATGGATAAAAACGGGCAAACTAAAGCCGGCTTTAAACAGATAGACAGTGAACACGTCCTATCTTAAAGGCTGTAGAAAGATAACTGGTGAGTCACAAGACGCCAAGGGCATTCTGGGTAACACATGCCCCGTGACGTGGTAGATGCCAATAGTCCCTGGATCGCACTTTAATTTTTTAATTTTAATTCTACCGGTTTCCAGCTTGGCGCTAGTAAATCCTATGTTAAGACCGAAGGTTTCTTTCGTATATGAACAATTAAAGTTTTCTAACAGACAGTTAAAAATGACATTAGAGAAATCAAAATGATGAGAGAGAGAAATAACTCAAAATCCCTACTTTAATATCTTATCTAGCTCTTGAGCATTTAGCTTTAATATAAAATTCTCAGCCTTAAGCTATTCCACTGTTGTACTTACCAGCAGACTTATTATCCAGGGGAAACTACATACGTCTGGAAACAGGCTGTCTTGCTACATCATAACAGAAAACACCAACCCCTGTTAAAAATTTATACTTATGAACAGTGTGACTGCTTCAACATAATACAACTTCAAAGCCCAATATACTCAGGGATTTGACTTTAATCAGCAGTGACTATGATATAATCATAATCACTCATACGAACGAGACAATAACTCATCATGAATGTGGATCACTCATTATAAACTAGAACACCGATATAAAAAACTTTACCAAGAGATCTTTACTGTACACTAATTTAGGGTTTACAAAAAAATTACCAAAGAGAAATTTAAGAATATGTAATAATACTTTTAGAAAGAACAATACTTCATTCTTACCCAAACCACTTCGCTGACAAACAGCTGAATGTCTCCCTCCATAGAAATGAAGACCAGCTTACCCTGAAACATATTGTATCTATTTTAAACAACACCCACCAACAACAAACCTTTTGACATAGCTCAACTACTCAGAGAGATTCCCACAAATGATTTTAATCACAAATTTCATTTGTCCATACCAAAGTCATCATAATGGCAAAAATTGCCTAATTCACAATCTTCGTAATAGCATAAATTGCATAATCATCAATATAAAATATAAATTCACAATTGATTCTGACAATCCAGTTTTTATTTTTCCATATTGAGAATTAGTTATAATAAAAAAAAACTCTCAAGTCTCACTCTATCCCATAATTGTACACTTACCAGCAGACTTTTCATCCAGGAGAAACTACATGGGTCAGGAAACAGGCCATCTTGCTAAATCAAAATATAATACACAAACACCTGTTAAAGAATTTATACTTTAGAAAGGTGTGATTGCTCTAACATTAATAAATTTCAAAGCCTGCTATACCCAGGGATTTGACCATTAAACAGCAGTGACTGATATAATCATAATCACTCATACCAGCAAAGAATACACTCTTAAGCATATTCCAAAATACACAATATTCTACTCTTAATTTAAAAAACACTAGTATGTAATTCTTACCCAACAAAGGCTGATCTGACTACACAGCTGAATGACTCCCTCTAGGGAAATCAGGACCAACTGACCCTGAAACATATTGGATCACATCTTCAACAACTACCCAACAACAACAAACCTTTTGACATAGTTCAAATTACTCAGAGAGATTCCCACAAATGATTTTAATCACACAACAAGTCATTTGTCCATACCAAAGTCATCATAATGGCCAAAAAAAAAAGGCCATGCTTCACAATCTGAATTTTAAAATTACCACTGATTCCAACAATCTATTGTTTTCATTTTTCCATACTGAGAGGCAAGTTATAATAAAAACATTATCAAGCCTTAAGCCTATCCCATAGTTGTACTTACCAGCAGACTTATCAGCCAGGGGAAACTACATACGTCTGGAAACAGGACGTCTTGCTACATCAAAGTGTAAAACGCCAAGACCTGTTAAAAAATTTATACTTTTGAAAGGTGTGACTGCTTGAACAGAATACAATTTCAAAGCCTACTAAACTCAGGGATTTGACTTAATCAGCAGTGACTATATAATCATAATCACTCATACGAACGAGACAAAAACTCATCATAAATGTGGTTCACTCTTTAGAAACTAACATCGATATAAAATTCTTCTCTATACACTAATTTAGGGTATACAAAAAAAAAATTACACTCAAGGGAAACTCCAAAATATATATTATTAAACTTTTAAAGAGTACAATTCTATGTAATTCTTACCAAAAACAGTTCACCGACACACAGCTGAATGTCTCCCTCCACAGAAATGAATCAGCTTACCCTGAAACATATTGTATCTATTTTCAACAACTTCCACCAACAACGAACCTTTTGACATTGCTCAAACTACTCAGAGAGATTCCCACAAATGATTTTAATCACAAATTTCATTTGTCCATACCAAAGTCATCATAATTGCAAAAATTGTCATAATTAAACAGCAGTGACTATGATATACCCAGGGATTTGAATATTATAAACAGCAGTGACTATGATATAACCAAAATCACTTATACGAGTGAGCAAGGCTCTCTCATAAAAGCGGACCACTCATCAGAAGCTATACTTTTAACTAATACATATTCACTGTACAACAATTTAGGGTATATAAACAAAATTACACTTAAGCATATTCAAAGAAACATGATATTCTACTCTTAATTTAAGAAACAATACAATGTAATTCTTACCCAACAAAGGTTCACTGACTCCCCAGCTGTCTCCCTTTATGGAAATGAAGACCAGCTAACCCTGAAACATATTGGATCACATTTTCAACAACTACCAAACAACAATAAATCTTTTGAGATAGCTCAAATTACTCAGAGAGATTCCCACAAATGATTTTAATCACAATATTCATTTGTCCATACCAAAGTCATCATAATGGCAAGAAACTGCCATAATTCACAATCTGAAATTTAAAACTACCACTGATTCTGACAATCCAGTTTTTCTCATTTACATACCGAGAGGTAAGTTATGATAAAAAAATTCTCAAGCCTTAACCCTTACTGGACGGGTACTATAATAATGCAGCTCCTCGAGCTGGGTAAACTTTGAGGTCAGCAAACTTATGGAGGGAGGGGGGGGGGGGGGGGGGGGGGTGGGGGGGGGGGGGGGGGGGGTGGGGGGGGGGGGGGGGGGGGGGGGGGGGGGGGGGGGGGGGGGAATCAATGTTAAGAGGAAGAAATGCAAATGTACACAGTGAAAGAAGAAAATTATAAAAAAAATTTCCCTACCTTCCACGAGAAGCTGAAAAGGACTACTTACAATGACTTGTTGGGCCTCCTATCCAAGACAACCGTAAATTTTACCAACTTGTATATGTTTTTTCTAATAAATAAATTCATTCTGTTTTGTAAAATTATAATTACTTCTCACACAATATCTAAACAGATAAAGAAATGCGAGCATTAACAAATTCTTAGCATGTTTATTGAAAAATATTTACGTAAATTTACAGAGAACGAAAATTCAGTAACTTTTCTTCACTTTTACAAGTTCTTTTTTAAATATTTCTTTGCAACTGTCTTTGTAAAATTACATTCACAACTGACATACTATCGTAAAAGAAAAGAACAAAAAACAACAGCAACCATTTGGTATATTAACAACAACAACAACAACAACAACAACAACAACAACAACAACAACAACAAAAAAAAAGTCATGCGAGAGATACAGAACATTCCCCCTTCAAGTCACAAGAACTACTGAAACCTGAGACGTCCACACTTGTGATCTTAGTCAGTATATAAGTTGCCCTACGTGAATTTATGGGCTATAAAAGTATTGGCACCTCTTTCCTGCCAGATTGAGCCAGAGGATCAATCCGTCCATTAAGGGTTAAGGCTATCCCATAGTTGTACTTACCAGCAGGCTTATCATCCAAGGGAAACTACAGTGGTCTGGAAATAGGATGTCTTGCTATATCAAAATATAATACACCAACACCTGTTGAAAAATTTATACTTTTGTAAGGTGTGACTGCTGCAATAATAAAATTTCACAGCCCACTATACTAAGGGAGCTGACTTCTATCTGCAGGGACTAAGATATAATCATAATCAATCATAATGAGCGAGGCATTGACTCTCTATACATGTGGATCACTTATTAGAAAATAACGTGGATCACTTATTAGAAAATAACATTTATTCAAAAAAACTTTAACCAATACATCTTTTTACTATACACTAATTTTGGGTAAACAAAATCACATTCGAAGCAAATTCCAATATATACAAAATTTTACTTTTTAAGAGACCAATATTAAACATACAATTCTTACCCAACAAAGGCATCACTGAATACAAAGCTGAATGTCTCCCTCCAAGGAAATACAGACAAGCTGACCCTGAAACATTGGATTAAATTTTTAACAACTACCCAACAACAACAAAAATTTTGACAAAGTTTAAATTACTCAGAGAGATTCCCACAAATGAGTTTAATCACAAAATTCATTTGTCCATACCAAAGTCATCATCAAGACAAAAATGCCTTTATCAGCAATTTAAAGTATAAAGTATTTCAGAGATTCATCAAATTTCATGTTGTATGAGCTGGTACATTACAACCTTCTCCAGCCCTCCATATTCATACTTACTGTAAGGTTAGCATCCTAAGAAATTGCAGGGGTGAGAAAAGTTACCAGCATTCTTGGAGACATGAAAATCTTGGATGTGGACCTATTGGAAAATTTTAATCATGAGAGGTTTACTACAATCAGGGACTTGACTTAATTCTGATATGACACATTCACAATAGAAGTGGGTAATTCTTTATCAAAAATAATCCAAACCTTTAATATCCCCACTTTAGAAGTTTAAAATGGTTACCTTAACAAAACTACTGAAGTGACAATACTCGACTCAATTTCTAAAATATATAAAATGGTAATTCATTAAAGAGCAAAACTACAGAAAGTAAATGTTCCTCAAGTTGAATCTTTCACTCCTTGGAAATTAACTCGTTGACCCTAAACACCATTAGGTTAATTTCTAAAAAATAAAAAAAATAAATTCTATTTACTCAAATTTCATTTGTCCATAAGTCATCATAATGCTCAAAAAAACTTTTTACAATTTTAAAATTGACAGAATTTGTACTTACATATAAACCTTGCACTCTGATACATTAAGGGGCCATGAACGGCAGCTTGTCAAGTCAAAATCTCAAATTGAACACCTGTTGGAAAATAAGTACTAATGTAAGGTCTGACAATTATATATTTTGTTAAATATTAAATTTTATACTATACTTACCAAAATTACTTAACTAACGATTAGCCTCGCACGGCATCCAGTTTTAAAAATTGCGCGCAAGTGACTGCTGCAATGCGTGGTGACAGGTCCTGCCCAACGCAAAGGTAGGTGGGAGCGATAAAAAAAGGCGGCGTCATTTTTATTTATTACCACTAAGTCAATGAACATCAAGAGGGGAGGAGGGCGGGCTCCGATAACCATTACAGGGCAAGTATAAAAGTTAATTCTATAAAAAAAAGTTTTTATATAACTTACAAAGTAATTACTTGGCTGAATCACGTTTGCCGAGAGCATCCGCTATGATGTCTATTTTTTTTATTTATTACGCAAAATACATAATTTTCATACATGTTTTAGATATATATAATACCTTCATCATATAAAAATTTCAAGTCATTTGAACAAAAACTTTTCATTTTATTTGCAAAAATCATGATTAAAAAAAAAAAAATTGGTAGAGTTTTCTCCGCTAATATGACATCAGTTGTATTGAAAATCATACCATAAAAACTTCTTTATATACGGAACAATTCTGTGTGGCAGAATTTTTATTTTTTAATTTTTTTATTTTTTATGATGTCTACACTCAAAAAATTCTAAAAAAAAAGAAAAAAAAAAAAAGATATCAAAATTCTGTCACACAAAATTATGGTATTTTTATTCCTCTTTCCAATGATATCTTTCTCTCTAAAATTGGATAATAAATAACCGAGTAATGGTTACCGACATGCGCATAAGTATGTTTTTGAGTTATGAGCTCCCAAAGATTTGCTATGTAAATTTTCGCTTTTTTCTTATAAAAGTCAAAACAACATTATTATAATTACTTTATTTGTACTTTTATTGTTGATTTCTACATCAAGGATCGTGGTCCTACCCCTAAAAGTGGTGTTAGTATCCTCAGCGTGACACCAGATAATGATGTTGACGGCAAGACATGAGACAATGAGGGCAGCTGAAAACAATTAATTTTCGTGTTTTTCTTTCAGCACACTCCTGGCCTTCGCTAATTTTGCTAGCCATAGTTGCTGAGTAGCCTTCTTGATCTTAGGTAACTTCGGCATTGCTATAAGTTCACTAAGAAGTTATAAAAACAACGTAAATAGCTAGTAACCAAACGCAAGTGCCTACGCGCATGTAACCGCTTTGACGTCTGTGGCGTAACTGAGTCATTCTCCGAGTCTCGCCTATAAATAACCGCTCTGAGCAGCTCGCTTCTCGCCCAGTGTCACACTACCTTTCATTGCTACCAGATGTATGAGAATTTCGAAAAAAATCTTAAAAAATCGCTGTATATATGCAAAAATAAACACGCAAAAACGATTCTGTCAAACTCAAGTCATACAGACGACGCAGTTACGATGACGTCATCATTTAAAAACCGCTATATCTTCATTATTTGTGAAAATAATTGGCTGAAACTTCTGGAAAGCATGCACGGCATGTTTCTGCATAGATTCAAGTAATAACTCTATTTTTTATTTTTTCAAATTGACATGTCATCCGCCATAGCGGACGGTCCCCTTAAGTCGGTGATGTACCTGCTTTAGTTGTTTTTTTCGTTTGTTGCTTTGTATTGGGTGAGCTCTACTTAGATTGGTATTTTCTCTTCTGTTAGCTTCGATTATTAGCATGCCTGATTTAATGCTTCCAAGTCTTCATTATTGTAGCGAAGGCTGCAAGACTAGACTGGCCAGATGTGCTACGATGCACATACAAGGTGCATTAAATGCAGAGATCAATTGTGTGAGCAAGCTTACATGTGATTTGAGGGTAAGGAGTGCGATGATAGTAGGTGGAAGATTTTGGGAGTCTCGCCCTAAAAGGTTGGAAAAAGAATAGGAACAGGAAGGCGGCTGCTAAAGCCGAAAGTAGGGCATCTTGTAAGGATTCTTCCTCCAAGCCTAAGACAGACGCCAGTATGCCTATTCCGAGTACTGGTAATAATATTTCACCTATCCTCAGCCCTCCTCTCCTTCCTCCCACTCCAGTGCTCAGCTCCCATGCTTCTGAACCCAATGCCATTACCAGTCGAGTGTCTAGGATTAACACCAAATCTTTATTTAGTGTCTAGTTCCATTGTGTTACATTGAACTAGAGCAATGGGCAGGAAATGCTGCCTCTGGTGATGCTCTTCGGTGGTGCTCGTCGGTGGAAGTCTTGCAGCAGGGGATCTGCTTGACCGCTGACAAGAATCTAGAAAATATTCACGCCCTTGCCCTAGGCACAGTACCAAATAGGACCAGAGAATCAACCGGTCACCTTACATCATTACACAAACAGTAAAAACACATTATCCAACCAAACAACTGGTGGGTCCTTCAGGTACTAGGTAACCCCAGACTCCCCATAACTTGACATCCTTGATACAAGGAAGAGATGGGAGAGAGATCGTCTCTCTCCTATGCTTCCTCACCCAATACCATGACAGCCAGTGCCAAGGGTACTGCAATTTTCTAACACCATTCCTACTTCCTTCAAATAATGTAACGAAAATATAGACTTACTCCAACTTACACCTACAAAAGGTTGATTGAAGTATCGCAAAGAAAGTTGTTTAAAGGAGAGAGAGATGGCCACTGCTGACCTCATGCGTGCTCACTTTAAACAATGGAAGCGATTCCTCCAGTATCTGGGAAAGAGCTTCGGATATCAGATCTCTAATAAAGAACGAGAGGCCGTTCTTGGAAAGCAGATGGGAGGGATTCCTGACCAAACACCAGAGGTTACTCTAAGATCTCCTGAGCTCCTCCATTCTCTCCAGGTTAACACCTCAGTGCTCCAAGGTGAAGGAGCAGTGTCAACTTGCAAGAATCACACTCTCCTATCAATCGCGTGTAGGGCGTTCACGTATTTGGCCGTAACTAAAACTACTAAAAAAGTATTTTTCGTAAAAAATTCTTGAGGGGCTCGAAGGGAGGGCCAGTAAGTCACTTCAATACTGCGTCCAGGTTCCAGGACCACCTGTCAACTTTTGCTTGGAAGTGTTGAAAGATTTCAGTAGGTCATGAAGATCTTGATTCATAGAAAGATGCAAATTTTGATGCTTAAACACGATGGAAAGCATGGCTCAGTAACCTTTTATCGTAAAGGATGAAAGTTTTGAGAGGATCTTAAAACGTGGAGGAAATCGGCAATCTGGGTTACATGTGTCTTAAAAGACGAGATGTGATATCTGAAGCACCATCTACGGAAGACAGCCCACTTAAAAATGGTAGGCGTTGCTAGCAGACTGGCATCTGCACCTTTTGAGTATGTCATCAATGCAATGGGCAAGGAGACAAAAGGAGGGGTCTTCGAAAAATAGATGCAGTAGCAGTCCTTTTATACCCTGACAATCCACGGCTCCCACCGGAGCACAAAGTACTTCCTGTTCACTTCTTCGGCCAAGACTTGGCGATAGGGCGTTTCTTGATGGACTCCAGGTGGAAATGCAGGTTAGAGGGGGTTCAAAAGAGACTGGGGTCTCTACGCACTAAAGGGGTGCTGTTGGAGCGGAGATGAACTTCAGAAGTAAGGGGGCCAACGAAGAAGACTTGGCAAATGACAATTGAGTGAGGAAGCCCCAAGTCTACTTCTGCAGGTCTGGAGCTATCTGCTCTACCATGGCATGTGGGAATAGATGGGAGGGATCCAGAGAAGCGAAAAGCAAGACACCTTCTGTGAGGCCGTAACTCCCTTTGACACAAAAGAACACCTAAGGTCCCTCTTCTTCAGCAGTCTTAAGGTAAAGGGCAACAAGTTCCACCGCACCATCTCAGAAAGCCTTGTCCGTGCACAAAAACACACTCAAAAGGTCTGAAGAAACTGAGTCAACCATCTCTGTGGCATCCTCCATCTTCTTGGCAAGAGCACCCACTGTCCAGTTGAGGAAGCTGAACACCTCAAACAAGCACTTGACAAGGTGGCCCAGCATTGCCAAAAAGGAAACTCTGGCTGAGGCAAAGGCTGCACAGCATGAAAAGTCTGAGACTAGAGAAGTCCTCTTGGGAGGAGGCAGCAACTCCCAGGAAGGGGTTTTCTCCAGTGTCATATGGCCTATGATACCTTTTGATACGGTGCGAGGGAGGACAAGCAAACATCGCCTTCCCTTGTTCGTCTTCATCGACATCCACTCCTTGACCACCTTTGAGCCTTCCTGGAGGAGGTGGAAAGAACCATCTTGGGAAGGAAAGGGAGTTCCCACTGACTCCAACATCAAGAACAAGGAGGCAGGAGACGCCAGAGTAGAAGTAAAGCACTCCGGATAGCTCTCCAACAGGAAATGCAGTAAGGCATTGTAAGCCGATAACTGAGCAGTCTTGGCCCTCACTGTCCTCGTTTTCCAAAGAAACCTGTGAAAGATCATCGGCAGTCTTGGAGAGAACTCCCGACAGCGGAGCTTTCCTGATTAAAGTGGAGCAATAGAAGGGTCATCTGAATCCGCAACAATGGGCTGCTGTTGCCGCTTGGATACAAGTCCTGAAGTAGATGGGATCATGAGTTGCAGCTCCAAGGAAGGGGCAGGTGTGGGAGCAGGAGCAAGAGCAGTCTGAACCTGAGCAAGAGCCGGTGGTACGGGAGCCAGTGGCACATGGGTGATCCCCGGAGAAAGGAGTGCACTCAGGACTGGGCCCTCGGAGTGGGAGCACGCCTATCCAAATGTTCAGGTGACGTGTGTCTAGCCCCGAGCTGCAGATGTCTGGAGTCCATGGGAGATGGCAGTACAAGCGAGTCCCATGGATGTGAAGGTAATTGAATTGGAGCAAACACTGAAGGGTCAACCCTGTGGCTACATGAAGGAAAAGCAAGGTCATCTGTGTTCTTATGTCGTATGATTGGCACCGGAGACTCGGGAGCCGAATTACACACATGCCTATTCATTGGCCTGGACGTATTCCCGTAGCATCTATCTCCCAGGTTCAGATTCCAAGTCAGAACTGGATGATAAGCGACGCACATCCACTGACATGCCTTTCCAATGGCAGTCAGTCATATCCTGGGACTTTACAAAAGGACCAGCAGAAGGGGTGGTAGCCCTTGGGCAAACCCCATCAGCCTCCCTTGGACTTCTGGCATGCCTTCGCCAGGTGTAGGGGAGCAGGAAAGTGGTCTTTGTTTAGGAGAGCCGACAGGATGGGTAACCACCTCCTCCACTGACACTTCCCTTTGCACTTTATCACTCTTCACTTTTTCTGCTTTGTCCACAAATCACATGTAAACTTGCTCACACAATTGACCTCTGCATTTAATGCACCTTGTATGTGCATCGTAGCACATCTGGCCAGTCTAGTCTTGCAGCCTTCGCTACAATAATGAAGACTTGGAAGTATTAAATCAGGCATACTAATAATCGAAGCTAACAGACGAGAAAATACCAATCTAAGTAGAGCACACCAATGCAATGCAACAGACGAAAAAACCAACTAAAGCAGGTACATCACCGACTTCAGCAAGCAAACTTTTTCGGCAAACATGAACTCAGTTGCACGGCATCAATAAGAATGATGATGTAGGCTTCTGTTGCTTGCCCGCTCCCGTTGCAGATGTCACCAGACATTGCAGCAATCACTTGCACTAATTTTTTTACTTCAGGATGCCGTGCAAGGCCATTCGTTAATTACTTGGCTAGTTACTTCTATAAAATGGGGATTTCAGCCTTACAATATATAGTTATTGACTTATATCAACCTGCACATAAATGTGGGCACATGACTAACAAATTCTTTAAAGTACATATCATAGCATATTTTGCACACTTGCAAGCATCTCTTTCCTTTTGTATAACTGTTACTTGCAGATCAACCAGACAACTCACGTTATTAGTTAGAAGCTTTAAATTTTATCAAATAGTTTCAAATTTGTATTAAATTACCCACTTCTCAAATATTTCACAACTAGGTTAACTGAAAATGGTGATTTTTTCTAACATTTTTCCTGAATTTTATATTGGTGTTTCATATAATTTGGACATTCACACAAGCATAGGTTAAATAAGTGACCAATTCTAGTTAAAATTACTTTTCTCACTTTTGATAGAATTCTATACTCCCACAATGTTCATTAAACAATCTCTCGTTCAATGATTTTTGTGTAATATATAATCATTAACAAATATCTAATGTGATCTTGTTATAGTTGCAGCTTTGGCTTAACAGCTTCACTGCCTTTTAGTGCCTGTATGGTTAGGAATCTAACATTTCTATATTTTCACAATCCTCATATAATTTTAAAATAAAAATTCATTTTGCAGTGCATAGGCATTTTTGGGACCTAATTTTGAATGGTTTCTATAGCACCTCTAGTTGCCAGAAATTGAAGTTCTGCAATTACATCTCTCCTCCCTAAATATTTGAGAGAGAGAGAGAGAGAGAGAGAGAGAGAGAGAGAGAGAGAGAGAGAGAGAGAGAGAGAGAGAGAGAGAGAGAGAGAGAGAGAGAGAGAGAGAGAGAGAGAGAGAGAGAGGGCAACTTCAGTTACTGGATGACTTGCATAATTTTCAGATTTCCAACAAAGCTTTTATATAACATCCACTATTACTGATAAAAAGTAGAAATAATCTTGCTGCTACTTACTTTATATATATATGCTGAAGCACTGAGCTTAACACGTCCAAGTAACTATGTCCTGCAGACAAAAAGCAGTTTTTAATGAAAGTAATAAATACAAAAGGTTGAGCTTCTCGTATATCATTCAGCATCCTTTTGATAACCATCATTTTATATCTAGGTAGGTTATTCATCATGATTGCAACTTCCCATTTAATAAAATCTTGAAACAAATTCATGTTACTTATAAAAAAAAAAAAAAACTTACCTGACCATAAAACAGCCAATGAAATTAGTCTGCAGCACGAGCCACTGTGAAAGTAATATTTTATAATTGAGAAATTGAAGAAAAATATTTCTAATATTTTCCATCAGAAATGCCATTTGTCATGTCTACTTGACTCCTTGATAACGGGGATATAAACTTTCATCGTGAAAATTGAAATTCTGAATTTTTTTTACACTAAGATGAAATGCCAAATACCAACCATCCTCAAAATACCATGGAACCATCACACAGATCGTTAAGCAGACCAATCTAACCATTAAAAGAGGGATCATCTTTATATTCAATGATCATTCACTTGCTCCTGCAACATAAAACAAATTAATTAATTTCTTGCTATTAAGTCATTATTTCTGCCTGGAAGCACTGTTTCAGTCAACAAAATTATCTTCAAATATTTTTTTTCAGACATCCAAGGAAGTTTACTCATCACATAAGGTTATTTTTAGGTTATTAACAATTACAATTCAAACACTTACTGTATCTGATAATCACCATCTATTTGTTGGTCTTCACAGCCCTGAGGGAGAGAAAAAAAAAGCATAAATAAAAGATAAAAATAATGGAGATTCATGTTGCAGTAAGTTGGTCAGTATCCTTTAGACAAACATCATCTAATTTCATAGATTTTTCATTCATCATAGTACCAAATTATTTTCAATTCCACAAGATCAAAAAACCTACACTTCTCGTATTCAACATTTATAGGTGTACTGTTTTTAAACCAAATGCTTTCAGTTTGCTGGATTTGTACTGGGATGTTCCAACTGAACACACATGCAGCTTAATTCATACATCTAAATTTTTATTCAAGACAAAAAGACGGGCAATCCTTACAAGGAATTTTGCAAATGCTGTTATTTGTTACGGGAATATTCTTAATTAGCAAACTTTAATTGGTATTGTTATAAGAAGACAACATTAACATTAAAAGATTAAAATATTGATTTTATGGATTCAAATCCATGAAAGTAAGGCAAGCTAAGTACATTTCTAGGAGTTTCTTTTTCATTATTAACACTATAAACTTTGAGCTTTTTGCTAACAAATCAATTACACGAGGTGGGTAGCAGAGTTCATTTCTTAATTGAATCTTATGGATGGCACTACATTATTCAATTTAGACAAATCTTTTACATCGATTACCAACAGGTTAGACTATACTATAATGTCATCTACATATCTGAACCATTTTAAGGGGACAAGTGTGACAGTTGGGAGGTGGTCTAAAAATTTCCATATTCAAGTTTGAAGGAAGTGATAAAGGGTTACCCATGGCAATTTCAAATTTATTGGTGGTAATATTCTCCATTAAAAGTAGATCTGCAATCACAAATACACAACCTATTCAATGAAATTATGTGACTAATGAAATTGCCTTCGACCAGTGTTTCTAATCACACCACTCCTAAATCCTTAATCTCCTTAATCTAGCCTTTGCGATTTCACTTAATTTGTACGATCCAGTCGTATATGTATGGAAAACCTTATCCGATGTATAATAAAAAAAAAAAATAAAATAAAAAAAAATAAAAAAACCTTAGGGCAGTAGATTTCCATAAAGGATCAATTAAATGTTAAACTTATTCACAAGACCATTTAACAAATTACTTCTATTTATATATATTACCCACTGATTAAACCACTCACCTGAAAATTTCCCTGCAAAAGCACAACCATCTGCTACAGCAGTCCACTGTAAAAATTGTATTCATGAATATTCCTATACATAAATGGACGAACATAGCAACAACAAAAACTAATCAGCATAGTCATTCGTCATGCAAATTATTTGACTCAATCAGAAGCCCGGACTAAAATTTCATCATAAAAAAAAAAAAAAAAAAAAAAAAAAAAAAAAAAAAAGCTATTTCCTACCAATATTCCACTTACAGGAAAATAATTTGTTAGGTTTCAAGGTAATCAGATGTTGAATGGTCATCAGTGGAATGGGTATTCTTGATTTGGTCAGTCATTGTCTACTGGTTGCTTGTTAGCTATCTTCCTTTCATACCCATAAAATCATGAAACAACTTGTGCCATACTTTCTTTTTAACTTGCCAATTTACAGAAAACCGTAACCGTTTCACAAGAGAATTTTAGTACACTAAGTAGATTTCAATAAAGGTACACTCACCTGAAAATATTCCTGTGAATGCACAACCAATCTGGTACAGCCAAGTCCCCTGTAAAAATTGTACTTGATGAATATTCATATACATAAATGGACGAAGACAGCAACAAAAACATAATCAGCAAAGTCACTCGTCATGCAAATTATTTGACTCAATCAGAAGCCCGGACTACAATATCATCATAAGAGTACTAGAAGACTAACAAAGATTTTATTGGTGATAAGACTACGTACTCACCTGAAAATATTCCCACGAATGCACAACCGATCAGGTACAGCAGAGTCCACTGTAAAAATAGTATCCAATAAATACTCTTATACATGAAAAAACACACTAAAACAAAAACAATACTCAGCAAAGTCATTCGTCATGGTAATTATTTGACTATCTGAAGCCCGGACTACAATTTCATCATAAGAGTACTATATAATTTTTGCTACATTACTATAAAATATAACCACAAATTTTCAACTGAATTTGGCAACTGTTTCAGGCAACGAATTTTCAACTGAATTTGGCAACTGTTTCGTTGCTATCTCCTCCTGTGTCACTAACTTCTTTCACATTTGCACGTTTTCAAGAGATTAGTAAAACTTGAGGCCAATTATAAAACCTTTTTCCTATCTCAGCCAGCCTTGGTTTAAAATGTTCCAGGTTTTACATATTTTAAAAATTCAACTCCCAATTTTCCATATTGAACAAAATAACTCCTTTAACATGTTAATGAATCATGAAAGCCAAAACATTTTTCAAACAAAAAGCTTTCAAGCCAGCACCATGGCCACTTACTTTTGACTTTATGGCAACAATCATGTTTGAGTAGGGACAAAGTGAGGGATATTCTCAACTACATCTACTTCACTCAGCTTAAACCAAGTTCGATTCATTGAGCTTACACCGAAGGAATCTCCTATATAAAAGGCAAGGGTTTGTATTTCCATTAAAACATGTTTATGTATGATTAAAACTCACCTGCTTATATTTTCCAACTGCATACTAAGTAATCTCCTATGGTTGCCCCAGCTGTTCCCTAAAAGCCTGCAATTATACTTCAAAACAAAACCAACTGATTAACAAGACTAACAAATTATTTACATGTATTCAGAAAGACTCCAACAAAATATTTAATCAAAAACTGTGCATATCAAGTCATCTAGTTTTATATCATAATTTAAATATTCCACTCATGTACAGATGATCTCATAAGTACTCAAATATTAACCTGCACAATTACCTGTTAAGGCGAGAGGTGAAAAACTAGGTAGATGGGAATAGAGTCCTATCAAACTATTTCAAGTACATAGATCATACATTTCAGAAAGGCTAGGTTTTATTGAAGGTAAATATTCTACATTAACAACCACTACAACTACTACGTTGTCCCAATCTGTCAACAATGAAATTAAACCCCCCTTCATCTGTTGGCAATTACTAGAAATAACATTTTCAGCAACTGTTACTAGTGTACTATACATTCTCTGAACCCATAGTACTGCATATCAAGTGAAGTACAGGTTTTTAGTATACAACAGTAAACTTTCAAGTATATTTTATTGAAATAAGCTACATTTGCTCAACCAAACATGAAACTAAGTAAAATCAATACACCAAATTCATTAAACAAACTTATGCAGTCTAAACACAACCAGTGTTTGGGAGAAGAGCCTATGTAAAACTTAATCTATTTGGTCCACTACTACCCTACTTCAAGTCCACCAGTTTTATCATCAATCCCTATCATAATATCTGAACAGGTTGTACAATGAAAATACTTAAACGCAATTTATGATAAAAACTTATGAAAACCAGAGATCCGGATAGTGGTTATTTTAAAGCTACTCATTATGTAACAGAAGCACTTCCCTACTTGCATTGAATGGAGAAAAAAAAAAAATTGTTTGCGCACATACAGAAGTAACCACCATCAACAACCATCTCATAAGTATTTATTCTTAAATGGTGAAAATTAACCACTTAAACAATTTGAAAGTGCCTCAACAGATAAAAAGGCAAAGTTCTCAATGAAAGTAAAATGGAAATACAAGGCAGCTAATTCCAAGGGAACCGTACGACAGTCATAAATAATCCCCAACAGCCACTGCATTCAAAAAGAAAAGGTCAAAAACAAGGAAATTTCAGGAAGCATAAATCACACTCAAATGCTCATCAACTACCAAATGGTCTAACATCCTACATAAGGCAACATCCCTAGATGACCCTTTTGCCTGAAACATTGACATCTAAAGACGAGGCAACCACCTATGACTACCCTGATGACTTGAAAAAGAAAAACTAAATAAAATGCTAAGAAAATACTTAAAAATATTTCAAACCATACTAAGAAAAGTTTCACTTACCAATTCAGTAGAGCACTCAATTTAAATTTTCATATAAATTTGATATAAACATTCAAGAAAGGACAAAAAAATCACATTTCTCTTTTTGCCACTTTAATATTATTTTTTGGCTCCACCAATAACAGCAGCACTTTCTGCAGCTTCCTGTGCCTTCTTGGCGCGCTTTCCCCAGTTGCGAGCAGTTGACCTTTCCTAAAGGAGTCGAGATAGAGGGAAAAAATAAAAATTACTCATTTAAAGTTGAAGTGCCACAAAAAAAGGCAATATACAACATCCATACCACATTTTGAGACCGATTTAATTCTCTCAAAACAAATATGAACAGGGTTATAAGATCTTACACTCTTGAGGGCATTGAAGCAGCTGTAAGCCTTGTCTCTCTTGCTGATTTTTCTGGAGGTTTCCTTAATAGACTGTGGATGAAGAGGTAAGACTTCTCCCACCAACTGCTGTGCCATAGAAAGTTCCTGGGGCTGCAAAAGATATATTGCATAAGAAAGGAAGAAAATATATATATAATATACATACCAACCCAATATATATATATATATCTATATATCTATATATATATATATATATATATATATATACACACATACCACCCCAATGTCAAAACATTCCCTTGTAAAACATGTGTGATTGACTTACAGAGGAATCTGCTTTCCTGGGCTTGTTGACCTTCAATGGGAAGAGGATCAACTTGCTCTTGTATTCCTTTAGTCTCCTGACATTTCTCTGTAGGCTTTGCATGCTTTTATTAGTTCGGCGATGGTCTACAGCAATACCAATTGTCATGGCATAACGTTTATTCAGACCTGCTCCCTGTAAAATATATAATAAACATCACAACAGGGACAAGGTATGAAATTGAAAAAATAAAATAAAAAATAAATTCAGACTAAAATTAAAAATATCTATCAACTTTAAACTTATAATACCTTAAGTTCTTCCAAAGTGAAGCCCTTCCCCAAACGTTTCTTGATGTGGTATCTGAAAGATAAATGTGCTTCTGAATATTAAAAACCAATTGTTAACAAATTTACTCCAAATTCACCAATAACCAAATGAGTTTACATATTTACACTAAAATCACTAATAAATATTTCCGAGTGTTCCCATAATGGCAAGGAGAAAAATCATCAATGGTGTTCCCATCCCAGCATGGAGAAAAATCATCAATTCAATATCATTAGCCTACAACTGAAGATCTTACCTATTGGATGGGCAGGTGATGATGGGCTTCAGTTTTCCCAAAGGTCTTGGGGCCACTAATCTTGCTTTCTTCTGCCTCTTATTTCGCCTGCGTAGTTTCCTCGCGGGCTGTGTGAACCAGCAGCGTACATAACGCTGCCAATCCTTATGAAAGTGGGCATTCGGAATAATATTGTTCCTTTTAGGTGCCATGGTCACTCTGCAAAATAAAATAAAAGGTTTCACAAAGAAGAAGAAGTAGTAGAAAAAGAAGAAGTAGAAGTAGAAGTAGAAGTAGTAGTAGTAGTAGTAGTAATAAAATATACAAGCAAGCAAACATTCTATGCTGACAATTACCATAAATCTCTGTTTTGTCTACATAACGATCAATGGAGTTTTTAAAATCCTTCAACTGTTACCTACAGTAATAGACTTCAGGAGCTGTAGTACCCAGACTGCCAGCAAAAATATAAAATAAAAGGCAATTGCTTTGGAAGTGCATTGCCACATAACCCCCTTACGCCGAAGCGGTAAAAAAAAATTGTCTCCCGTGTGCCGGAGGTGTTTCAGAGTGAGCGAGGAAGCGGAAATTTTTTTTTTTTCAAAAAATCACAGCACGCTTAGTTTTCAAGATTGAGTTCATTTTTGGCTCCTTTTTTTGTCATTGCCTGAAGTTTAGTATGCAACCATCAGAAATGAAAAAAATTATCATTATCATATATAAATAATGCGATATATGATAGCGCAAAAAAAAATTCATATAATTGTATTCAAATCTTGCTGTGCGCAAAACAGTTCAAGGTAACAAGTTACTTTTTTTTCGTTGTAATGTACACTAAATTGCTATCATTTTGGTATATAATACATTGTAAAACAATTAAAGCAACACAGAGAAAATATTATCACAAAATAATGCATGAATTCGTAACGCGGACGTAAACAAATATATTTTTCAAAAATTCACCATAAATCTAAATATTGTCCTAGAGACTTCCAATTTATTTCAAAATGAAGACAAATGATTGAATATTACTATACTGTAAGAGTATTAGCTTACAATTGCAGTTTCCGACCATATCTGACGAGTTAAAGTTGACCGAATGTCGAATTTTTTTATATACGTATATATTTATATGCAATTATTTAGCAAATAAGAAAAGCTACAACCTTCAAATATTTTTAGTTTTATTCTACATGAAATTGCACACATTTTCATATATAAAACTCTATGAAATGCCTAATATGAAACTGAGCAAATATTCCGAGAATGGTACGTACGCATTTCAGAGATTTGTGGCGGAGAATCCGCGCGCGGAGGGAAGGAAAGATTTTTTTTTTTAAATTCACCATAAATTGAAATATTTTGCTAGAGACTTCGAATTTGTTTCAAGATGAAGATGAATGACTGAATATTACTAGACTAAGAATTTTAGCTTACAATTGCGTTTTTCGACCATTTCGGTAGTCAAAGTTGACCGAACGTGGTTTTTATTCTATTTATCGTGATTTATATGCAAATATTTCAAAAATGAGAAAAGCTACAACCTTCAATTATTTTTTGCTGTATTCTACATAAAATTGCGCACATTGTCATATATAAAACTTTATGTAACGGCTAATTTAAAATGGTGCAAACATTACCACAACCGCACGTATGATTTTTTCGGAAGTTACCGCGCGGACGTAAAGAAAATGTTATTTTATTCATAAATTCACTATAAATCGAAATATTGTGCTAGAGACTTCCAACTTGTTGCAGAATGAAGGTAAATGCTTGAATATTACTAGAATATACGCGTTTTAGCTTACAATTGCGTCTTTCGACCATTTCGGTAGAGTCAAAGTTGACCGAAGGTTGAAATTTTGGCAATTATCGTTATTTATATGAAAATATCTCAAAACTGATAAAAGCTACAACCATGGGTTGTTTTTAGTTGTATTGTGCATGAAATTGCGCACATTTCCATATATAAAACTTTATATAACGGCTATTTTTATAATGGTGCAAACATTACCACAATCGCATGTATGATTGTTTTCGGAAGAGTTACCGCGCGGACGTAAGGAAAAAGTTTTTTCATAAATTCACCATAAATCGAAATATTGTGCTAGAGACTTCCAATTAGTTGCAAAATTAAGGTAAATGATTGAATATTACTAAAATATACGAATTTTAGCTTACAATCGCGTTTTTCGACCATTTCGCTAGTCAAAGTTGACCGAAGGTTGAAATTTTGGCAATTATCGTTATTTATATGAAAATCTCAAAACTGATAAAAGCTACAATCATGAGTATTTTGTTGTATTCTACATAAAAATGCGCACATTTTCATATATAATACTTCATGTAACGGCTAATTTACAATGGTAAAAAAATTATGTCAGTGACGAAATAATTTCCGAGATGTCACAGCTACTTTTTAGTGCGTAACGATATGCAAGATTGCACGTTACTCGAGTATATACAGTAAGTTGTATATCAATTTTTGTTAGCCTTAAAACTAGTGTTTCGGTTATTTCGAAGCCAGTACCGAAGCACGTGTTCGAACAGATCTACCGGCCCGGCGGTGGGTACGTTTCGGTTACCTCGAACCCAGTAACGAAGCACGTGTTCGAACAGATCTATCGACCCGATAGTGGTCACGTAGGAACATACATGATGCAGCATTTTGTATGTAAACTAGTGTTTTGGTTAGTTCAAAGCCAGTACCGAAGCACGTGTTCGAACAGTAAGGCCGTGGCGAAGCTCCAGGTGTTTAATTGTTTAATGTTAGTTATATGGGAGGATTTATAGCCTAGGCTGTCGTGTTTTTTTGTATGTGCTGTGGCTAATTCACTGTGGGCACATAGGAACATACATGATGCCGCATTTTGTACATAGGGTAAAACACCAGCGACTACCAACCCTTATCACTGTGTACAGGTCTTATTCACTCTATATTTAAATGGTGAAACAAGAATACAATTACAACTCCAAGCATACCATTCAAAAGATTGAAGTTTCGTCAACATAATGTGATATATGAAAGCCCCATACGAACTAAAATAAGCATGTGACGCTCTTCGTAGAATATTTATTCAAGGCAGTTTTGAAATCCAATATGGCGGCTACCGTGGGATGTACCGGTTTTGAACAGTGACGAAAATCATCTTTCCCAGCACTCATTTGAACAATGTTAGCATATGTATGCAACGTTTATTGATCTTACTCAAGATTGCAGTTGTAATCAGCACAATAAAACAACATTTTGTTGCCTATATTACTGAAAGTATGAAACTTTTTATTCCCGGGGTCATGGTTTGAACTGAATCTTATCTTGTAATCGGTGGTTTTTATCCTTACTGCCATCACAACTGAAACTCGTGCGCTTATTTGATTGTTATTATACACATTTTGGTCTTGGTTCACTCCACATTGCACTTTAAACCCGTTGCTGTTGCTGGTTCCTAAGCGCGCGCGCCACAAACACAGTTACGAACAGCAGACGACGAAACTGCAAAGTTTTATTCCCTAAATTGTTTACTTTACTAGTTTAGTTTAAATTTACTTTACTTAAAATTTTTAATTTAATTCATGTATATTATCCCTTTTTTGTAACCAAATTACCCGAAAAATTACAGATATTTCTAAAGTAGATACAATCAAATGTTTCTAATGTTTTCGAACATCTGGCTGCCGAAAACCATAGAGGAACGACTATGGATAATTGAATTATATAATTTTTTTTTTTTTGCTTTTTTGTTTTTGATAGCACTCTTCATAGATTTCAGTCTATATTAGTATTTTGAATTTCTTTAATAACCGTATGCCAGAAATAAATGTAACCTTTAATGTTTGCATGCTAAGAATGGCAAAATCATCGTTGCCACATTAGTGGAGGCTTCACACATACACTGTTTCATTATTATAAAGTGTTTCCATGAATTCTAGTTGTCATAGTAATGCAATAAGGATAAAATTGCTTTAATATTTATGTATATATACTTCCAATACATAGCCTAATTTCACCAATCAACGTTTTGTGTGTAGTCTTATACCCAGTTTGGAGGGTCAACACATACCGAATGGCAACAAAGAAGAAGAAAGAAGAGAAAAATGAAAAGAAGACAAGAAAAGAAAAGAAGAAGAAAAGAAGAAGAGCAGAGAGACGGAAGAAGAAGAAAAAGAAGAAGAAAAGAAAAGAAAAGAAGAGAAGAAGAAGAAGAGAAAGAGAGAAGAGAGGTAGAGAGAGAGAGAGAGAGAGGAGCGAGAGAGAGTAGAGAGAGAGAGAGAAGAGGAAGCGAAGGAACGAGAAAGAAGGTGTGCAGTGGAGGGGGGGGGGAGAGAGAGAGAAGAGATAGAAGAAGAGAGAGAGAAGAAGAAGAGAAGAGAAGAAGAGAAGAGAGAGAGAGAGAGAGAGAGAGAGAGAGAGAGAAGAGGAAGGCGAAGAACGAAGAAGGAAAGGGGTGGCAGTAGAGAGAGAGAGAGAGAGAGAGAGAGAGAGGGGGGGTAGGTGGAGCTTCATACGCGTGTTCGTATCCATTTCTGCATAATGGAGTTTGTCTCTTGGTACAAGGACAAGTGTCGTTATTCTGTACGTTTAGTGATTCACGATACCCTTATAAATTACGGCACTGGGTGTAATGCACTAAAGCAAAATCTCGTTCTGATAAGTGTGTTCGTTACAGAAATAAGTATTGCCCAAAAACGTGCTTGCACTGTCTCTGAAACCCATAGTGGGTATGCTGCTTAGTTGTCAATCAAGTTTTTGGTAATCAAGTAGTTTTTACAAGCTAGCTATTGAATAAATTTGTATTTTTCTCAATCAAAACATATGGCCCCCAATGATAACTTTCCACTTGTAACGACTTTCTGGTCATTGCAAATTCGGCCCCATAATTTCTTATGGTGCTAAAACAGAGGCGCATCGACCGAAATCGATTGCGTCACACTACGGCGGTAATCCGGCCGTAAAACATCATAGTATATCCAAAAAGTAAATAATAAAGATATACATGCACATTACGGTTATACCAATTACATGAAGAGCTGATAATCTGCATGAATAACCGGTAAACTGTTCTGCAAGAAAGTTGAGTAAAGCAATTATTTACAATAGGTACGAAAGTCAAGATGTCGTGACGTCATAATACGGGACTTGAAAGAACGTTCTAATTCCAAAAATGAATTACCTAAATTTGAATCAGAATCGAGTTACTGGGTAGTTCGCAGATCCGGGGACAGATCCTAAAATTCCAGAACCAATACCCCAATTAACAAAATGCATAGAATAAAAGTTGTCCACACCAAAATACCGTCCGCCGATATTTCCCGTGAAACTTAAATTTTTCCAAGTACCCACTTGATGTGAAGGCTGACACGGCGGTCGGAGCTCCCGTAGTTCTTGAGTTGGCCGCGGACAGGCGCTGTACGTCGGCCCGCCCCCAACGCGGGAAATTTTAAACCAAACCAATCCTGTATCAGGTTGACCCAGGTCATTCCCAAGGGACATTAACTTCCTCCCAACCAATAAAAACGTGTCCCATGAATATGAATCAGACAATCATACCTGCAGTCACAAAATTTGCCCTTCCCATTCTACACCGCCGCCATGGATAGAACTCATTCCGTATTGTTTCCGAAAAGTGTTACTGCTGATCAGTTCGATCAATATACGCATTTGTATATTGGTATCCTTCTCAAGTTTTTAAGAAACACGGACGAATTTATGAAGTGGTTATATAGGGAAGGGTTACTTGGGGACTATTCGGGGTTATGCACAACATGCAACACAGCGAACCGTCGATTCATGAAACATGGGACCAGCGAGGCCACGGCCAAGCGATATACGTGGCGATGTACAAACAGCAAGTGTGGTAAGAAGGTATCAGTTCGGCACGGATCCTTTTTTGGAAAGTCGCGTTTGTCTCTTGAGACAATTATTATATTAATATTTTGCTTCATAAAGAAGATCCCACAGTGTGATATATGAAAGCCCCATACGAACTAAAATAAGCATGTGAGCTCTTCGTAAAATATGTTTTCAAGGCAGTTTTGAAATCCAATATGGCAGCTACGTTTTGCATGGAAGGTTCTGATCAGTGACGGCCACCATCTTTCCCCAGCCTTCCCAGCACTCATTTGAACAATGTTAGCGTATATATGTAACGTTTATTGATCTTACTCAAGATTGCAGTTGTAATCAGCACAATAAAACAACATTTTGTTGCCTATATTAGTGAAAGTATGAAACTTTTTATTCCCGGGGTTATGGTTTGAACTGAATTCATTCTTAGCTTGTAATCGGCGGTTTTTATCCTTACTGCCATCACAACTGAAACTCCACAGTGCTTATTTGATTGTTATTATACACATTTTGGTCTCAGTTCACTCCACATTGCACTTTAAACCCGTTACTGTTGCTGGTTCCTAAGCGTGCGCCACAAACACAGTTACGAACAGCAGACGACGAAACTGCAAAGTTTTATTCCCTAAATTGTTTACTTTACTCGTTATTTAGTTTAAATTTACTTTGTTATTTAAACATTTTAATTTAATTCATGTATATTATCCCTTTTTTGCAACCAAATTACCCCGAAAAATTAGATATTGGATACGATCAAATGTTTCTAACGTTTTCGTACATCTGGGCCCAGGTTGGAGGGTCAACACATACCAAATGGCAACACACACACACACACAGAGAGAGAGAGAGAGAGAGAGAGAGAGAGAGAGAGAGAGGAAGAGAGAACGAAGGAAAGGGGTGGCGGTGGAGGGGGGGGAGAGGGTAGGTGGAGCTTTATACGCGTGTTCGTATCCATTTCTGCATAATGGAGTTTTTGTCTCTTGGTACAAGGACAAGTGTCGTTATTCTTTACGATTAGTGATTCACGATACCCTTATAAATTACGGCACTGGGTGTAATGCACTAAAGCAAAATCTCGTTCTGATAAGAGTGTTCGTTACAGAAATAGGTATTGCCCAAAAACGTGCTTGCACTGTCTCTGAAACCCATAGTAGGTATGCTGCTTAGTTGTCAATAAAGTTTTTTGTAATAAAGTATTTTTTGCAAAAAAGCTATTGAATAAATTTGTATTTTTCTCAATCAAAACATATGCCCCTCAATGCTAACTTTCCTCTTTTAACGACTTTCTGGTCATTGCAAATTCGGCCCCATAATTTCTTATGGTGCGAAAACAGAGGCGCATCGACCGAAATCGATTGCGTCACACTACGGCGATAATCCGGCAGTAAAACATCTTCATATATCCAAAAAGTAAATAATGAAGATATAGGTATATGAGCATTACAATTATACCAATTACATGAAGAGCTGATAATTTGCATGAATAACTGGTAAACTGTTCTGCAAGAAAGTTGAGTAAAGCAATTATTTACAATAGGTATGAAAGTCAAGATGTCGTGACAGTCATAATACAGGACTTGAAAGAACGTTCGAATTCCAAAAAATAATTACTTAAATTTGAGTCAGAATAGAGTTACTTTTTCAATAACGAATATTTACAAATTAATCATCATAAATACTATGTAAAATATTGATGTTTTACTATTTATTTAAAAAATTATCGAAGTGCACGCTTCGTCGTAGTCTTCTACAAAACAGTTGTTTACTCGGTGATGAAAAGTTTTCCGTTTGTTGTGATAAAAGTGCCCCAGCGTCTGTGGGCACAAGTGGTGTGCGGATTTATCACAGGAAATGGCTAGTTTATTGACACAAGCGACTCCGTAAACATCAAGATGGCGTCAATCTTCTAAATAACTCGAGTTGTAAGTAAAAATGTTGAACGCGTTTTGGTGAGATTTGCACTACGTTTTAGACCGTTCTCAGTACCCTCTGTTTAAATCTTAAAATTTGGCCTTAATTTCTAACTTTGGAGAAAATACTTACTTCAAAAGGAGAGTAGAGGTCTTTAGCTCCGTTTCTCACCAACAACAAGTCGCGACTGATGCCCATCTCCGGTGTCAGGACGCGTTATAATGTACTTTTTCGGAGGGTGGCAAGCGTTGATTGTAGGTGGCCTGTTTGGCCTGCCGTGGTGTTTTACCCTATGACCTTAATTTCTAACTTTGGAGAAAATACTTACTTCAAAAGGAGAGTGGAGGTCTTTAGCTCCTTCTCTCACCAACAACTTGTGACCGATGACCAGCTCCAGTGTCAGGACGCATTATAGGGTAAAAAACCGCATGGTACAGGGGTGGACCATGTACAATCAATGTGTACAACCCCAAGAAAAGTACACTATAACGCATCCTGACACCGGAGTAGAGGTCTTTAGCTCCGTTTCTCACCAACAGCAAGTCGCGTCTGATGCCCATCTCCGATGTCAGGACGCGTTATAATGTACTTTTTTTGGGGTTGTACACATTGATCGTACATGGTCCACCCCTGTACCATGCGGTTTTTTACCCTAGCTAATGTACTTTTTTTGGGGTTGTACACATCGATTGTACATGGTCCACCCCTGTACCATGCGGTTTTTTGCCCTAAATACTTTGTCGGAAGATGGCCAGCCACGAGTCGGTGAGTTGGCCAGTCCATGCAGTTTTACCCTAATTGCAGATACTGGAAGTGCTAGTTATTTTTTGGGAATGACCACGCAACGGCACACGTGTCCGCCTGTCGGAACCTTGGTGCTTACCCTATGGCTCTCTAATACTTCCAGAGTGGCCTTCTCCCAGTGCTTAACCTCTCCCCCGGTGTTTAACCTGACCAAAACCCCTATTTTTCAAAGGTCTCTTGCAAAGATGTGAGGTTACTAACAGCTGACCGACAATGCTTAAACACCACCTCTTTCGAAGAGAAACAAATTTCATAGTTTAACAATTCGTGCGTTAGCCACTAACCTTACGTTATTCTCGCTCTAGGAACCTATTTTACCCTATTTTATCTCAGACGCGTTGCTGCTATACGTCAAAACAACTGTTCACCTAGCTATATAACACTTTCGACGGCCTAGTAGTCTAACGTTAGCCTTAGAGCCTAAACTAAACTATCTACATCACACTGCCCAGATGCCGATATGGATATTTGAGCAAAAGGCTTCAATTTCTAAAATGTTTTGCGGCTAAAACAAAACTCGAGCACATGTCAACTCATACCCCAAAAATCGTCCCGATCACCTTCCGCTCACACTATCTCCATGTCGGAATGTTAAATTTTATCGTTTAATATCACAAAAATCCGTTAACTAATCTGAATCAACCTTCGATCACCTTAAAGCTTCATAGTATAATAAACAAAACTGAGATGTTGGTACATACTACTACGACGTATACAGACATTATGATGAAAAACAGAAATGTATACTAACACTGACCGTCCTGCGAGCAGGACACACTCAAGAAGAGATTGGTAGCGAGTGCTCGGATGAAAACAAACCTGCAGAGATGATTTTGGTTCTTTCTCGAATTTATCAGTAAAAAATAAATTCTTGTCACAGATAATTTTCCTATTTTTATACTTATCTATGAAAAATTGTAATAAAATTTTATTTTCTATTTATTTATAATGAGAGAGAAAAATTTACTCAATGTCTGTATACGAGATTATTCAAACTAGAGAGGCTGAGCATGAAGGAGCGATTCTGAGCAGCCATATTTCAGAATTCTTAACGACTGCCAATGTTTTTAGTATTCTAAGGAAATATAGAATTTGTAGTATCCTTATTCTATCTTCAGTTAAAGTCGTTGCTGTAATTCTGTTTTTTTTTTAATTCATAAACTTTCCTATAGCGTTCAATGGTTTAGTAGTTCTTAACAGAGATCTTGAATTTCTTTTTCACATTTCTTCAGTTCTTGGGGCAACTTACTGAACAGTCTGGGGGACGTTTGTAGACCAAACAACAACAACAACAACAACAACAATAATAATAATAATAATAATAATAATAATAATAATAATAAAAAAATAATAATAATAATAATAAATCTATTTCAAATTCTCAATACAAATACATACATGCTACACACACACACACAGTAAAGGACATTTAACGTCGGATACTCCGTCATTTATTTTCCTTCGTGGCATATATCTTTATTTTATGGATTTATCACGTTCCTAACTTTCGTGATTCAGTTATCACACACACACACACACACACACACACACACACACACACATATATATATATTATAATTATATTATATATAATATTATATATAAAAATAATATATTATATATTGAAAATAACCTTGATCAACGAAAGTATATAAAACGTGATGCTATGTATAAATAAAGGTTTTTTTGCCATGAAGGAAAAAATGAAAAAGCGAGATAGCCGAGTACTTTCGGTCCTGTTCGGACCCTTTACTGAAGGCAAACTTCAGTAAAGGGTCTGAACAGGACCGAAAGTACTCGGCTATCTCGCTTTTTCATTTTTCCTTCGTGGCAAAAAAACCTTTATTTATATATATATATATTATATAATATATATATATATATATAGATATATATATATATATATATATATATATATTATATATATGTGTGTGTGTGTGTGTGTGCGTGTGTAAAAGCTAGGTACTATGTCGTACCTCTAAGTCAATGGGGATACAAACCGCAATGATGTAAAATCATTCTGCAGTATTATCAAATATATATCCTTGTACAGCAAATTATAGCTTTCGACCATCAGCTGATGGTCGAATGGTATAAAACTGCATAAGGATTTTACATCATTGTGGATAGTATCCCCATACATATATTTATATATATATATATATATATATATATATATATATATATTATATATATCAAATTACCTCTAAGAAAATTAAAGAAATGAATTTAATTAAATCCTTTGTTTCGGAACTATTACAGAATGACTGATACGGAGGGGTAGGAATTCACATAATATATGCTAGGTGGACAGTACAAACAACAAACATACCACTGGAAAAATCCAGACCTGACAGGTGCGGGGGATAGAGCCATTTACTCATTTTTAACCGAGGTCAGATGCTTTGTTTATAAATCTTTTTCCTTTTCCCCGCGTATATCTACTAACTTCCTTAGATTTCAAGAATTTTACATTCTTTTCCTAAATGAAGTGATCAAGTTTATGCTTGCCTTTGCTGATATACATACATACATATATATATATATATATATATATATATATATATATATATATATTAGCGAAACAAGAGTCAGTGTTGTTTCCTTTCAGTGCATTATTAGAATACTCGTAGATATATAATCGTTTTCACACCAGCTCAGTTGATTGTGCTCGTTCGATTGTTTTCACTAGATTGCAGAAATGCCACTGTTCACCTGTAATTATCTTACAGATTTCTCGTTCGATGCCCCACTCTACCAACCAGCAATCAGAGGAATTTATTTCTGGTGATAGAAATTAATTTCTCGATGTGGTTCGGATCCCACAATAAGCTGTAGGTCCCGTCGCTAAGCAACCAAATGGTTCCTAGCCACGTAAAAATATCTAATCCTTCGGGCCAACCCTGTGAGAGCTGTTAATCAGCTCAGTGGTCTGGTAAAACTAAGATATACTTACACATTTCTTAGGCTGTTCTGTTCTCAATCTTCCACTGCTTTCCTGTTTGACCAATATAATAGTTATCACAAGAACTGGATGGAATTTTATATACACTTCCTTTAGTATTGTCTGGAGGGTACTTTATAAGTAGCTACATGTTTCATTGTTCTAAATACTACATTAACTCGAAAGTTCCTAAGTAGAGGGGGGGAATATCTGTCATTAATAATAGTTCATATGACGGTACAAGCTGGGGTTTTGTTTTGTAAATTTCTTTTTTGTTTCCATTCAAAGTTTTCTTATTTTTTTCCCGCTTCTAATGAATATTCTAATACAGAGTCAGGATATTTGTAGCTGTTCCTAATCTTATCTATTTCATCATCAATGTATTCATGTCTACGTTTCCGTTCAGCTCTTGAAATCATGGACGTGAATACTGATTTGTTGAGATTACTGCGTCGACCGGAATAAAAATGAAAATAGACAGAAATATCGACAGGCTTTCTGCAAACACCACTTCAACCCAATTACTAGGTCTATCTACGTATTACTTACTTTACTTTGTCTTCCCGCCACTGGCCAGTGGCATAAGGCTGATACAGTTTCTCTCCATCTGTCTCTGTCCCGAACCATTTCCCTCGCTTCCTCTAGGTTCTGGATTTCATCTTCAAGATCTGTGATAATTATGTCCTATCCACCTCGTTCTTGGCCTACCCAGCGGTAGGTAGGCCACCAGCCTTTTCCTTTTCCATGGTGGATTCGGTTGAAGGTACGAATTCATTGAACCTGACAAAAAAGTTATTTACATTTTCGTTCCCTGTCAAATTCATGTCTTCAACATACCTTAATCAGACCACATTTCGTGAAATGATTTTGTATGGTATTCTGCTTCCCAAAAATTCCAAATACAAATTATGGAGATATAGATTTACCAATTGCCTGGTTGCATACCAAAATATTGGGGGGTGAAATTTCCAACTGATGTCAGAGTTGATTTTTTTTTTTTTTTTTTTACACATTTCAATGAATTCGATTAATGTTCCAGGAAAGTGATATATCCGGCTGTCTTCTCTACCGTATTCGATAAAACTCAAGCAAAATATTTCCTTTTCAGACAGTTTAACTTTACCATTGGATTTGCTGTTCACTCCATCTATAGGATCTTCATTTAGTTCCTTGTACCAAATTTGTCAGCTTTCGTCTCATATCTATATATATATATATATATATATATATATATATATATATATATATATATATATATATATATCCAATAAGAGGTCGAGGCTAGTCCCCATCATGTAGCAGGTGAAAAGGCAAAACAGTTCAATATATTGAAAAGTACGATGTGACTCACACATAGGAATTAGTTACCGTACAGGGATGAAGCTTTCTAGTCCAGAGCTTTCAAATATAAGAAACCATGCACAAATATGCAAATGCAGAATCAACTACGATGATTTTAAGATAATTTTATCCAGCCCTTTTGAAAACCAACTCCCTATACTCGAGTCCTTGGCCATTAAGCACCTTGTTCCAAAATTGAATAACAACACTACAGCAGTTCCATTATACATTGCTTGACCGCCCACTTTTATCTTCTTTCCTTGGTTATCTCTACTCCTTCTCGCTCTGGCAGGCCTTTCAGCAACCGAACCTCGGGTTGTAAGGTTTGTTTTACATATTTTAAAATTTTGTTAACAATTTTTACTTAGTGTTTAATACATTGTGTGTTTTTAGTTATTTGATTTTTATTTAAATTTTATATATTTTTTCTCGTGCTTATTTGTATGTAACAATTTATATTAATCTTGCTGGACAAGTTTGTAATTTATGTATTTTTGTTTTTTATAGCCTTGAAAATGAGACCATAGTCTTGAAACGTTGGCAACAATAAAGCAACCCAATGTATTGAGCTGTTTTGCCTTTTCACCTGCTATATATATATATATATATATATATATATATATATATATATATATATATTATATATATATATATTAAATATAATTCTTCATAATTCTTCAGGTCATTGGTAACAGCAATAAATCCCTTACAGAGATTTGGATTGTGGTTTTTTCTTATTTCCATAAACAATCCCTGATGTTGTGTCGTAATACACCACGCATGCACGCACACACACACACACACACACACACACATATATATATATATATATATAATATATATATATATATATATATATATATATATATATATATATATATATATATATATATATATATATTGTTATGGCGGCCTCCTGCTCACTATACATAAACAGAACTAATATGCTCTTCAAACCTTCAATAAAGGACTATTCTCAGAGCATTAGAGTAGACCATCCATAGGGTATTCCCTCTTACACAATTCTCGTGTGAAACCAAAATCTAGATCCAGGTTGTATGAATACCCAATTTTTTTTTTTATTTTTTTTTTTTTTACATGAAAAGGCAAAGAGAATTACTCTTCCCTTACACATACTCTTCTAATAGCAGCTTTTCAAAAGGTACCAAATATGACTTCAAAAAGGGCTATTAAACCCAAGGAGTTAGGATCCTCAGCAAAACAATATACACTTAAAGAGGAATTAGGAAAAGACCAAACTTTATAAAAATAACTATTTATTTACGAATTAAAGTTAGCCGTAAATGATGGTTGGGGGCTAGAAACCGCATTCAGCTACAACACAACACAAGCATTCCCCATTCTCCCACCTAAAGGTGGCCTCACATTAAGCCTTTTTTTCTCCAGCAGCGAGCCGTTGCTGCCGAAAATGGAAATCCAGGAGCTTTTAGCTCGAGATTTTGGCTTCCCGACTGGATGGGAAGCACCGAGCACAAACCGCGAGCGACTGCGTAGTGTAAACATGCAAGATGGCTGCTGCTGATAGGACGTACTCTCAGACCTTTGTCTTCTCTTCTCCTGAGCCACTCTCGAACCCACAAAAGTTTTTTGTTACTCTTGCATCCACGTAAGATTCCGAGGAAACACATCACTGCAGCACATCTTGCAACAGTCCGACAATTTCTGGGCACCATGATGATATCAGCTGATCAGTTTTGATTACTTTTTCCTACTGCTCCTCTAAACCACGAGGTCCTAGTGTGATGCTGGCTGGATGCTGGCCAAAACCGCGAGCAAGAAATGACTAGTGTGATACCAGCATAACAGGTATACTGACAGAAGGAGAGAAAGTCAAAGAGGGAGGAAGAAAACAAACTCACGGTGGCAAAAAACACAAGCATACGACAGTAGAAGGCAAAGATAAGAAAAATAACCCTTAATTCTACTCATAACAATCAAATTCCTAAACCTAACTTACATAATAACACAAATCTCTAACTAACACGCTTATACATAAATCCAAAACTGTAGAGTGTATCTTGAAGATTATTCTGTCGATTATCATCAGCAACTTGAAGCCTCCAATACACCTAAGTGTTATAGGTCGATAAAATACTGTTCCTTATATATGCTTACTGGAGATAAATCTCCCTATGTCCATCACAGACCACAGTTTAAGTCAACTCCGTTGAATACTGTCAACAAATCCCCGCAGTGTCAGTGGCACGACAGCGTCCATATTCACACTAAACAACTTTCATGTAATATTTACGTTTGCCGGAGGCAAGTCTCTCTACGTGTGACGTAACGCTCCACAACAGCGAAGAGGTCCGAAGAAAGCTGCTACAGGGGTGAACGTCGAAATCAAAAACTTGCACAATAAATGATGAGAGTGCCCTCATACACTACTGGACTCAAAAGGACAGACACAGGCCAGTAGAAAAGCAGAGTCCAGTTTTGATGCTTTATATATATAATAATAAACCTGCTGCAAGGCAGTCCAAAGGGCAGGCAACGGCAAGGCTCAAACATGCAGCAGACCTCTCGCTCAAACAGACTGTGGTGGAACTCTTTGTAGAGGCAAAAATTCCAAATACCAAACCGTCGCTGAATCACCCAATGACTCAAATATATGAAAATAAAAGAGAAAATTATCCCCCATGCCCCATGGGTGTATTACCAGTAACAAGCGAAATGCCCAGTGGTGAAAAAAAAAAAAAAAACAGCCCAAACCTTCGTTTAGCGGCAAAAGGTAATCAAAATTTGAGTATAAAGGTAGGTTTACACCTACGCACTTTTGTGTTATGGGCAGTTATGGCATGGGTCTGCAAGAAGCCGCCAGAAAATTGACGTGGTGTGAGTAAAAATGACTGTTATTGGGCGGTGTGCCATGGACCCGTGCGGTGTGTTACAGGCATGTTACAGCTTGTTATGGTGACATTGCGGTGTCTAGCGCAGTGTTACGGAGTTGGTGTGGTTTTACGGTGCGTGTTGCTATGCCATGGCATGCCCTCTTGCGGCTTTGTTACTCTGTGTAGCGGTGTGTTACAGGTGGCTTTTGGTGTTGTTGCAGAGTGCGCACACGTGCATGAGACACGACTTGGAACGGTGCATGATTGTTGCACATGCACCGTGCCACACCGTTTCAGATATGAACCAGGGGTATATATAGAGGCCTGCCAAGCACATCCTTCATTCCACGTCCAGCTAGCATGCATTATGGACCTCAACAGCCTCTCACCCCAGGAGGCCCAGAGATTTTTGGTAGCTGTCCTGTGTCTCTGTACAGTCCAGTTCATTGATGGGTTGAGAAGACGTACTACAGTGCCACACCCACCTGCACAGATATGCAGAAAGGACGGTAGGGCAGGGCAGATTTGGGCTCGGGAGTGGCTGACACGGCAACAACTACATGGAGACTAAGACCAGCTGCTACAAGAACTGAAAAAGGAGGACCGCAAAGGACACAAGAACTTCCTACGCATCTACCCTGAATTGTTCAAGGAGATGGTTGAAAGGCTGACGCCCATTTTGAAGAAGAATGACACAAAAATGCAGATTGCACAAGAGGTAGGACTCAAGTTGGTGGTCACTCTCCGCTACCTGGCAAGTGGGAACGACTATACAAGTCTCCAATACAGCTTCAGAGTCTCCAAGAGTTCCATATGCTTGTTTATCTCATTAGTCTGCCAAGCCATTATCGACACATACATACCAGAAGTGATGAAGTGCCCCAAGACAGCAGAAGAATGGAACGACATAGCAAAACGATTCGCCTCAAAGTGGAACTACTTCAATTGTGTGGGAGCCCTGGATGGGAAGCATGTCGCAATCAAGAAACCCAAAGGTGGAGGATCACTGTCCTTCAATTACAAGAAGTTCCACAGCATCATCCCCATGGCTCTCTCTGATGCAAAATACAGGTTCCTGTTCGTCGACGTCGGTGCAGAAGGAGGTGCTGGGGATGGGGGAACCTGGCAGAAGTGCTACCTGGCCAGGGCGATCACATACAATCGAGCAGGACTCCCACAATACAGAAATCTGCCCAACGATGACTAACCCATCCCTTTCCACATATATTTGCGACAATGCCTTTGCTCTCAAGTCGTGGATGATGAAGCCCTACTCCCACCAATCACAAGATCCCACCGAACCACTATACAGCTACAGATTATCTCGCGCTTGTCAAGTGGTGGAAAACGCATTCAGCCTGCTGCAGATGAGATGGCGAGTCTTTAGGACGACGATGCAACAGGATGTACAGGTTTGCAAGAAGATAACTTTGTGCGCATGTGTCATGCACAACCTGGCACTGCAACGCTACCCATGTGCTGGCACCGACGTCGACCATGAGGACCAACACCATAACGTCGTACCAGGTACTTGGAGGCAGGAGTCGCTGAGCCTCATGGAACGACTCATGGCAAGAAGGGGACCGAACTACACACGTCGAGCGAAGGCTGTCGGAGATTACCTGGCCCAGTACTACTCATCGGATGCAGGCGCAGTGGAATGGCAAGAGCAAATGGTGTGTCCTCGAAGACGACTAGCTGCTGACGACTAGAGCACCCAAAGAACTATGTAAAACCTAATCCAACCAATGTTATGAATAAAGATCATGATGTATTTATTGTTTTATACTCCCATACTTTTGTATTGTCCTAAGAACTAATAACAATATAATATAATAAACAATACTGGAATGATGATTAGTACATATAAAAAATGATGTTGGAAAATAATGAACTGAAAGTAATAATAACATAATTTATAATAATGAGACAAATGAGAAGCAAATGATGGACATAACAAAAATACTTACTAAACAAACATGTAATGCATAGAATGTAAGAAAATGAACATGAAACGCATAGCATGTAAGAAAACAAACATGAAAAGCACAGAATGTAAGAAAATGTACATGAAAAGCATAGAATGTAAGAAAATGAACATGAAAAGCACAGAATGTAAGAAAACAAACATGAAAAGCATAGAATATTAGAAAATGAACATGAAAAGCATAAATTGTAAGAAAATGAAGTTGTGGCTTGTTTTATATCATAACATTTTCAACTGCAAATATCATATATTATCAACTGAAGTCAATAAGTCTTTAGTCTGTTACTGATTTTTCAGTGTTCTCCTGTTAATAATCATGTACAGTCAATGTTAATTATTGTTTCATTATCATTTGTATGTATTCATGTTCATTTGATCGTGTGCTCAATATTATATATATATATATATATATATATATATATATATATATATATATATATATATATATAGATATATATATATATATATATATATATATAAATATATATATACTACATCTTGTGTGTTTCTTCCCCCGAGTGTGTGGTCAGCGGGAAATTTTGGTAATATTAGTACCATCCTTTTGGCTGTATACACAGTGGAACTAACTGTCCTTAGGGGAAAAGTATCTAAAATTAGAGTTTGACTCCTGACAATGTCACTGTACTATTCCAAAGTGGGTGCTTAATACCGATTTGAAAATATCCTCACATACGGTAGGCGCATAAACAAGAGAATCGGAAAATGGCTAGATAGTTTGATGTAGAAGTATGTTTGATAAGGTTGTGCCTCCATCTTCATATCTTAGTTAGAGGTAATTCGTCTTTTCATAGAAAGAGTGATTACATAAGAAATGAAAGAAACAAGGCGTGATGCGATCGCCAGCATACTCGGGACACGTGCAAGATTTTCCCCTCACACATAAGTTGTAAACATGATATTCCTAACTTAAGGTGAAGTGGCCCTTGTAATTAATACTCATACTTGGTGCTACTCAAACTAACAACAAGGATCAAATAAAAAGGACACAGATTAACTAAAATTTCTGCATCTTAAACTCAATACGAAACACCTTTTTAGACATTTTTAGGCTCTTCCATAGACCTTTCCTAAACCCCCTAACGAGAACAACAACAAAGCAGTTTGTAGGCTTACTCCCCGAGTAAGAGATAGACATAAAATTTCTGAAAATACGTTTTATATGAAATCTGAAGATCAGCTTCTATCTACTTGCATATGGAAGGTGACACTACGGTATGAATAACATTTTGTAAGATATTCATGGTGTTCCTTACTGGAAAATGATTCCAAAATCGCTGAAAATATAATCTCTGCGCCAGACAATGAAATGTAAGATAGGGGTTAAAGGATGACCAATTTTTTGCGCAAATGTTGAAGGTACAGGAACTCGTGGGTATCAGGATGGCTTGTTTTTTGGGAGAAATGTGACGACCACGAAGATTTCTTCAAGCAACCAGTGATCATCGCGATTTTACGTCACCTGGGTTATAAATGAAACTTAAGCAGTGGTTTAGTTAATACTACGAATTTGTGAGCTAACGAGCATCCTTTCGGGATCTTTTGCGTGGTTGACTTCACCATTTGATGCAACCGGCAGGACTACCAACATCCTGAAGTATAGCACAAAAAAATAATCGTACAAAATCGTACAGCACTGACGTACTTGTCTTATTTACGCTAAGAAAGGATCATCAAACTGTGAACGCCCAGTGAGGTGCGAGTCTTGTGCTCGCGCACAATAAATCGTGGCACAGCGAGATTTGAAAGTCTCAGAGGCAAATAGATGATAAAGTTGCTTTCCTATAAATCCCTTATAACTCTGATGATTTTAACCATTTTACACCACATTTCAGCACATATTTTACCCTGAAAACCGCCCCACTCTCTGAGCTGGTCAAGATCAATAATAATAATAATAATAATAATAATAATAATAATAATAATAATAATAATAGTGAACCAATAAATCCTTGTAACGAGGCTATGATATCGAGAATGAAAAGCGACAGTAGTATTAAAAATATTTACGAGTACGTACAAAGTTAAAAATGATAAAGAGAGACTCTCAGAATACTCCGTATATCACGGTACGAATGCAACAGCTCATCCTAATATGATAGAAATATAGGACGTATTGTTTATAATTCGAAATTAGAAAATACCTGTTATCTCGCAAATAGTTATCAAGAGGATATTCAAATTGCTTTTAGTTTTAAAAATACAATCAGAAATAGGTTAGTGTGTAATAATAATAATAACAAACAAGAGGAAAAAACTGACAAGTATCAGAGAAAGATAGAGAAAAACTGACAAGTATCAAGACCTGAAAACAGAAATAAGAAGGATATGGGATGCCAGTGGAAATTGTGCTCATAATCATAAGGAGACTAGGCAACATCCCAAGATCCCAGAAAAGGAACCGGAAAAAACTAGATGCCGAAGTAGCTCCAGGACTCATGCAGAAGGGTGTGCTTCGAGAAAGAGCGCACATAGTGAAAAAAAATGATGGACTCTTAAGGAAGCATGTGCAACCCGGATCTTCACACTATAAAAACTATCCAATCGAATAGGAAGACGGAGATAGATAAAAAGAAAGAAAAGTAATAATAGGAAAACAGCTGGTGATTACGAAATCCCCCCGTGTGCCAAATGCCCTTAACAATACTTGGGAGAGTGTGGGCGGAGCTTGGATGGAAGACTTTCTGAACATCGTAGGGGCCACGAACTCCAGCAACGCATAAGGAAAGGCCTTGTCTCCCATTAGTTCGTTCTAGGTCACGAAATCAATTGGAATGGTGCCTCGGTCATAATTATCTAAGAGTGGAGATGTTGGTGTTTGTCGCTTAGTGGAAATGGCTACAAAAAGAAATGGGTGTGCCTTTGAAGGAAACAAAACCTTCACTCATGAGGATCATTTTGTTCATTCGTTAACAATGGGCCTCTTTGTCTCTTATTTATCTCTTTCATTTATATAGATTTTTGGTATTATGCCAAACACTGGGGCAAGTAAGGCCATACAGCGCTGAAACGGAAATTGACAGTAAAAGGTTAGAGAGGTGTTACAGGAAGAAAACCTAGTAGTTGCACTATGAAACAATGTTAGGAGAGGGTGGCCAGTAAGATGGAAGAAAGAGAATATGAACGGAGGTACAGTAAAAGGAATGAAAGTAGTTGCAGCTAGGGGCCGACGGGACGCTGCCAATAACTTTAAATAATGCCTACATTGCACCGATTTAGGTGCAATGACGGCGCTACCCCGCCACGGGGACCCCTCTTTGTCGACGACTTTGATTCATGTTTCTGGTGATTGCGAGACCCGTGATGCTGCCCCCGCTTCTCTTTTATCCCAGATGACCTATGTTGCTACACCTGAAAGTCAAGGCACCGATGGAGTCTGCTGAGCTGGAATCTCACCCGTGTGACTTCTTCGTCGTTGCAGCCTCCTACTCACCAACAGGAAAACACCGACACGGAGAAGGGTTACCTGGCCAACGCTCTTTGAAGAATCCGCTTTGTACCAGTTTCCTGCGGTGCAGTCTTTACCGTTCTCAACCTGGGGGCCATGGCAAGAATTTAGGGGGGCCATGGTGGGCTGATGCAAATTATACATTTCTAAATGATGTTAGGTATCTGAATAGAAAAAAAAATAAAACTTGCATCATTGTCCTGGCAAAGAAAATTTTCTTTGCCAGGACAGTGATGCAATTTGTAACCACTGATGTGTGAAAAAACATGCAGAGGTTAAATTGAACTTTTTAACAACCAAATTCAAATTTGCTATTGTCCGCTAGTCTTTTGTAGTCTAGTGATGTAAGTTAAGCATAACACAGAAATTTATCAAGTATAAGATAATTATGACTGTAAACTTCGTAATAAATCAAGGGTTTTCTCTTCATCAACATTTTATTTAATTTTTTTTTTTTTTTACCTTTTAGGCGGGGTGGGATTTGGGAGAAAAATGAAGGGGAGCCAAATGACTGTTGTTAATTCATGAAGGGGGAATGGAGTGAAAAAGGTTGAAAACCACTGGAACTTCAGTAGGACTGATTCGCGATACCTATCTGAAAGTCTCTCTTTATCATTTTGAACTCTGTAGTACATATATATTCTTAACACTAGTGCAGTGGTTCTTAACCTGGGGGGCGGCGCGATCCAGCTATGGGGGCATCAGCAATTTCCAGGGGAGGCGCGAGCCCTAGGGAAAAATAAAAAACAAAACTCCAATTATATTCGTTATTCTCTTAACAAGAGCGAGGAACTAATATTCAGAAGTTTATGAAAAAATCCAAAAGTATTGCCTTGTAACGTTAGTTTCCTAGAGTCTACTACTCTAGTTAGGCTCATTGGGCTTCCCATGTTTTGTAATGATTGACCTCCCTTCCTATCCTCGAAACCTCTTCTCTTTTTTCATTTTCCTTTAAATCTGGGAGGGCATTTTATTCATAGATGCGAGGGGCCCGTGAAAGGAAGCACCAACTCTTAGAGGGGGCGTGGTCATAAAAAGGTGTAGAGTCACTGCACTACTGGTTTTTAATTCTCAGTATAATAATAATAATAATAATAATAATAATAATAATAATAATAATAATAATAATAATAATAATAGGAATTCACTGCCCAATAAGGGTGCCACGAGATCCAATGGACTAAAGGTAAGCGAGCCCAGGAGACAATCATTTTATTTATAACTTTGATTGAAACCTTAATTGAAATTATTACTCCAGTTTTTTAAATATTTTCTCAAAATTCAGTAAATGCCGCCCGAACAGGGACACGAACTCTAAATGTTTAAAGCAATTTCGTATTCCATGACTATGATGATGTGTAGCAACACTGAAATATTTCGCCGCGTTTCTTTTGCTTCATGGAAAATCGTTTCATGAGAGAGAGAGAGAGAGAGAGAGACCTTACCTTACAGACCTTACATCTTGTTCGGGTTGCCCCAGGTCCCTCAGTGTGAGGCACCTCTAATGTCTACCAGAGAGTTGCTAGTACATCTTCCGGTATATTTTGCATCTTCCAATCCTCTTGGATGGTCTGGGATGCAGTTTAGATATTTGTCGAGCTTATTCTTAAACACATCTACGCTCACTCCTGATATATTCCTCAGATGAGCTGGCAACGCATTGAATAGACGCTGCATTATCGATGCTGGTGCGTAGTGGATTAATGTCCTGTGTGCTTTCCTTATTTTCCTGGTATAGTTTTGGGCACTATTAATCTACCTCTCTTGCTCTTTCTGATATTTTTAGTTCCATGATATTTTCTGCTATTCCTTCTATCTGTTTCCATGCCTGAATTATCATGTAGCGTTCTCTTCTCCTTTCTAGACTATATAATTTTAAGAATTGTAGTCTTTCCCAGTAGTCTAGGTCCTTAACTTCTTCTATTCTAGCTGTAAAGGACCTTTGTACACTCTCTATTTGTGCAATATCCTTTTGATAGTGTGGGTACCATATCATATTGCATATTCAAGTGGACTACGAACATATGTTTTATAAAGCATAATCATGTGTTCAGCTTTTCTTGTTTTGAAGTGCCGTAACAACATTCCCATTTTTTGCTTTACATTTTGCCAACAGAGTTGCTATTGATCATTGCATAACATGTTCCTATTCATCATCACACCAAGGTCTTTAACTGCTTCCTTATTTGTGATTGTCTCATTATTAGGTCCCTTATATGCATATAGCTTTCTTCTCTGTCTCCATAATTTATTGATTCAAATTTATCAGAGTTAAATACCATCCTATTTACCTCTGCCCAATCATATACTTTGTTAAGGTCTCTTTGTAGAGCGTTCCTATCTTCATCACAAGTAATTTCTCTACTTATTCTTGTGTCATCTGCGAAACTACTCACTACCGAATCCTTCACATTATTGTCTATGTCTTCAATCATAATAACAAACAGTATTGCAGCTAACACCGTACCTTGCGGCACACCGGATATTACCTTGACTTCATCCGATTTCTCGTCGTTTGCAATAACTATCTGTTTTCTGTTGTGTAAAAATTCTTTTAACCATCTTCCTACTTTATCCACGATATTGTGTTTTCTAATTTTCTTCGCTAATATTTTATGGTCTACTTTATCAAAAGCTTTTGCAAAGTCTAAATAAACCACATCTGTTTCATTTTCCGCTTTTCATATTTTTGAATATGTTCTCACGGTGGACTAACAGTTGGGTTTGTGTACTTTTTCCGGGTACGAAACCCATGTGTCCTTTATTAAACAAATTATTTTTTATTAAATGTTTCATAATATTTTTCTTCATTACCCTTTCATACACTTTCATAATATGTGATGTTAGACTCACAGGCCTATATTACTTGCCTCTAGTCTTGATCCACTTTTGAAAGTAGGGGTAATATATGCTAATTTGTGCTCCTCATAAATCTTGCCTGTATCTACACTTTGTCTTAATAATATTGCAAGTGGCTTTGCGATAGAATGAACTACTTTCTTTAACAAAATAGCAGGAATTCCATCAGGCCCTGCAGCAGCTCCATTTTTAATTTCATTAATAGCCTGCACAATATCAGCTTCATTAATATCTATGTCAGCTAAATATTCACTATTTTCATCCCTTACTTCTATATCATTATCTTCATTATCTATTCTAGGGGTGAATTCTCTCTTATATCGTTCTGCCAGTATGTTGCAAATTTCCTTTTTTTCATTCGTTAATCTCCCTTCAATTCTCAGAGGGCCTATTTCTATTCTTCTTTTATTCATCTTCTTCGCATATGAGTATAATAGCTTGGGGTTTGCTTGATATTTAATAGGGTTTTTTCTTCCAAGTCCCGTTTTTCATTTTCTTTTGATTGTATAATCTTTTGTTCTGCATTTTCTATCTTACTTTTTAGTTCTATAACTTTCCATGCATTTTTTTCTTTTGCAAGACCTTTTTTCCACTTTCTGATTTTCTGGAACAAGATCCTTCTGTCTCTTGGTATGCATGAATGATGTTTACTTTTCTTCTTCGGTATATATTTTTTCCACTATTTTCTCCAATATTTTATATAATATCTCCGTATTTACCCTTATGTCATCACTTACGAAAATGTTATCCCAATCTTTGTTTAATTCTTCATTAATTTCTGGACCGTTTTACCTTTTTATTTTTACTGTAGAAGTTGTAATTTTCCATATCCTTCCCACTTTTTCATTTCTTGCTTATCTCTATTTTCACTTGCTTTTGGGAATGAACTGTTAATTCTATGACATTATGGTCTGAAATATTCGCATTATAAACTATTATTTCTTTAACATAATTCATCTCGTTCACAAATACTAGTCTAAAGTATTTTCCTTTCTTTTTGTTGGCAGGTGATTTATTTGTTGAATGTTGTGTATTCTAGTAGCATATCTAATAGCTTTTCAAATTGCCTCTTATCTTCTGCACTACTATTACTCTCTTTTTTTATATGTATAAGTACAACCACAATCTCCTATTCGTTCTTTCCATTCTACGAAAGGAAAGTGAAGTCACCAGATAGGAGAATAGTCCAGTCCTTGTGATTTCTACATATATCATCCAATTTTTTCAATTATTAAGTCAAACTCTTTAGTATTAGGAGGTCTATATATTACTATGTTCATCAATTTTTCAGATTCAAATTCTACCGCTATTAGTTCACATTCTGAGTTACTATATTTCTCATATATTTTTTCCTTGTTTTTTGTCTTTCCCATATATTGCGGTTCCCCTTGATTCCTATTTTTTCTATCTGATCTATAAGTTTGGAACCCTTTATTTGATCATCATTCCCAGTCTCTTGGGAATACCAGGTTTCACTTATATTCATTATATCTATTTTCTTTTCATTTTGGGTTAGTTCTTCTAAGTACTCTATTTTTCTTTTTGAGTTACTCGTAACTAAACCCTGCGCATTCATCACTATGATGGTTTGCGTGTTTTCTCCTTCATTTAATACTGGTAGTAATAAGGATTTTCCCATGTCTCTTTCCTGTTCTGGTATGTTGTTCTTTTTTCATTTCCAGAAATTCTGACATTAAAAAATCCAACTTTTCCATAATATTTGATCTTCCTTCATCATAATTATTCATTTGTGTCTGAATCTGCAATTTTCCTCCGTTTCTGCAATATCCTCTTGCATAATAAATACAGTTATTATCTCTTGAGTAGAATTTCGGAGCTGATGCTTTGAAATTTTTTGCTGACACCTCTGCCATATCTCATTGGTGGTTTGCTTTTCTCTTTTACCTGATATTCTTTGATTCTCTCTTTATTTGTTTCTTTCTTATTTTGGATTTTATTACTTGGTTGGTTATTTATTTGATTATGATTCATGGCTACAGGGTGCATATATTTGCATTTTTTGTCGAAACTTACATCCTTTTCCTTCTTTTAGGTTTTTACATATTTTTGGATGCAGATCTCTGCAATCATCCCCATATCCATCTAAGTATGCACATTTACCATATATTTCATAGTTTTGACATATCTTAGGATGTTTGTAGTAACATCTTTCTCCAAATCTGCAATTCCCTCTTTTCAAAAGGTTGCAGATTTTGTCTTCTTGTCTATATTTTCCTCCCCCTTCCCGTCATTGTATAGATCTGGGTAGAGCCTCTTCGGGATTTACTTTTCTGTTGTCATATCGTAATTATTTCTTCGTAGGTATGCTGCTTTATTGCCTCATATGTAGTATCAATGAGTATCTCTGCATCCATACTTTTATCTTGTTCTTTGTTTTTCCTTATTTTTTTTGTTTTTTTCTGTCATTTCATTTTGTTACTTCTCTTCCGTTTTCCTCTTCTTCTTTTTCTTCTTCGTCTTCCTCTTCCTCTTTCTTCTTCATCCTCATCTATTTGTACATTCAATCTTGATTTAATAACATTGTCTATCCATGATAGACATGTTGAACAAAAAATTAAAAATTTTGTATCTTTTCTCAAATCTTGTATTACCTCAGCACACTGTGGATGGGTCGGAATGTTGCATGCAGCACATTTTCTGATTAGGTTTTTGTGGATTGACTATGCTATACCAAACCTTACACAGTTTGCATGCTTTTTTTTGGCATTCTTTTTCCTAATGAGAGAGAGAGAGAGAGAGAGAGAGAGAGAGAGAGAGAGAGAGAGAGAGAGCTTATATATATAAGCCATCAGAAAAAAACTTGTTTTTTATAATGAAGTGCATTGATGTCGAGGTTCCTCGAAAAGAAACTCCCTGCAGACGGAACGATCTGCGTCTCAGCAAACAAAAAAAGGCTCCGCTATCTTTCATGCAGAGTCCCATGTCTCCTGAATCTCATCAGTACATTTTACGTAATTACCCATTAATTGTTTGTTCAAACTGTGAAGTAAGTAAAACTAGTCCCTCAATGTATTGCTCATCACTTGACCTTAAAGACCGCCATGGATTCTCGAGGTATTTCTGGGGTTTTCCAGGTCCGTCTCAATATCCAAAGATGTTGGTCCGTCTGAGTGATAACTTCAGAGAATAGACCTGAAAGTCTTTATTATATTACAGGAAATATCTTCCCTAGTCACCTTCGAGCACAACACGCAATTGACTGCAGAGTCAGTCATGAAATCAGAACAAACTCTTTTGTTCTTCTGCAAGATAATTATTTTAGCCATTCTACAGGTTTGCGGATTTATCCTTAAAAAACTACGTCACACTTGAAATGGAAAAACTTATTTTCATCCTTCTATATAAGTATGTGGAATCTAAAGAATTGTTTGCTGAAAGTCAATATGCATACACGAGTAGGAAGCAGCTAGGTAGTACCTGCGATGCTCTTTTAGACTTGACATACCATTTGCAAGAGAACGTGACAAGGGTTTTGAGTTCGGAATAATCAAAATTTATTTTAGTGCTGCTTTTGATTTAGTCTATCACTATATAGGCACTTATTTTATAAACTTCGTGTTCTTGCAGTGGATCAGTGTTAATGTATGGAGCGGAAACATGCGCGCTCAGAAGGAAAGAGGAGGTCAAGTTTGGGAGAACAGACATGAGAATGCTGAGGTGGATTATGGGAATATTGCTACTTGAGAGATACAAAAATGATGAGATAAGAAGATTACGGAGGTCATAAGACAGTCACGATTGTGAAGAAGGCATAGCAGGAACCTGTTATAGCCTTTCCACAACAGGAAACATTGTTTGCAAACAGTTTGCAAATAATGTTTCCTGTCCAGACCTCAGTTGTCAGCAGAATGCTTGTCGGTGCAGTAGCCTCTGTATTTACTTGGCTATTTTAATGCACTCGAGGAGGGATAAGAAAAAGAAATAGAGATCGTGAGGAAGTCTTTAGAAAAAGGAGCCTGTCATGCTGACTTGCTTCTGGCGGAATTGAAAATAGATACACACACACACACATATATATATATATGTGTGTGTATGTGTATATATATATATACATTGTACATGTGTATATAATACATTATACATGGGTCCCCACTATAACCCTGCCAAGTTTCAAGCCCATCGGACCAGCCGTTTAGACGTGATTGAATGACAGACGGACCGACCGACATAACGCCCATTATAGAAAGATACTGCTCTCCGATATGGATGTCTGTTTCTTCCAGAGATTTATCTCTTTTTAGATAGAGTAGTTTTGGTGGTAGGTTTCGGTCTCCTAATAAAAGCTGTTATGACTGGGACCATCCACAGATGGTCTCGTTTGTCAATGTGTCATAAGTTGTATTTTAACTGAAATCTTTCCCATTCACAGCTCATACTCGATCTTCTTCTTCTGCCCTGCCGAAAGCAACCAGATTTGCTGGAAATCAGCACCAATGTTCTGTTGATGTGCGTCGCTGTCGAACTTCTCAGTTCCGGAGATCCAGTATTCCTCACACCGCTGGACTGTGGCACAGCCTCCCAGAGGATGTTTTGCAACTGGAACATCAGAAGTTCAAGCGAGGATGCAGTGCATTACTACCCTAGTACGATTTTCCTTGAAGTTTAATTATTTACTTTCATTTTTATCTAATGTATTAATTTGGTAATTTATTTTTTTCTCTTTTTTAATAAGTGGGATTTCTACTTTCTGTCGTTCCCTTTACTTTTTCTTAATTCTTTCTAATGAACATCTAAATATTCTTTCGAAGCTCATTTCAAGTCAATGGCCGTTGTGGTGGGCTTGTTCCATTTGAACAGGGTTAATAATAATAATTAATAATAATAATAATAATAATATAATAAAATAATAATAAATAATAATAATAATAATAATAATAATAAGAAGAAGAAGAAGAAGAAGAAGAAGAAGAAGAAGAGATAGGGTGATACGTGCAAATAGACCAGACGTGACGTTGATTGACAAAATCAAGAAGAAAGTATCACTCATTGACGTCGCAGTACCATGGGACACCAGAGTTGAAGAGAAAGAAAGGGAAAAAATGGATAAGTATCTAGACCTAAAAACAGAAATAAGAAGGATATGGGATACGCCAGTGGAAATTGTACCCATAATCATAGGAACACTAGGCACGATCCTAAGATCCCTGAGAAGGAATCTGGAAAAACTAGAGGCTGAAGTAGCTCCAGGACTCATGCAGAAGACTGTGATCCTAGAAACGGCGAACATAGTAAGAAAAGTGATGGACTCCTAAGGATGCAGGACGCAACCCAGTCGAATAATCTATGTGATACTGGCTATTTTCCCTACATTCAATATTAAAACTCCTATTCACATGTCCATCAATAAATACTTTTAACTTCCTCACAGTCTTGACCAATTACTCTCCTGTTTCCTTTACTTTCACTTTTCTACTGCCAAGCTCTTGTAGGGCACTTTTGGTCCGATTAATATATACAGCCTGCTGGTTGGTCATTTGATAGTGGTTTTTGTCTGTTTATCCAATGCGTTCTGTCTTTTAATGCGTTTAGGTGCCACCCATCACCCGTAAATGGCGTAGATACATTTTGAATATTACATGAAAGATTAATCACAGCAGAAGAAACAATAACAGCAAACAAAAATGCTTGTTAATGAATATTAACAAGAACTGATTTAATCATGTATTTTGACTAACAAAAATCCTTAAATATGATTAGAAATGTCCTCAAAATCTTGGATCCTCCATGACCCCCGGAAAAAGGCCCATGATCCCCTAGGGAGGCGTCCTAATGATTATCAAACGCACCAGAGCTATTGGCTAGAAAAGACTCTAAACTTGAATCTCAAAGGGGTTTGGAAAGTGGTGTACTCTATCCTCTAAGATGTACCAAACCAGTACTACAAGAGCAAAACTCTGACAATTTCCTAGAAGACAAGACCCATAAGACCACAATCGCATTCCCAACCAGGGCACTATGTGAATTCTTGTACAAAATGTTTTACATCATTCCTTTGTTCAGTACTTGAAATGTGAGACATATGTGGTGTAGACATTATGGATGGTTGAGTGTTATTATGTTTGGGTGTTAAGTGTTGTATTGTCCCCTGTATTTCAACCAACTTCTGGTCCAAGTCCTTGATTTGATTTGTTAAATCTCCCACTTGAGACCAAACGTCCTGGTAGGATTGAGTGAAGCTCTTACCTGTCTGTAATGTTTGTTGTGTTTCTTGCTCTAACTGAATTAGATCAATATATGATTCATCATTACCAGTCGTCATTGTTACAATACTTCAAACACTTGTATATGATCAAATAATAAAATGCACACTACATTAAGAGACAATACCATACAATCTGTCACTATAGAAATAATGAATATGCATGTAAATAAGTCATGACCTTAATCAGACAAAAATCAACAATATTGTATAAAGAAATGCATACAATACGACAAAACATTATAAGTGACCTACATACTATATAGGCACAGTGGGGCTGGATCAATAGCACTGGGCTACAGATCCAACACAGCTGCCACCAAATGTCGCGGGCGGATTTTCCCTCACCATGACATTAAGATACGAGAATAAGAATACTATTTGTATACATATACACTTTTGTCAGCCTTCTTGCCTGGAGACACAGGTCGGAGAATAGTACTGTGTCATAGTTGACACGGTGGGTATGAAGACTAACGTTTACGCTGCCTGGAAAATAGGGTAGGCCTGTCCTACCTGCTATTACATGATATTCCTTGTGTGTATGGGTCTTACTACTGATGAGGCCAGGTGATGTCTTCCCACTGGGAGGCAGTTGAAGTGCTGATTTCCATTTTAGGGGTATTGAAGAAAATTCCTGGTATTCAGCTTGTTTCTTTATTACTCATTACATCATGCCAAATTTCTCCCAGGCCTAGTCTCCTGGACTTGATTAATTACCTAGTCTTCAGAACTCCTGGACTAGATCCCTGGACTAGATTCCTGGACTAGATTAGATCCCTGGAAATATTCATTTTATTTAATTTTTTATTTCCAGAAATCAATACAAGTGTGTAGTTTAAAACTACGACAAAAATAACTCTTTATATTGAGAGACTTCAAAAAAATATATCAATTACAGATTATGGGAATTGCTTTTCCTTCATAATAGGATAAGTATCAAACGTGGAGCAACCCTGGAATCAATTAATTTACAATAAGGTGTAAATCACTTGATACCCTACTCCACACAGTAGTAAATATTTGTACACAATATACGTCAATGGGTAAGGCTACCTGAAAGGTTTCTGAGAAAAACTTAAAACCAAAATGAGGTAAAATTAGGCTAAGGTGCCTTTTAACAGGATAGTCTAGGGTAGGCCTTCTTAAATTACTGTATAGCCTAGTCTAAGATCATGATCGGCAGTGGAATCTTCCAATGAGAAGAAGTAGGGTAGACCCAAGATTGCCCTGCAGGATGGCCATGTTGTGGTACCCTTTGGCACTGGTATTTGCAAAAACTTTTATACAAACAAAACACTTATAACTGCTTTTTTAATGTTTTCAACCCTGTCAAACGCTAAGTTACAACTCAAACTAACACAGCAAAACTTCATGACAACTAATGAACGTGAAGTATCTTTCACGACAATGAAAATTTTCCTCGTTAAGGCATAGCAACATGTTTGACTGGGCAGGAAACTCTGCACTTGAATTTCTCGTCTGCTACTGTTCTTCCAGGATAGTGATCTGTTCTAACTAATGAACTAACGGTAATATTACCACTTTAAAAGCTTACCTTGCAAGGGGTAGATAATCATTTGTATTAATAATTTAGTAAAATAGCCAAAATGAAAGGGTGGACCGATTGACGTCCTCACACTCGAGAGCATTCGTGATTCTTACATGTGTTGCTAGTGTTACCAAATGCAGACGAAAGATTCAGGGCAGCGCTCCCATACTCAGAGCGAAAGATTAACAAAACAAGGGACTGGCTACACTGCCACGCACTCGTGTTCACAACAAAAACTAAAACATTTCACAGTTCCAATCACTTACAATAGCAGTGTAAAGATATTAGAGGAGGATGATGAATCAATTCCTAAATAAATCACTAATAATTAAAGTAATATTTTTCCCATTACAACCTGATAATGTGATGGTGGTCCTGTAACTTTGCCATGGATTTGGGACCTGTAACTTTGTCATGCAAGTTTTTTTTTCTATGCCGTTAAGAAATTATTCCTTAATTGATATAAAATGACCTCCCCGCATTGCTCGCCTAGTCCTATCTTTGATTTGATTTATATAGATTTTTAGAATTATGACAAGCACTGAGACACGTAAGGTCATTCAGCGCCGAAACGGAAATTGACAGTAAAAGGTTACAAAGGTGTAACAGGAAGAAAACCTCAAAGCAGTTGCACTATGAAACAATTGTTAGGCGAGGGTGGACAGTAAGATTGAAGAAAGAATAAGAATGGAGGTACAGTAAAAGGAGTGAAAGTAGTTGCAGCTAGGGGCCGAAGGGACGCTGCAAAGAACCTTAAGTAATGCCTACATTACACCGAATGAGGTGCACTGACGGTACCACCACCCCACGGGGGCCTAGTCCTATCAATCATCTACAACGACTGCTTTGAAAATTGGTCAGTCATTTCTTTCCAAATGTAGGTTTCGTTCCAGGAGGCAGTATGGTCTACTGTAGGAATCGTTTTCTTCCAGAGAGTAATCTAACACTTTATTCTGGAACTGCGCCTGTGACTCACGTCACTTTCGTTGCTGTTTTTAGAAAAGAACGACGCTGCTTACCTGCGTGAAAGCCATGTCCCTCTCACTGAAGGCGGACGCTAAATGCATACTAGGAAAAGTAGACTCAAGATTCATTAAACCGCTCACGTGAACTGACCATGAACTTCCTGTTATGAATACCGAGAAAGGAGCGGAGACCTGGTGCGCCTTATATCCAATATGAGTATCACGGAGTCTCAATATAATCACCCCTGTGTGTGTGTGTGTGTGTCCGGTACCAGTTTCCAGCTTA
>NC_061100.1:48600076-48694000 GCF_015104395.2 Macrobrachium nipponense
ATAGCCTAAAATGTGAATGTTATGACCCTCAGACTCATGTGCACAAAGAAATACCCAAGGCCTTTGAACGACCACAGAAGGCTAAACGATCGAAGCCAACTTTCAGAACAAAACCTTACTGTGGTATGAATGACCATCTGAGGGTTACCTTTGGTAATTATCATAAATATATGCAAAAATCTAATAGAAGTATTTCAGAAATACAAAGCAAGTTGAAACTAGATAAAGCTGCTTTGTCGAACATTCCCAGGAAACCAGCACATGGTGATATTAATAAAATTGAAAGTAAGCAAGCTGTTAGTGACGAGGAAAATGGGGAAAAGTGTAAAGAACTGAACATTGACAAGACAGACCAGACACCAGTGTCATCAGTACAACCAAAGTTCTTTGTACGAAAAGATCTGGTAATAGAGGACTATAGTACAATTACAGAACCAGAATCTGCATGTACCAATGTTACTTCCATACATGCATGTAGCACTTTGAGCTCAGTACCTGACCAGAAAAATGTAACAAAAGTTGAAGAAAAGCCAATTGAAGAGCCTCAGAAAAAAGGACGGGGGAGACCTGCTGGTCGTAAAAGCACAGTTAAAGATGTATGTATTGATGCTGACTTTTATTATATGTGTGAAATATGTGATTCAAGCTTTTTCTCAAAAGCAGAGCTACAAGAACACATGTTTTTCCATAGACTAAAATCACGTAGTCGACGAGGAAGTAAGAGAAGTTTGGAAAAAGATGAAGACAGCAGTAAGAAAGCAAAATTAGATGAATGTGCAGTGTCTAAGGAAGAATCTGAATCTTTTAATTTTGAAGGTTTCAAAAGGTACAAGTGTCGAAAGTGTAAGGGTCATTTTGCAAATGTAACTGATTTGAATAGACACAGGGCTCAAGTCCACAATAATGACTTGTCTGTAGATTCTTTAGAAGTTTTGAAATGCAACTATTGTGAAAAAACTTACAGAAGGGAACGTGAACTTTGTAGACATCTAAAACATGCTTGTCCCAATGCTCCTAAACACCTAAAGACTGCTTTAACTGTAGGAACAACACTCCAAACACTACAAGATAGGGGAGATGGCCCACATTATACTATGGTGAACAAGAGTATTGGAAGCTTGTTGAAAAGTGATGTATCCCCCTCTCTTGCCAAGGGGCCATATAAGTGCAGGTATTGCCATGTTGTCACAAAGTATGAGAAGGAAATGAAAGATCATATTTGGAAAGACTGCACCAGTACACCAAATATTATTAAGAAAAGGAGCCAGCAAGGCCTTTCTTTAGAGGAACTTGGATTCCATTGTCAGGAAGATGAAGTAGAGGATATGATAATGAGTGGAGTAGCAGCTGCCATGGAAACAGATGTCGAGGAAGAAGCCACATTAACAGAAATAACAGACACATCCTCAGCTGTTGAATCTGGTTTTTCACCGCCATTGAACAAATCCAAAGACCCTTTAGTTTGCGCATACTGTGGTATTTGGTATTACCGAAAGGTTTCTCTTGTTAAGCATATGAAGGAAAGGTGCATTCTTATTCCAGCAAAGGATAGGAAACTCCTTAATCAAGGGTCTGATTTATGTGATGCAGTTAATCATAATGGAAAGAGCTTCTGTGAAATTTCAAACTCTTCTGGAGATACAAAACTAGATTCATCATCAAGAGGTTTATACAAGAAAGTTCAAGGTTCAGATTATGAGGAAAGATGTACTGATTCTGACCTAGATACCGACTCAAATAAAAATCCGAATGCCACAAATATTCCAATAGTGTCAAATGAAGATCTGAAAAATGTCAATACCTTGCAGAAAGTAATTTTAGGCAATAATAATAATAGTGGTACTTGTTCAAATGAGAGTGAAGCCACATCAAGTAAGCTGGAACCAGTTCAGAATAAAAGGAACACTAAACAGAAGGGGACAAGATGCAATCGTTGTCATGAAACTTTTGTATCTCCTGATGCTGTTTTAGCTCATAGTAGTGTACATCATGGACCCAAGAAAGGTTTATATAAGTGCAAACTTTGCCAGGATCGTTTTCAGAAATACAAACAGCTCCGTGAGCATGTATGGTTGCATACCCAGGAGACTCCATATAAGTGCCATTTGTGTGATGCAAGATACAGAGTTAGTGATAACATTTTAGAGCACCTTATTTCAATACATGGCTATCAGAAAGCCCATGAAAGGAATATTTTCAAGTGGTTGCCATGTCGTAACGGAAAGTACAGAACAATGGATACACCAAAGGGCGACAGCAACAGATTTGAAAGTGAGGAAACTTTGGAAGGCTTAGATACCAATTTAGAGAATCTTGCCGAAGATATGGTCGTAACTGATGACATGTGTACAGGTAATAATGAGGATAGAATTGCAACATCTAAAGGAAATTTAACTAAAACATCCAATATCCCAGAAAAAGCAAAAGCTATGAACATTAGTGATATGGGTAAATTGGATGCTGAAGACAAATGCAAAGATTCAAGGGGTAAATTGGATGCTAAAGACAAGTGTAAAGACTCAAAGGAAAGTAACGACCTTGGTGGTTCAGATATTTCACCTGAAGATGATGATAAGAAAAGTGATTTGAAAAGTACATGTAAAGGTGATCCAAAACAGCTTGGTAATCAAACTGAGCAAGAGAGCAGTCAAACTGCACAGAGTATTAGACAAATTGTGAAGAAACCTGATACTGAATCACCAACAAAAGCTTCTCTTGACAAGGGAGACAAAGAGCAAGTTGGGACATCTAGTAAAGATGATGATGATGGAGAGCTTTTTTCTGGTTTGAGTAATTTAGACAGTATAATTGAAACTGTGAATCTCACTGATGATAGTTTAAGTATTTTAGAGTGAAAAGTACCTTGGTGTCCATGTGCTTGGTGCTGAGTAAGAGTACTTTTCACAGTCATCTCAGGTATCAGTCATATACCATTTGGAAGGAACTTTGCTCTTCAAATGTGATGTTGGTTTCTTTACATAAAAAGTGTCATGTAGTTTGTAATTGTTTTGAGTAATGGATGAGTCATTTGTAGAACATTACTTACAAAATAAAACTAGAACATTCATCAAAGCAGCCAGTATGCAATTAACTCTCTGCCAAAATCTCCATAACTCCAAATCTGAGAATAGTCAGATCAGTACAGTTAGGAGGGTTCTTAATCACTAATGTTATTTATTTTGCAGTTCTCTGGAAAAAATGTAACTGTAGGCCATTGACAGGAAGCAATTAGCAATTTAGCTTAAGAGAAGTTATTCTCAAAATTGATGGGTTCTGCCAACTCATAAGGTGTAGGAAGTCCTCAACTAAAACAAACTTCCATTGAAGCTTCCACCATATGGTTGGGTTCTTGTAAAAACATAAAACAGATGAAAGAAGGCTATATATTTACAGGAAAAGTTATTTCTGCTGTACACTTTTTGTTTTCTAGTTATATACATATATATTCTAAAGCTCAAATTGTTAATATGTATAGCATATAATCTGAAATTTAGTACACTATACTAAAGTAGTGATTGTTTAATTTCAAAGAGAATGTGATGTCCTATTCAGAAGAATGTTAAGGAGAATCGATAGATTTGCTAAGACAACATTTTTTAAAATTTTCAGGCATAATGAAACTTGGATATTTGTTTTCAAAGATATTTTGTATTGTGTTTTTGTTCCTGTAAAACCATGTTTCTGGCTTAATTTACTGGAGAATGTATATATAGTATACAGTAATTCTTTTACATTGTTTTCATATATGTCATCCATTTACAGTCATGCCAATCACTGTATTACATTAGTACTCCATGTATTGTCTACTTTCTGTAAACTTCTAGACTTTCCTATGCATTCAGGAGTAGATATAACCATCTCAATTAAATGTGATATTTAGAAATAAGATTTGCTTTACTTGTACATCATTGTATATACATGTTGCTTTTTATAGGGAATTTAACACTTTGCCCAGTACAAATACAAAATTTGTTAAAAGTTACTTTCTTTTTCCTTCGTTTAATTAAATTTTTTTTCATGAACAATGAGTGTAACGAATTTTTTAAAAGGTCATTTAGCGCATACTGTAGTTACTTCCAGAATTGTTTAAATTTCTATCTTTATTCTTTAAGAAGAAAATGAAGTTTTTATGTTAAAACAAAGTTTAACGGTGGTCGCGGGTTCGATTCTCGGCCATTCCGTTGAGGAGAGAGAGATGTGTATTTCTGGGGATAGAAGTTCACTCTCGATGTGGTTTGGAAGTCACGTAAAGCCGTTGGTCCCATTGCTGAATAACCACTGGTTCCATGCAATGTAAAAGCACCATACAAACAAACAAACAAACTTGCACCCAATGGTGGCATTGATTATGTGTGGAAGTTTTCACCATCCTGTGTGTAATTGTAAACTTTTCAAGTTATTAAAACCTGTTTAGTGTTTTATTTATCAATAACAATTTCTTATTAGAAAAAATTACAGTATAGTTCATAGAAAGTATTGAAAATGGATAGTATATAAAAGTTTGAGTGGGTAAGTTGTCGTTTGCCTTGGCCCTAATGGAATTATTCCCATAAGGTATGTTTCGAAATCTGCGAATTTCCAATTCTGCAAGGCCGTGGATCAACCAAATTCTTGCATAATTGGGGACGGTACTGTATACAAGAAAAGTAGGGAAATGGTCATAAGCATTTAACCCCTGTAGGGCATTAATGTAGTTAGTTGGCGAGTTCCGTTATTTGAGGACCATCAGATATACCTGCCTTAAGTTTCTCCATGCTTTTTATTGAAACTTCTGATGGAGAAAAGTAAATCCTCTACCTTCCCTGTCCAATGCCTTTACAAAGTTCTTTATGAGACTGAGTTTGATGTGTAGTGGTAGAAGCAGTATCTTGCTCGGTTCAACCTGAGGGTGGGACAGAACGTTGTAACCCAGGTTTTAACCCTTGTCTTGATGCCACTCTTGTCTGACATAATGTTGGTCATCAGCATAGCTATCCCATGAGCGCAGAAAGCATGGGTACAGCCAGTCCCCGGGTTACGACGGTGTCGGCTTACGATGTTCCGAGGTTACGACACTCATCTGGGAGATGAAATATGACACCAAAAATGCAAAACAATCAATATTTGAAGGTTTTTTGATGAAAAATGCCATAAGAATGCAGTTTACATAGTTTTCAATACACCCAAAGCGTTAAAAGTAAGGTTTTCTTAGGATTTTTGACGATGTTCCGGCTTACGACGATTTTCGGCTTACGACGCGTCTCAAGAACGGAACCCCCGTCGTAACCCGGGGACCGCCTGTACTTTGCATAACCACCTTAAGTCCTAGGATGAGTCCAACAACTTTAAAGATCAACACAGATCAACCATTTATGTTCCTGGTAGTTCAGAGCAAACAACAGACGTTCCATGCTTTTGTGGGATTCTTTCATTTCAACTGAGTGCCCAACAGGGATCGATGAAAACTTGTTTCTGTTATTCAGAAGAACTGCCTTGAGACTTCTGTTAGATGAGTCAATGAAAATTCTCCATTCCATTAGCATCATACTTTAGACCAAGTAATTCAATCAGGTCAGCAATATTTTTACAGTAGACCAGTGAAGATGCTTCATCAAATGTGAAGAATTTTCTAAATTCTCTCTCATGGTCCCGATACCAATGGAATGTTCCTGGTGCCAGTAAACATTTCTCTCAAAGACGAGAACCCAGTAGCTGGGCAGACTCCTTGGAAAGGTTCAGGTCATTGAGTCTGGCTTGGGTCAAAGGCACCGGTTGTTCATCCTCTTCTGGCCTGTTTACACCACACTTGGCAACAAACAAACACCACACTCAGCTGTATCAGTCATGTCACTAGATTCAGAATCAGAATTAGATTTCATGGTGAAGTGGCTCGGGAACAGGAAGATCAGGGCCATGGGGGACTGGCTTTATGGCAGAGGGAACATCAGGGTATTGAATAAGGTGCCTGTTCTTGCGATTGATACCTTTTAGATTTGTCATGCAAAAGTAGCAGTCGGTAATGTGATCTTTCCCTTCCCTCCACACCATTGGGACACCAAATGGCATACTTTCCCTTTTCTTGTTCCTCCAATCCTGTAAGTAAGCACTTCAGTGGCACTGTTGGTATGGTGTTGGCGTCCCACCTCGGTGGTCGCCAGTTCGATTCTTGGCCATTCCATCGAGGGGTGTGAGATGTGTATTTCTGGTGATAGAAGTTCACTCTCGACGTGGTTTGGAAGTCACGTAAAGCCGTTGGTCCCGTTGCTGAATAACCACTGGTTCCATGCAATGTAAAAACACCATACAAATAAACAATCCTGTAAGTTCTACACACATTCTTTGTAGCAGATATGAGGAGCAAATGGCTTATCTTGGTCCCTAGTTTGACTCCAAAATAAGCCTGATATGCCTTCACAAAATCCATTTATTTTTGCTTGACGGTCTGGAAGAACCACGTCTGCAGATGTAACAGAACCTATTAGGATGATTTTTACACTTCCGATCCATTTTTATACATATCTAGATCTGAAAAGAGAAGGAAAAATAATTATTAAAGGTTACCCACGACCCGGTTTTGCAAAAACCAAGCCCATAAACTCTTGGATAATTGCAATATTTTGAAAAAATATGCTGGAATAGAAATAGACCAGATCTTAGAAACCAGACCTGACCCAGGAAAATGAACTGTATTTTTTAATTCGGTATGCAAAAAGGGTCCTAAATCAGTTGGAAAACCCTTGACCTTTGTAAAGAAAATTTTTTTTTTTAAACACAGGCCAGTGTTATCAGTGCTTCAAAAGTTTTATCAAAGTCTGTGATTGTACATATATAATTTTCTTGATTTTGATTAATCAACATTTTTTGGATACATGGATATGAATCTGTATTTTCTTACAGACTATCAAAGTTACATATAAATTCCTGTGATTTTAATAAAATGCACTCATTAAACTGTTTATCAGTGAAGAATGACAATAGCAGAGCGTGGTCTTCTAATGCAAAATGTTTTATATCACCTTTTTTAATGATTATTTGATTGTTAATTATCATTGGAAATGGGTACAAAGTGACTAATGTTTGTTATCCTAGTATTGAAAGGCACAATTAAAATAATTTTATCATAAAGCACTTTGGAGCTTATTTAATTGTAATACACAAATACATCTTTCACAAGTGGTTTAAAATGTTTCTCTGCTACACAAAACTTGATAATGTCTTCTAACTCTTTGGGAGTGATTAGTGTTGGGCTCAAAATACCTATATAAGCAAGCAAAATGGCATTTAATGTGTTCTTATGTTCTTGCAATATCACTCCACTTTCAAGTGTGAATGTATTAAAAAAGTGTTTTCCAATTTGTTTAGTTCTTTTGTTACATTCTGATTGACTTGATTTATACAAATTTTCAGTTTTTCTCTACCACTGTGCCTCTTTCTGCTGCCCATTTTTCCATTCTGTCTATTCTTTCTTTTTCATGTTCTAAGAATAGACTTTGATCAGATTCTTTTAATATAAGTTTCACTAAGTGTTTTATGCCTATAATATGGAGGTTATGGGAGTTCCATTTGACAACGTCCTTGAGAGAGAGTAAGTTTTGTTATTTGTGTTGCTTTTGAGATAGTTTAGTATGTATTTGTGTTTGGGTTTTCTGTAAGAGAGAGACAGAGACAGAGACTGAGAGAGACAGAGAGGGCGTAATTGGTGGATGGATGATTAACGATTGAGTTGGCTGTTGGTGAGTTCTGGGTTGTCTGCTGGTGCTGTTAGAGTTAGAGTTGTGTGTTTTGGAGTCAGTCTTGAGTCAGAGCCTGTGATGATCAGTAGCGTCGGCAGCGGTCTATGAAGAGTGTTGAAGTCATTGAAAGTCAGTTAAGTTGTGTGTTATTGTTTTGTTGTTTAGTTGTTGCTAAGTTTGATATTGTTTGCTTTAGAGTTGTTGTGCCTGTATTGTTAGATTTGTTGTGCTTATGAGTTTCTGTTGAATTATGTGTGAGTTGTTTAAGGTTGTTGTTGGTGAGCTGTTGTGATTTCTTGGTGGGTGTGTGTGTTGCCTTTTTGTGTTGTTGTTTTTTGTGCTAGTGATAGTTGTTGAGTTGTGGTTATAGTCCTTGTTTGTTTGCTGTGTTGTTGAGTTGTGGTTGTATTCCTTGTTTGTGGTTGCATTGTTGAGTTGTGGGGTTGTGGTCCTTGGTTGTGGAGTTGTGGTCCTTAGTTGTTGTTAGTTGTGTGTTGGTTTGTGACAGTTGTTAGAGTCTCGGCAACCTCAACCAGCGGACAGCACAGCATAGCCCTGAGTATCTGGAGTTGGGTGAGTACATGTCCTTGTGTTTATTCGTTGTGTGTGTAGGTAGGTCAATTGCCCTGTGTCTATTCTGTAGTGTAAAGAGGAAAGTGTGACTGAGGGTGAGTTTGACAGCTGGATTGGTTATGTTTAGTTGGATGTGGAGGGGGGGGGGGGATTTTGCCCACTTGTTTTTTGAGTTTGTGATCCCGCCATATTATTTTTTGGCGCCCAAACAGGGACTGCTGGTGTGGCACCTGCAGGACGATTGGGGTGGTGAGTTGTGTGAGTGGTGAAGGAAAGTGAGAATGGAAGGGTTGAAGGAGATGGAGAGGCTGAAGGAGAAGTTGCGGTTGGCGAGGGAAGCTAAGGAAAGGTTGGAAGTGGAGAATGAGAGGTTTAGGGTGGAGTGTGAGAAGCTGAAGAGCTAGTTAGAGGAAATGAGAGGAATGCTAAGGAGTAAGAAAGTGGAAAAGCGAGTGGATAAGAGTACGACTGACAAAGGTGATTTGGTTGTGATAAGTAAGGGAAAGAAAGGGAAGACACAGGATAAGGGTAAACCCGAGGACAAGAATAAGAAGGGGGCTGAGGAAAAGAAGAATACTAAGGGAAAGAAGGTTAGCAAGGGTGATGGACAAGATGAGACTAGGACGGTGTACATTGGGGAGAGGACTGAGAGTGATTTAGATAGTGGTGAGTGGAAACAGGTGGGTAGAAAGAAGAAGGGTAAGAAGAGCATAATCAAGAGTATGGAAGTGGACTCGCTGTATTTGGAAGAGTGAAAGAATGGTCAGAATGGAAGTAGCGAAAGTGAGAGTGAGAGCGAGCAGGAAGTTCGAAAGGCTGTGTATATGAGAGAGGTACACCGATGTGCACAATACGAGGAATATGGTAGTAGAGACATAGGGGATTTTTTTTTTAAAGAATATGAGAAGTATTGTGAGGCTAAGTACAGGCGGTCCCCGGGTTACGACGGCTCCGGCTTACGACATTCCGAGGTTACGACGCTTTTTCTTAAATATTCATTGAAAAATCCGCCCTGGGTTACGACGCTTGTTCCGAGGTTACGACGCTGACACTTCTGACGCTCCGAGTTAACTACGCTTTTAAAAAACGCATACTATGATAAGAATCCTTTATAGTTTAGCACAGTATATTAATAAAAATAAGTTTTTGGTTAGATTACAACAAAAATTTTGAGGTTATGATGATTTTCAACACTTTTTATGTCGTATTTTTTAAATTTTTTTAGTGACGCCTCATATGCGGAACTAGTTTCCGAGCGAATGAATACACTAGCTTGGGATGCGCAGTTTATAACAGTCCAAAAGCGCAAATATACATAAGTATACATAATTAACAAAACTAAGTTTCTGGTTAGATTACAACGCAAATTCCAAGGTTACGACGGTTTTTTATGCTTTTTAACGATACCTCATACGCAGAACTAGTTTCTGAGTGGAGGGCGCATAAATTAATTTACGCTATTAAACTGTATGGTAACCATAGTCAAGGATAAGGAACGCATTCTCAAACAATATACATATCCTTTAATACAAAACAGCAAAATATCATTGAAACATTATTTCACTTCAAGAATCCATTTATACTCTACTTAGACTTGGATATAAAAACCATAGTTTCTCTCTCTCTCTCTCTTTGTATTTTCCGATGAAAATAATCACTAATTACTGTATTTTGATGTTTATTTTCATAACTAAATACATTTTTATAATACAAAATGATTTACTAATTTTCAAATATTAATTTTGAATAATAATGTATTAGTAAGTTTAATAAGTTGAAATGATATCACATAATAAAAATAATAATTCTCTCTCTCTCTCTCTAATTCAAAGATGTATGTTTTTTTGTATGATAAATAAATGATTTACTATTTTCAAATACAGTAGTACCTCGAGATACAAAAGGCTCTACTTACGAAAAACTCGAGATACGAAAGCCAATGCGAAAAATTTTACTGCTCTACATACAAAAAGTTTTCAAGATACGAAAGGTTGTTGCTGTAAAGTCCCGAGATTTGCCCGGATCACCGAGAACAATTTTAAAACTCCCGCGCCACCAACTGAGTAAACTCGCCACCATCCTCCCGCTCTCCCATTGGATCCTGATGCTAGTCACCCCATAAGGTCCTGCTCTCCTATTGGTCAGCATCTACCCCTTGTGCTTTAAGTATTCTATTGGTAAAAGGTTGCTGTAAATTGAAAAACTTATTCATGCAATACATTTAATAAAAAAAAAACATTAGGTAAAGATAGAATAAAGAATAGAAATGAATGGTTATTATACTGTGGTATTTTTCAGTAGTTGAAGAGAGATAATGAAAATTTATGGCTTACTGTGTAAAAGTGATTGCTTGGCGATCGTTCGATACTCGTCAGTGCTGGATGTAAACAGAAGTTTGGAAGCATTTTTTTTTTTTTTTTTTTTTTTTTTTTTTTATATAGTTAATGGTTACTTAATAATTATTTGAAATGAGTACATGCAATACATTTAATAAAAAAATTTTGGGAATTAGATATCATAAAATAAAATAAAATAAAAATAAATGCAGACTGCCAACAAATACATATTTTTTAGAATTCTTCTTCTGTTTTATTATTACGTTACGTATACGTATATTTCATTATAGCTGTCAGTAACTTGGTATCTCCATTAGGTAAAGATAGAATAAAGAATAGAAATGAATGGTTATTATACTGTTTGGTAGTTTCATTAGTTGAAGAGAGATACTAATGACAATTTATGGCTTACTGTGTGCTAGGAAAAATGATTGCTTGGCGCTCGTTCCATACTCGTAAGACGGGTAAGAGCTGAATGTAAACAATCGATTGGAAGATTTGTTTTTTGTTTGTTTGTGTATTATAGTTAATGATTAATTAATAATTATTTGAAATTAGTACATACTGATTATTTATACATTTTATTGGCATATTCTAAGCTTTTAGCTCTTAGGTTTAGATGTCAGAATCATAGACTAGGCTACAGTAGCAACTGCTAACATAGGCTAGGCTTATTGCTAAGGGACATATGCTAAAGTCCTAATATATGCAGTAAAAATGGGGTTGAACATTACATGCAGTTGAATATTACTCAAGTATGTACAGTATTTTGCCTTTTTGGAGTCATATTTCTTCCGTCGGATCGGCGTTGTAACCCTAGAACGTGTTTTAGGCCTGGAAATATAATTTACTGGGGTGTTTTTGGAGGGCTTGGAACGGATTAGCCATTTTACATGTAAAATGTGTTCCAAGATACGAAAAACTCATGGTACGAAGGCCGTCTCGGAATGGATTAATTTCGTATCTCGAGGTACCACTGTATTAATATTAATTTATACAGCAATAATATAAATTCATTAAAGAAAATACCATAGTGAATTAGTAAGATTTTAGCTTATACGTATATTTAAAAAATTATGGAAGAATGAAGGAAATCCCAGTCTTCTTTCAGTAACCTTTCTCGAACTCCAGGTACTAAAACTGTCAGATATATCAAGTTCTGTGACAGCCAGGAGGGGAAAGAGCTGCTGTGTTGCAATCAAGTGCTCATGAAATTTCCCCCCCCCCCCTCTCTCTCTCTCTCTCTCTCTCATTTACTGAGACTCAAGATTTTTTTATGTACTTGTACTATTTGTTTTTAATACTTTCAAATAATAATAATAGTAATAATAATAATAATGACTGTAATTACAAAATTCATGTGTGATAGTATTTTAAAGAAATACAATACTAATCTATCCATGTCACTTTTAATTAAGGTTAACTCTCTCTCTCTCTCTTTTTTGCCACACAAGATAATAATGTGTCATAGTGGTAACTCCTTCCCTCTCTTTCGCTGGAAGTGTTATAAGTATTTTTTGAGAGAACAGAGAGAGATAAACACACTCTCTCTCTCTCTCTCTCTTTTACCGAGATGAAAGAATTTTTATGGTACTAGTATATAAAATGTTTATTGATAATTTCAGTTATTTAATAATAATAATAATAATAATAATAATAATAATAATAATACTTTAATTACAAAATTCATAATGGTCGTATTTTAAAGAGATGAAAATGACCTTTCCATTTCACTTGTAAGGATAATACCTCTTTCTTACTGAGATGTGAGAATTTTTATGGTAGATGCACGTGTTTATTATATTTTCAAATACGTAATAATAATAATAATAATAGAAGTAGTAATAATACGATAACTAATTTCAAAAGAAAATTCTTCCCTTCGTCTTTTTCTGTATCAATTTCCCTACCTCATAACTCCTGTGACACTCGGAGCTGGGAAAGTAACAATGCCATACAATGGTCAACGAATTTAATGGTTTTATGTAATCTCTCTCTCTCTCTCTTGTATTTTAATGAAAATATACAGTAATTTGTGAATACACAGTGTTGCACATGAAAAAAGTAAATTAGTGATAATTTTACAGACATGGCCCTAAGAAAAATTGCAAATTAGTGAAATTTTCCCTGTGGACATGTTTTCAACAACGTCGTTCCGGCTTACAACGATTTTCGGGTTACGACGCGTCTTAAGAACGGAACCCCCGTCATAACCCGGGGACTGCCTGTACACAGTGTTGCACATGAAAAAAGTAAATTAGTGATAATTTTAGAGATACGGCCCTTAGAAAAATTGCAAATTAGTGAAATTTTCCCTGTGGACATGTTTTCAACAACGTCGTTCCGGCTTACAACGATTTTTGGGTTACGACGCGTCTTAAGAACAGAACCCCCGTCGTAACCCGGGGACTGCCTGTATAGGGATAACAAGAGAGTCTGGGCAAGAGACTTAGGTAACTTCTTGACGGGATTTTTGTTGAGTATGTATGGAGTAATGATGAGTGTAGGGAATGTGCCGTATGAGAGTGTGAAAGTGAAAGCCAGGATTGTGGAACAGGCAAAGAGGATAAAGAGTAGCGTTAGATATAGCAGAAAGCATGATTTTGAAGAGGCAAGAATGAATGTTGGTGAGTCGTTGTCAATGTATGTCTGTAGGTTAGAAACATTAACCAGGAAAAAGTTTGGGGGTGAAGGGATAAATGAGTCAGGAGTTAGTGCGAAAGTTGTTGGCGACTGTACCAGAGAGCGTATATGAGTTTATGAATTTAAAACGTAGGGAGAAAATGAGATGGACATACGAGAAGTTCGAAACAAAGGCGAGTCATAACATGTGAAGGTCGAAGCGAATCGACAAAATGGAGCCTCAAAACTTTGAAAATAACTATGTGTCACAACTCATGAAGGACAAAACATACAAGAATAACAGACCGGGAGATGTCAACATTTACAGAAGCTCAAAACATAAGCAGCAGATAGTGGAAATAATATTTACAAACATTATCGCTTAGAAAACCCCACGGCTAAGAAACTATATTCCCCGAAATGGAAAGAAAACATTGTATGTAAGAAGGGCAACAAAGAGAAACTGGTAACAAACCACAATTAAAACCAAACGACACAACAGAAAATAAGTAAGCTGTGTTGGAAAGTTATTTTTTTTCTCTGTAAGAAGGTATCAAAACTTTTATTATTCTCTGTCTCAAAATGTAAATTTTTTTTATAAATGTATAATAGATAGATATATTTAATACTATGCAAGATCTTTTTGATGACTTATTGAATACTGTTAGGAATAAGCACATACCATTTACGACCGACACCAGAAAGGCATAGCTGAATTCCAGTGCCAAATTCACGAATATCATCAACTCAAGGAAGTACAAATATTAATAACAAGAATAACAATAATAATACTAACCCATTTCAATTTAGAACAATGGGATATAGTCCAACTCGTCTCATCGCCAAGTTGGCCCATTGTGACTACCAACTCTGTCCAATGCCAACTCGGCTCACTACCAGCTCAGCCCACTATATACCAACTCAGCCCACATCCAAATTTACTTTGTTAAAGCTATTTTTTTTTATTATATTGTGTGTTATTTTCTTTTATTGTGTTTTGTTCTCTCTTTCGAGATCAGACCTGAGAAAGGTCTCGTTTATTTTGTTCCAAGTAACCTTGTAAATAAATCTCTGAGGAAAGTAAAACACAGTTTGAAAATAGAAAGAGTAGTGTTTATAAAACATAATGATAAAAGTAAAACACATTGCTAAAAGCTTCTAAAAATAATAATGTATATATTAAGAAACATAGATGGCAATATGATGAGAAACTGCCTTCAGTAATTGTCTGGCCGATCTTTCATCATTATTATATTCGTCCCATAGTTTTACAAGTTGGCCGTGATGTTTATTATACTTATGTTGCTGCTTTCTCGAAACCTTCCCCTTCTGACAGCAACCGCACCTGTAAATTAACTATCTGCCTCATAATGTAGGAGCTTTTAAAGTAAATAAAAATTTAAGTTTCCTTTCCTTGCCTTTAGGTTTATTCTGTTATGCCATCCCTCAACATCATTTGTTCTGATGTTCCGACCGAAGACACACCACGTGTGAGGAGGCCATATTGCAGAATTGATCCACGTGTCTTTCACAATTTAAAAGGCTTATGAGTTCATTCACCCCAGCAGCTTTCCTATAAAACCTGATAAAAAGCTCTTCTATATGTTCCTGTGGCATATATGGGAGCGACAACAACTGCCTTAAAAACTTGTAAGTGCCGACATCGTTTGTGTAAGAACTCTGAAGGCCTAATACTTGCACTTTCCTCCACACAGCCTGGCCCAAGTGGAAAGCACAACCACGGATCGTAACATTTGGTAAAATGTCGGGAATAGCACGCAATACACTGCGTTCAAAGTCAATCAAAACTTCTTCAACTTTAAGGGCATGCTCACCTATCAGCTCTTATTTCACAAAGAACTTTTTTGTATTCTCTGCACCTTTTTCCTGACATAAGCGCAAACAAAAGGGGAACTTGCTTCAATTGCCCATAATATTTCACAAATGCATGGATGCTGATCAGTTGTGTAAATGGTTTGCGTACTATTTTGAAAGTAGCATCGGCATACCACTGCTTCGCTTTAGATAGTAACTTAAGTTGATCATCTGTGGCAAATATCAAATGGCGTCTTTCTCCGACAGTAATGGTTAGCCATGTTGTCCTAGCTGCTTGAAGTCTAGCAGTAGGTTCATAACCATATCAATTTATTAGCTAAGGTTCAGTTTCGAAAATTATTCAAAGCCTTGAACTACGTATACGAAACAACTACTACAATGAAACACTTAAGTGCTTGTATAAAGAAGGTTCCTAACCAGTCACTCTCTTTCTTTCTCTCTCTCTCTCTCTCTCTCTCTCTCTCTCTCTCTCTGTATGTGCGCGTGTGTGTATCTCCACTCCATCCGGTCCCCTCTCTCTCAGTATTTCTTTCTTTTCAGACAATTATAACAACCAAATAATTTATAATGTTTAGGGAAACGATTTGTCCTATAATTGTTTCTAAATGCAGTTATTATAGTCGTTAAATAATGTTTGGAAAGGAATAATAAAACTTTTACACCTTCATTGCGTAATATTGCTGTGCGTGTGTTCTGCAGTAGGCTATTTCAAATATACATTTGAAGAAAGTAAAGATACAGAAAAGTGCTAAGAACTTATTCAGTGTATGTGGAAGAAAGGGAAGCAAGATTGAAGAATAAATTCAGTGCTGTTGCAAAAGTTATACTGGACGACTTCATCTGATCTGATCTGACCTGTCAAAAATGGGCCAAGTTGGCACAGGCAATAGGCCGAGTTGGCTATCACAAATGGGCCGACTTGGCACAGGCGATGGGCCGAGTTGGTTACATTGAATGGGCCGAGTTGGACCTATACCGAACAATGACGCAAGCAGCAATCATTAAACAAAAGCGATCCGTTTCTGTGGAAGAGTAGATAGTTCAAACCCTGACAAAAATAGACTAGAATCATGGATCTGTGAACCAGTGGTTAGCTGATGCAGACAGTCTCATATCTACAGAGGGAATAACGAATGAAAGAGCTAAAATTAACGAAGCTTTGGTTTCTCGTTAGTTCAGAAAGAGGTGGTGCACATTGGACTTTGAATTCATTTAGATTCAGCAAAATACCCACATACGCTGAATTTAAACAAATTTGTTTATCAGTCTGGGAACCAGTTAGTCAAAGTGATGCATTATATAATATTAACAAATTTCTTACACAAAATTATGATGGAGAGTCAATTGCAAATCTTCATACATATGTCAAAGAATCGATAAACAAAGCATTGGCAGATTTGAAGAAAACTAGTATCATCATAGGAAAGAATGATGATTTCAGTGTTGACGAAGATGATTTAGTTAGCTTGAGGCATGTCTTGAATTTTTTGTCATTTGGAACCATGTATAATGAATGCCCTTGGAGAAAAGGAAAAGAAAGCTTTCAAGAAGGTTAAAATTGATCCAAAGAATGATAGCCTTACAACATTAATATCGATGAAACGAGAAATCCAAAGGAAAGATATAGACTTTTCTACGGAATTTGTAGGGATAACAGAAGCTCAAAATGAAAGGAAATGCATAAATATAAATTATTCATACAAAAGAAGTAACAAGTATAACGATAATTCCAGACAAGTAGAGAATAGACAAACTTCTTTTCAAGGGAAATATGCACAAAATAATGGAAAAAATGGAATCCAACAAAGAAAGGAAGAAAGAATCAATCAAAGAATGGTCCTCCCACAAGATATAATAATGGTCAATATGCAAACACTAATCATTCAAAGCCATTGAATAATCAAGCTGAAGGAGCTAGGCCAAAAACATGTGACAACTGAGGGTATAACAATCATTCCACTAACGAATGCAGAAAGCCTAATCTGTGCAGTTTGCAAAAAGTTTGGGCATTTAACTAAAAAAAATGTTGTTTCAGTACTAAGAAAGCCAATTGGGAGATTGTCGAAATAGTAACAGTCGCCCAAATACAAATATGTCATCATGTCAGTGACAATTAACCCTCTTACGCCGGAGCGGTAAATAAAAAATTGACTCCCGTATGCCGGAGGGGTTTCGGAGTGAGCGCGGAGGCGGAAAAAATATTTTTTTCAAAAAATCACAGCGCGCTTAGTTTTCAAGATTAAGAGTTCATTTTTGGCTCCTTTTTTTGTCATTGCCTGAAGTTTAGTATGCAACCATCAGAAATGAAAAAAATTATCATTATCATATATAAATAATGCGATATATGATAGCGCAAAAACGAAATTTCATATATAATTGTATTCAAATCGCTCTGTGCGCAAAACGGTTAAAGGTAACAAGTTACTTTTTTTTCGTTGTAATGTACACTAAATTGCAATCATTTTGGTATATAACACATTGTAAAACGATAAAAGCAACACAGAGAAAATATTATCACAAAATGATGCATGAATTCGTAGCGCTCGGACGTAAAAAAATATATTTTTTAAAAATTCACCATAAATCGAAATATTGTTATAGAGACTTGCAATTTGTTTCAAGATGAAGTTAAATGATGGAATATTACGATACTGTAAGAGTTTTAGCTTACAAATGCAGTTTTCGACCATTTCGGACGAGTTAAAATTGACCAAATGTCGAATTTTTGTTTAAAATTTTTTTTATATGAAAATATTAAAAAAATGAGAAATGCTACAACCTTCAAATTTTTTTTGTTATATTGCGCATGTTTTTGCGCACATTTTCATATATAAAACTCTAAAAAAAAGCGTAATATGAAAAGGCACAAACATTAGGAGAATGTGACCTACGCATTTCGGAGATTTTCGGCCGAGAATCGGCGCGCGGACGGAATAAAATAATTTTTTTTCAAAAATTCACCATAAATCGAGATATTGTTCTAGAGACTTGCAATTTGTTTTAAAGTGAAGATAAATGATTGAATATTACTAGACTGTAAGAGTTTTATGTTACAAATGCGATTTTCGATCATTTCGGTTGAGTCAAAGTTAACCGATCGTAGTTTTTTTCCTATTTATCGCACATATTTCAAAAATGAGAAATGCTACAACCTTCAAATATTTTTTGTTATATTGTGCATGTTTTTGCGCACATTTTCATATATAAAACTCTAAAAAAAAGCGTAATATGAAAAGGCACAATTAGGAGAATGTGACCTTCGCATTTCGGAGATTTTCGGCCGAGAATCGGCGCGCGGACGGAATAAAATAATTTTTTTCAAAAATTCACCATAAATCGAGATATTGTTCTAGAGACTTGCAATTTGTTTTAAAGTGAAGATAAATGATTGAATATTACTAGACTGTTATGTAATTTGCTTACCCAAAAAATACCAATATTTAATTATTATATATATATATATATATATATATATATATATATATATAATATATATATATATATATATATATATATATATATATATATATATATATATATATATATATATATTACATTTTTCGATTCTGGTACCAATACATAAATAAAAGGAATGCAGGTGACACTTCTCTTTTCGCATACAATGAAATGTCTTATTATTATTTTATCATGCATAGATACGGATATATAAAAAATTGTAATAAAATATAAAAATAAATAAATATAAAATAAATGCAGAATACTCACTCGTAATCCTGACTCTTTGTTCTATTCTTGTTTTCTCCCTCCTCTATTGAAGTGTCTTGCATTTTTTTCCACTCGACATGACGAGGTACAGGTGGAGGAGGGAGACGCACGCCCTTACTGCTGATGGACCCACCCGGCGGCCCCGTGCACCCTCCGCTGTCGGTTTAGGGGGCGCGCTCCAATACGTGACCTTAGTGTGGTATTTACGGTCACAGTCCCCTATCCTGCAAAGAGCAACTTTGCAGAGACGACAGAAGAAACCGGGTGTCTCTCCTGCCATTTTCATATGGCACACCCAGAGCACCGTTTCTGCCTTCGCCCTTCTAAGGCCTCCAGTATGTGATCCCCTGGCTGCAGCCGACACACAGGGTCCACTACCCGACGAGAAGCGGTGATGGCAGGGCCGGCACCAAGAGGGGCGTCGTTAGCAGGGGCGTCATCAGCAGGGGCGTCGTCAGCAGGGGCGGCGGCAGCAGGGGCGTCGTCAGCAGGGGCGGCGGCAGCAGGGGCGGCGGCAGCAGAGGCGGCGGCAGCAGGGGCGTCGTCAGCAGGGGCGGCAGCAGCAGGGGCAGCGGCAGGTCAACCGAAGTTGGCCCTCCTATCTGCCCTTTCCGCTAGGGGCAGATCTGCAGCTCGGGGCAGGGGGTCAGTGATGGAAGGCCACTCATCGTGATCGAAGTTGATGAGGGCATTCCCGGCTTCCTCTAGGAACTGTAAGTGGGTCAACCTCGGAAGATTGCCACAGCGGTACCCACAGTACAGTATGTAGGCATTTTGGAGGGCCAACTGAAGGATGTATTTGAGGAGCTTCTGGGTCCACCTTCTGGTTCTCCTGGCAAAGGGATAATACTGGATGAGCTGATCAAAGAGATCAACTCCTCCCATGTGCCTGTTGTAGTGCCCAATGACGGTAGGCCGCTCAATACGAAACTCCTCAAACACAACTCTGTCGACGTGTCTTCTTCCGCTGTACGATCTCTTCTTGGATGGGTTCATGACTCGTCGTAATCATGGGGACGAGTCGGACACCCTTCCAACAGATGACGAAGACAGCGCCCTTCCGCCGCCACTGTATCTCCTCTTGCCAGGTGTTGCGGATGACTAGCGAACCTCTTGAGGACATTCGGGGCCCCACACACCAACCGAAGGGTACCACTGACGTGCACACCAGCTTCATACAGTTCCTGGGCCAGGGATACCGAGTTATAATAATTATCCATAAACAGGTGATATCCCTGGTTACGGAAACGTCCCACAAGACTGAATACATTGTCACGCAGCGTGGAGAAGACCCCGGAATACACTGAAAAGTCCACGACGTATCCAGTGTTGGCCTCGGTAATAAGGAAAAATTTCACACCATATTTCTTCGGCTTCTTGGGGTTATACACTTTTATACTAAGACGTCCTTCGTAAGGCATCATCCCCTCATCCAAAGAAAGGTTCTTTCCAGGAATCACGAGATTTCTACACCGATCACGAATATAATCCAACACTGGGCGCACTAAAATGAGGCGATCACTGTTATTCCGAGGTATGGCCCTTCGGTTGAAGGTGTTGAAATACCTGTCCAACGCCAGGAAATTATCACGGGACATAACGCCAGGCACATTGGGCATACATAAAAAAAAATTCCTCCTCCAATATTGCCTGACGTCGGAAGCAGGTGTCATACCAAAATAAATGTGGAGCCCCAAAAAATGCGCCATGTCAATGAGGTTGCAACCCCACCAGTAATACGACAAGGTCGTCCTTAGTTCATACCGGCAGTACCGAGCGTAGTCCACCGTCTCATGTACCAGGTATTCCAGGAAAAGCTGGATGAACCCCAAAACAGTCAGGGGTACTGGTACAGTGAGCCCAGGGGTTGCCGTGAAGGGGTGCAGTTAGGACGAGCCAACCTTCTACGTGCCCGTGCGCGCGCACGGGTGCGGGCACGATATTGCACTCTACCCTCCCCCGTTGGCCCATCACCCTCACTTAGGCCTTCGCTTTCTGTATCGTCCTCCGCGATAAAACTAGACCCCATATCCCCATCCTCCCCCTCCTCAGATTCCCCCTCATAAGCACTGAAGCCACTGAATTCGAGCTCACTTTCGGGATGTGAGCCTCGAACGGACATTGGGGGCATATATTCGTCCTCACTTTCATCGGGACTGATGTCCTCATCACTCGATGACCATCCGCCATCAAAATGAGGACTTGCGACATGTTCCCGATCAAGCTCCGAAAGATATTCATCTATGTCCCTTGGTTGGAGGCCTCCCAAATGCATACGAAGGCCCCTAATGACGCCCACATGCTTCCTAGGGGTAACCAAAGGCATACGCTGTGTTCCTGAAACACTTAGATCCACACGTGGCCGCACAGAACGGCCTTGAGGCGCGGGGTCATGCTGGGTGCTTGGCCCCTTGCCAGCATCCAGGTCCAAAACTCTCCTTACACGATCCCTTCCGACGGGTAAAACGCGCCTTTCACGGTTCACACGTCGTTGAGACATCTCTATGAATGTCCTGTAGCAACACAAATGCTCAAAGTCTCGCACAAGTCCAGAAAAACACGCTTCCGACGAAAGATCGCTCACGGACGATGCGCCGCTGATGCTGGCTGGAGCGAGAAGAAGGGATTTCGCGCATGTGCACTTGGGTCACGCTTCAAAACAAAACAAGGCCTTGATCCGTGAACTCCCAGCATCCCCCAAGGCGCGTGATTCAAAAGTTTTAGGCTGGTAGGCCTATAAGTATTTTTCTGCGAATTAAAAAAAAAACTTTTGTAAGTCGACGTAAAATACGTGCAGTCGGCACACGAGAGACAAAAAATGTCAACGTAAAATACGTCCAGTCGGCGTAAGAGGGTTAACCCCTTTACAGAGAAAGGAAAGTAAATTCCTTCAGGGTGATGAGAGAAAAAGGAAAAACAGTCACAACAGGAAATGAAGGTTCATCCACATTTTTTTCTTATTTACATAGCAAAGTAGTAGTAATTTCCATGAAAGAAGAAAAAATAAGCAGAAAGGATCGGCCTATTGTCAAGATTCCAATAAAAGGAAAGACATGTATTGTACTCATTGATTCAGGTAGTACTGAAAGTATAATTAACAAAATAACTTTAATCAGATACTTTGGCATTGGAGAAACTCAGATTCAGGGTCAAAGTAGAGTACGTAATAGTAAAAGGAATAGTGGGGAAACAGATTAAAGGTCTGGGGAATATGAAACTAGAAGTAGATACTTTGTCAAACAAATTTATTGAAAGTTTTCCAGTTTTAGAAGACAGATTTTTCCTGCACAAGTATTGTTCTCATTTAATTTAATGAGGAGACGTGGAATAACATTAGATAGTAGTGAAGGAAAGATTAGCCCTGAAACAGGATAATCAGAAGAGCGTATGTTTTACATTTGATGAAGAAAAGTCTCACCCAAATCTGATGAATTTGTCTAGGACAGTTTCCGAAGGATTAGATATTTTTACGTGGCTAGAAACCAGGTTACTAGCAACGGGACCTACAGCTTATTGTGGGACCCGAACCACATTACATCGAGAAATGAATTTCTGTCACCAGAAATAAATTCCTCTGGTTCCGCGTTGGCCGAGCTGAGAATCGAACATCGGGCCACCGGATTGGTAGCTGAGCGCAAAATCCACTCGTCTAAAGAGGAACTAGAGCAGATAAGTACTAATAAGAACAAGCAAGATAAGGTGGAAACAAATAAAAAAGGGAAGCCACACAATTAAAGAATACCGAATTGTCGAGATGTGCACATACAGATGATATACCTATACTCAGATATAAAAAATTGTGATGACCAAAACACTAAATCTAACTAAAAATCAAGGCGCCTATAGTAATGTAGTTATGAGTTATGAAAGTGAAGGGAAAGTATTAAAAGAAGTGTTGCTCTTAAATAAAATAAATAAATAAGATATAACTAGTATAATAGAAATAACAGAAGAAACCACTGGAGATACAGAACTTTGCTATTTTTCAGACATAGAAGAAATATGTTCGTTATATCCTAGCTGATGATAATAAAGTAAAATTTACGTATACGTAATAAGAGGAGTAACTTTGTATCTCAAATGTTTAACAAAACTTATTTGCGATCAAAAGAGGATGTAAAAGATAGATATTCTATTTTTGAATGAAAAGTTGCCAGACTTTGTCAGAATGGATAATTCACTAGTCCACATGAATAGTGGCAACTGCAAAGTCTATGTCCAAAACTATTCAGATAACAGACTAACACTACGCTTTTGCATAGGAATCCATATTAACAATCCTTCACTAACAGTAAAAGAAAAAGCATTTTTCTCTATAAATGGCCAAAACTAAAAAAAAAGAAAAAAAGAAAAAAAGGAAGTTAATAAAAGATTTTCCAGAAAATAGAAACAAGTTAATTCAGGTGCTAGAGAAATACAGAAATGTTAATAGCTTTAGAAGGAGATAAACTAGGAGGAACAGATGTTCTACAATATAGAATTTTGTTAGATGATGCAGCCAGGCCATTTTTTTTATTCCTACTTACAGATTACCGATGAGCCAGAGACCCATAGTTGACAATTTGATAGAGGAAATGAAAAGAGATGGAGTAGTAATTCCTTCTAAATCTCCATTTAATTCTCCATTGTTATTTATCCCAAAGAAGGATGACAGTTGGAGACTTTTAATAGATTATAGGCAGTTAAATTCGAACACAGTTCTAGATTGAATGCCGTTGCCAGTAATTCAAGATATGTTGGCTCAATTAGGAGGGGCCAAAATATTTTCATCCTTAGATTTGCTTAGTGGATACTGGCAAGTACCTCTCGCTGAAGAATCAAAACAATTCGCAGCCTTCGGCACACATGAAGAACACTTAGTTTGAAGTAATGCCATTCGGACCAACATCAGCCCCATTAACATTTGTCAGACTAATGTTACAAATTCTGTGAGATATAGAAAATGTTGCAGTATACTTGGACGATGTTATCATTTTTAACAAAGACTTAGAAAGCCACCTCAGAACATTAGAAATGATTCTAGAGAGATTAAAAATTGCAGGACTAAAAATAAAAATAAAGAAATGTCCCCTCCTCCTAGTAGCCAGTCTTTTCTGTTGCTTCCTTCTGGTACTTCCTCATTGGTTGGTGACTAATGATAACATCCCGTTGTACGACCCTTTTGGACGGTAATTAATTTCAACACCTTTGCTGGGTGTGATTAATGACGTTGCCTGGCTTCCACTGGCAGGTCAAGGGGTAATCTGGAGCTTTATTGTAGAGCAGCCAAATACATTTTTTAATAGCTGCTAGCCCGATAGACACCTCTGCTTGTTTGGATTATTGTCGCCAGTACGATAAACACATCCGTTGCTTAGTGCAACTCTCTCTGTATATGGTAACCCATGCACTCTGCAGCTACATCGTGGTGTTCCACAGGCAGTTTTGCAACTGCAGTGAAACATCTTTAAAAGCTTGTCTGGGACAGCACTTATATCTGACATAACTGGTGTCAATTGACTGTCCACTAACTACCAACAGCAGAAATCCATGTCACTCTCTCCCACAGTCCATAACATTACAGTAGTGCCTCAGGATACGAAATTAATTTGTTCCGAAGCAGCCTTCGTGACCTGATATTTTTGTATCTCGAACTACGTTTTACATGTAAGTTGCCTAATTCGTTCCAAGCCCTACAAAAACACCACAGTAAATATTAAAGCTAAATTGACCAATAAACAATGAAATACAACAATTTGGACCATTCAATACCTAACCTAACCTTTATTGTACCTGTAAATAAAGTGTATTAGTGTACAGGGTACAAGAAATACTGTACGTACATGTAGTCAAATGTGGAACCTTACCTTGGGCAATGTCCAAAAGTGGCAACAGAGGAGGAGGACAAATGGCAGAAAACATGAACACTTAACTTTACGAAACATTAAAAAATGGCAGAAAACATTAACAAAAACAAAACACATTAACAAATGGCAGAAAGCATTAACACTTAACTTTACTAAAAACTTAAAATTAAATTTCTTTTTTTTTTTTTTGCCTTTTTCTGATTTTTACATTTTTTTATTGTTTTACTTTGTTTTTTAAAAATTTCAATTTCTTCACTTTCAATTTTCTGTTTTTTCATATCACTTAGACCTTCCTGTTTGCTAACTACTAAAGGCCTCTTTAAAAAAGGAAGATTGCTTCTGCCTGCTTTTCAAAATGTTCCTGAAACGACTCAGGCAAACGTCATCGAACTGCGCAAGCATACGACCTGTGTAAGTATTTTTGGGGTGTCTCTTTTCTACAAATGATTGCACTTTATGAAAAGCAGCAGAGCATCCTTAATTTCTGCTGTTGTCATAGGGTCATCCTCCTCCTCCTCGCCACTGCTAAATAACTCTTCTTGAACGACGTTATGTTGCATGGCCTCCAACTCCTTCAGGTCATCCGTCGTAAGCTCCTCTTGGTGCTCCTTGAGAAGGTCATTGATGTCGTCCTCGTCGACGACCAGCCCCATGGACTTGCCGAGTGCAATGATCTCGTCAAAACAGTTTCAGGATTGTCAACTGTTTCTGAATCTGCATCAGCTTCGCCCACGTTGAATCCCTCAAAGTCTCGGGCGGATACAGCATCAGGCCAGAGTTTCCTCCACGAAGAATAAAGGTTCGCCTCGAAACCTCCTGCCAAGCTTGATCGATGAGTCGGATGCATATCACGACATCGAAATGCTCCTTCCAAAATTCACTCAAGGTGAGGTTTGTGGTATCGGTGATGTCGAAACATCTCTTGAAAAGATGTTTTGTATACAGCTTCTTGAAGTTCAATATCACTTGCTGGTCCATGGGCTGGAGGAGAGGGGTGGTGTTAGGTGGAAGATAAAGAACCTTGATAAAAGAATACTCTGCTAGGATATCTTCCTTGAGGCCAGGAGGGTGAGCAGGGGCATTGTCCAACAACAGCAGACATTTCAGAGGGAGGCGCTTCTCTTCCAAGAATTTCTTCACTGTCAGGCCGAAACACAGATTTACCCACTCGGTAAACATAAGTCTCATTACCCAGGCTTTTGCATTAGCCCTCCACATCACCGGAAGCTTCTCCTTTACCACTTTGGGGGTCTTGAAGGGTTGAGGAGTCTCTGAATGATAGACAAGTGGGGACTTTACCTTACAGTCCCCACTGGTGTTTGAGCAAAGTGCGATCGTAAGCCTGTCTTTCATAGGCTTATGCCCAGGTAGCTTCTTCTCTTCCTCTGTGATGTACGTCCAACAAGGCATTTTTTTTTCCAAAAAAGGCCAGTCTCGTCACAGTTGAAAACTTGCTGAGAACTGTAGCCTTCCTTGATCATCATCTTGTCGAACGTCTTAATAAAGGCTTCAGCCGCTTTCGTGTCCGAGCTGGCAGCCTCCCCAAGCCGCACCACCAAATGGATGCTAGTCCGTTTACAGAATTTATCAAACCACCCCCAAGAAGCCTTGAAGTCTGGGGTTGCTGTCGATGTCCCTTCTCCTCCATCGTCTTCGGCCTGGGAAATCAGATCACCGAAAATAGTGCTGCCCTTGTGGCAGATTGCCATCTCGGTTATTGTATTGCCAGCAATTTCTTTGTCTTTAATCCATACAAGAAGCAGCCTCTCCATCTCATAATGCACATGGCTCCTCTTGTTGGACAAAATAGTCATGCCCTTGGAAGGTGTAACTGCTTTGATGGCTTCCCTCTGCTTAAGGATGGTGCCTATCGTCGACGGATTTCAGCCGTATTCCTTAGCGATCATACACTCAACAGCATGCCAGCTTCATACTTTTTAATTATCTCCATAGAAAGCATCCTCTTCTTTCCGTGAACTTTAGCAATATTCTTGGGACCCATGGCTAATAACGTCAGTTAATTAAGTTCACACACAACACAATAAAGTAACTTACTATGAAGAAAGTGAAATCACCAACACGAATTTACATTAACAAACGAAATCTATGTGAACGAATGAATTCCATGTGCGTACGATAACGCTGATGTGACAAAGTGGTCGAAGGACACCTTTACATAGAGGGATGATGGGACAGATGCTGACCAATAGGAGAGCAGGCTTCTACGGCAGTGACTAGCATCAGGAACCAATGGGAGAGCGGGAGGATGGTGGCGAGTCTACTCAGTTGGCGGCGCGCGAGTTTTAAAATTGTTCTCGGCAGCCCGGGTGAATCTCGGACTTTACCCTTTCGCAACCTGAATTATTTTCATACTCAGTAGTATGATCTGAGACAATGAAATTTGGTGGAAGATACAGTTGGTGGTAGACGTTCTGGTGCTACAAATGAATTTTCTTACAATTTTCTGGTACAAGGTACTAATGTGCAAAGATGTCAGCTTGATTTTCTACATTATATCTGATGTGACAACACTTCCCAATGATATTTGGCCTGACAACAGTGACTAAGTACAGTGGTACCTCAGGATTTAATCCGTTCCGAGGCGGCCTTCGTAACATGAGTTTTTCGCATCTTGAACCGCATTTTACAAGTAAATTGCCTAATTCGTTCCAAGCCCTACAAAAACACCCCAGTAAATTTTATAATAAAAGCTAAATTGACCAATTAACAATGAAATACAACAATTTGGACCATTCAATACCTAACTTAATACGTATTACTAATATGTACTACATAGTACCTGTAAATACAATGTATTAGTGTACATGGTATACAAGAAATACTGTACGTACATACGTATGGTACGTATGTAGTAAAATGTGGAACCTTACCTTTCGAGTGAGGCTATCTCCGAAAGTGGCGACAGAGGAGGAGGACAAATGGCAGAAAACTTGTACGTACACTTAACTTTACGAAACATTAAAAAATGTCAAGAAACATTAAGACTAAACTTTACAAAGCACATTAACAAATGGCACAAAACTTTAACACTTAACTTTACAAAAAACTTAAAATTAAATGTCTTTTTTTTATTTTTACTTTTTTTTTTTTTTTTTTTTTTTTTTTACAAAATTTCAATTTCTTCACCACTTTCACAGTATCACTTGTATCTTCCTGTTTGCTTACTCCTACCTAAAGGCCTCTTTAAAATATAACTATCCAAGGAAGATTGCTTCTGCCTGCTTTTCACAATGTTCCTGAAACAACTCGGGCAAATATCATCGAACCGCGCAAGCATACGACCTGTGTAAGCCTTTTCGGGGTGTACATACGTACATATGTTGTAAAATGTGGAACCTTACCTTTCGAGTGAGGCTATCTCCGAAAGTGGCGACAAAGGAGGAGGACAAATGGCAGAAAACTTGTACCTACACTTAACTTTACGAAACACATTAAAAAATGTCAGGAAACATTAAGACTAAACATTACAAAACACATTAACAAATGGCACAAAAGCTTAACACTTAACTTTATAAAAAACTTAAAATTAAATTTTTTTTATTTTTTTTTTAAATTTTACATTTTTTAATTAAAAAAAAAAATTTTTATACAAAATTTTGATTTCTTCACCACTTTCAACTTTGTTTTTTCATAGTATCACTTGTATCTTCCTGTTTGCTTACTCCTACCTAAAGGCGTCTTTAAAAAATAACTATGCCTGCTTTTCACAATGTTCCTGAAACGACTCGGGCAAATGTCATCGAACCGCACAAGCATATGACCTGTGTAAGCCTTTTCGGGGTGTCTTTTCTACAAATGATTGCACCTTATGAAAAGCAGCTAGAGCATCCTTAATTTCTGCCGTTGTCATAGGGTCGTCCTCCTCCTCCTTGCCGCTGCTAGAGAACTTTACTTGAATGACATTATGTTGCACGGCCTCCAACTCCTTCAGGTCATCCGTCGTAAGCTCCTCTTGGTGCTCCTCGAGAAGGTCATTGATGTCATCCTCGTCGACAACCAGCCCCATGGACTTGCTGAGTGCAGCGATCTCGTCAAGATCTGGTTGCGAAACAGTTTCAGGATCGTCAACTGTTTCTGAATCTGCACCAGCTTCGCCCATGTCGAATCCCTCGAAGTCTCGGGTGGATACGGCATCAGGCCAGAGTTTCCTCCACGAAGAATTCAAGGTTCGCCTCGAAACCTCCTGCCAAGCTTGATCGATGAGTCAGATGTATACGAAACATCTCTTGAGAAGATGTTTCGTATACAGCTTCTTGAAGTTCGATATCACTTGCTGGTCCATGGGCTGGAGAGGGGTGGTGTTAGGCAGAAGATAAAGAACCTTGATGAAAGAATACTCCTCTAGGATATCTTCCTCGATGTCAGGAAGATGAGCAGGGGCATTATCCAACAACAGCAGACATTTCAGAGGGAGGCACTTCTCTTCCAAGAATTTCTTCACTGTTGGGCCGAAACACAGGTTTACCCACTCGGTGAACAAAAGTCTCGTTACCCAGGCTTTCGCATTAGCCCTCCACATCACTGGAAGCTTCCCCTTTAGCACTTTGTGGGCCTTGAAGGCTCGAGGAGTCTCCGAATGATACACAAGTAGGGACTTCACCTTGCAATCCCCACTGGCATTCGAACAAAGTGCAAGTGTAAGCCTGTCTTTCATAGGTTTATGCCCGGGTAGCTTCTTCTCTTCCTCTGTGATGTACGTCCAACGAGGCATTTTTTTCCAAAAAAGGCCAGTCTCATCACAGTTGAGGACTTGCTGAGAACTGTAGCCTTCCTTGATCGTCATCTCATTGAACGTCTTAATAAAGGTTTCGGACACTTTCGTGTCCGAGCTGGCCGCCTACCCGAATGGATGCGAGTCGGTTTCCGGAATTTTTCAAACCACCCAGAAGAAGCCTTGAAGTCTGGGGTTGGCGTTGATGTCCCTTCTCTTCCGTCGTCTTCGTCCTGGGCAATCAAATTGCCGAAAATAGCACTGGCCTTGTGGCAGATTTCCGTCTCGGTTATCGTATCGCCTGCGATTTCTGTCTTTTATCCATACAAGAAGCACCCTCTCCATCTTATCGTGCACATGGCTCCTCTTGTTGGACAAAATAGTCACACCCTTGGAAGGTGTAGCTGCTTTGATGGCTTCCTTCTACTTAAGAATGGTGCCTATCGTCGATGGATTTCGGCCGTATTCTCTAGCGATCACACTCAACCACATGCCAGCTTCATACTTTTTAAATGATCTCCATCTTTATCTCCATAGAAAGCATCCTCTTCTTTCCGTGAACTTCAGCAACTTTCTTGGGACCCATGACTACGTATACTAAGTTATGTAGTAATATACTAAAGTTCTCACACAATACGATAAAGTAGTACAACGAAATCACTAACACGAATTTACGTTAACAAACAAAATCGTATATGTGAACGAACGAATTCCGCGTGCATACACAAACGTTGGTGTGAAGCAGTGGGCAAAGGACACCTTTGCGTAGAGCACGATGGGAGAGATGCTGACCAATAGGAGAGCAGGATCTTATGGTGGTGACTAGCATCAGGAACCAATGGGAGAGTGGGAGGATGGTGGCAAGCCTACTCATTTGGCAGCGCGCGAGTTTTAAAACTGTTATCGGTGGTCCGGTCGAATCTCGGGACTTTACAGTAACAACCTTTCGTAACCTGAATTATTTTTGTGTAGAGCCAAAAAAATCTTCGTACTCGCTTTCGTAACTTGAATTTTTCGTAAGCTGGGACTTTCGTATGTTGAGGTACTCACTCAGAGCTACTAGTGATGTGAACTCTGAACTGTCACCAACTAAATCTGAAACAATCATGTGGCTCTGAGATTTGTCTATAAGCAGTTGGCCACAGATAGAGTCTTGAACAGATTTCCCTGTCATCATATGATCTATGAGTTTTCACCATATACCACCTGTAGAATCTCTTTCAGCCCAGTACCATTCATGAGAGATCCAGTTGAGCCCAGGAAATTCATAAGCATGTGAAAGGAACCCAACAAGAAAATGATAGCTTTCAAGTGGCTGTTCTGAGGTGCATCAAGAATTATTTCACTTGCTTTCCAGTCAGGGGCTGATCAACTGTTATTATTGGTGTAATGCCATACATTACTGCTTGCTTATGAATGAATTCCAGTGTGTACTAAATAGTACAGCTGTTGTCACCCGGCAGATACATAATAGAAGGGTGTTCATACCCCTGATAAATAATGTGCATCATAACCAACCAGTTTGGAGTTTTCTGTTTAAAGTTTAAAGCAAGTTCCCATAGGATATCTACAGTTTGATCACATTTTGTGATTTCCAGAATTTTTCCAAACACTTTTTGATGTTTGATATCAGTGGCACTCTTGGTCAAACCTGAGAGGAAGGGATGTAGAATTATTATACAATTATTTTGATCTGATATTATACACAATCATTGATTTCACCATATCCATCCCATTCCTTAACACCCAAAACCTAGGTATAGACATCACATTTACCACTCTAGGCCAAACAATAAGGAAGTTGGCGGTCATCTCAGACGCCATCTTGGATTCCATGGTGTTCTGATGATCAAAATAACAACTTCACGGTTTCCATTGCATTCCTTGACCTCCAAAATAATAAGGAAATTAATGGCATTTTAATGTATTGGCAGCCATCTTAGATTTGACAGCTTTCCGGTACTTTGACTGTGGTGGATTGTTAATATCTTATTCTCTACACCAAATAGAACCAAAAAATGTTGAAAAACCTTTTCTAGCAATTTTTTTGGGGTAGGAAGGGAATTTTCCATATCTTTACCCAACTACAACCCCTGGTGTGTTTTAAATCATAACTTGGGCCATGAAGCTGTTCAACTCTTTTTTGAGAAAGCCAATGCCAGGAGGAAAACTGTCTTTAAAAGTCAGTGCTCTGTCTGATGATCGACATGAATAAGACTGTTCAAAGCTCTTGAACAACATAGAGATCTCCCAGGATGAAGTGATGTCCACACCTTTTAGACAAAGAACTAATCCCAAGGCAGCCCTGTAGCCTTTGATAGCAGACTTAGAGAGATGCTTCTCAGTTTTGAGAATGATCAAAGAATCCACTATTCACTGAACAGAAGTTCAGAGTGGAGAGAAACCCCATCAACGACACCAATTACAGTAAACGGCCCACTTAGCTTGGTACGTGGGTCATGAAGATCTCCTGAGGTAGCCAGACAATATTCGAGTGTGTACTAAATAGTACAGCTGTTGTCACCCGGCAGATACATAATAGAAGGGTGTTCATACCCCTGATAAATAATGTGCATCATAACCAACCAGTTTGGAGTTTTCTGTTTAAAGTTTAAAGCAAGTTCCCATAGGATATCTACAGTTTGATCACATTTTGTGATTTCCAGAATTTTTCCAAACACTTTTTGATGTTTGATATCAGTGGCACTCTTGGTCAAACCTGAGAGGAAGGGATGTAGAATTATTATACAATTATTTTGATCTGATATTATACACAATCATTGATTTCACCATATCCATCCCATTCCTTAACACCCAAAACCTAGGTATAGACATCACATTTACCACTCTAGGCCAAACAATAAGGAAGTTGGCGGTCATCTCAGACGCCATCTTGGATTCCATGGTGTTCTGATGATCAAAATAACAACTTCACGGTTTCCATTGCATTCCTTGACCTCCAAAATAATAAGGAAATTAATGGCATTTTAATGTATTGGCAGCCATCTTAGATTTGACAGCTTTCCGGTACTTTGACTGTGGTGGATTGTTAATATCTTATTCTCTACACCAAATAGAACCAAAAAATGTTGAAAAACCTTTTCTAGCAATTTTTTTGGGGTAGGAAGGGAATTTTCCATATCTTTACCCAACTACAACCCCTGGTGTGTTTTAAATCATAACTTGGGCCATGAAGCTGTTCAACTCTTTTTTGAGAAAGCCAATGCCAGGAGGAAAACTGTCTTTAAAAGTCAGTGCTCTGTCTGATGATCGACATGAATAAGACTGTTCAAAGCTCTTGAACAACATAGAGATCTCCCAGGATGAAGTGATGTCCACACCTTTTAGACAAAGAACTAATCCCAAGGCAGCCCTGTAGCCTTTGATAGCAGACTTAGAGAGATGCTTCTCAGTTTTGAGAATGATCAAAGAATCCACTATTCACTGAACAGAAGTTCAGAGTGGAGAGAAACCCCATCAACGACACCAATTACAGTAAACGGCCCACTTAGCTTGGTACGTGGGTCATGAAGATCTCCTGAGGTAGCCAGACAATATTCGAGTCACAGCTCTGTGAGAAAAGCCTCTCACTCACAAGAAATACTGGACAGTCTCCAGCCATGAAGAGATAGGGACCCTACCGATTGGTGGTACCTCTCCACATGAGGCTGCAGAGAAGGTTGTAACAAGGGTGAATTTCTCTCGTAACAGCCAACAGAAAGACAGAACCACTCTGCTTGAGGCCACAAAAGTGTTACCAGGGTCATCCTGAGATACCTGGAATCCATCACTCTGTTCGAGACATGACAGATCAAGCAGAAAGGAGGACAGGCATACACTTCTAGATTGTCCCAAGGATGCTGAAGGGCATCCTCTGCCACAACGAATGGATTTGGGACCAACCACCGAACAATGGACCTCAAGCTTCCAAGAAGTCTAACATGGGTCTTCCCCATAAGAGAAACAGCCTGTCAACTATGTCCTGATGCAGAGGCCACTCTGTACCTAGAACTTGACTCTGCCAACTTTGGCTTGTTGGCCATCACATTCCTCTTACCTGGAATGTACCTGGCCATGATCTCTAGCAAGCTGTCCATCGCCCACTGGTGCAGTTCAACTGTCAATGGGTGGCAATGGCGAGACACTAGCCCCCCTTCATGTTCACATTCGCTACCACTGTGGTGTTGTCCAACATCAGAACGTCGGAGTGCCCCACCACCCTTTCTCAAAACTCCTGAAGACCCCGGAAAGCTGCCTTCAACTCCAACATGTTGATGTGGAATTGCTTGTCTTGTGCACTCCCAAGACCAAAGAATTAACACACTACAAAATGGACTGAGCATGCCCAGAACATTGTAGCCTAAACGAAGTCCTTGCATCATTCTTTGGGCCAAGCAAGGCCTCTATGCCTATAGAAGCCATAGATGATGGAGTCTGACTTCTCACTGAAAGATTACTAGGCTCATGAATGAGATCAATAACCACCATGTAAGAAGACAAACTCCCAACTATCCTCTCCCCCTCCTCTATATCCTACAATGAAGCTCGAAGTCCTGAAGTAGATGACTGAAAAAGATCCTTATCTCCTCTGGCTACTAGACAGATCCTCCTTGAAGGACAAATGTCATCTCTTCCCCTTGAAAGACTACATTCGCGAACAAAGGAATGGGAATGTAGTATGTTTGCCAGCAACAGAGGTGAATCATATATGAAGGCATGCAATGAACTACACACATGGTTGTGCGATGAATCACATACACAGCCATATGACGAATCACAAACACAGCTGTGCAACAGTGAATGACATACGTGAGACCGTCCGGGAGAAGGAGAAGCACGAACTCTATGCCTAAATAAGTCACAACCCGACTCTAGATGTCCAACGATGATGTAGGACCTCCTACGAGAAAAGGAACGCCTAGGCTTCTTGGTGCCTTGTGCAAGACAATCACTCACACCATGTAGTGAAGAAGCACGTTTGTAGATAGCCTCACTGCCGTGACCGACCATAACCTTATGGCTGTCACTTGAAACACGTCCGTGGGGGAGATCAACAGGCGAGGAAGCTCTAGACTTATCTCTTGACAAAGAGGAGAAGAATGTATTGAAGGTCTACAAGCAACTTGATCACCGACCTAAGGGACCACCACCTTTGACTTCTTAATTGGAGCCTTGTAATCCTTACGACCAACTCGAACAGGTTGAGAGGTAGAACCAGTGAGAGACTTCTGAGACAGGCACACAAATGTGAGAGAGAAAGAATCATGTCCACATATGTGAAGAGGAGACTCACCCATGTGGGGAAGGAGACAAACCACCACTCCCACTCCCAGAAGCCGAAGCAACACAGTCCTCAATCCTTCGTCTCACTGGAGAGCGAGGAGGGGGGATCAAGTTGGAGACGACAAAGATGGTGACCTAGGATGTTTCCTCTTAGAGATACCAAGATATCTCCTTCAAACACCAGAGTCCAGTTTGTCAACTATAGCCTTCAAGAACACCTCTGAAGGATCAGCAACCATCTGGGATGTAGTCATGGAGAAAGCTGGATGTGATGTCACAGCAACAGCAGGGGGGTGTGATGTCACTAGAACTGATGTCACAGGCAGCCAATGCTCAGTCATGTCACAGTGTAAGCTGGACTCTTAGCAGCCCAAGATGATGGCCTCATTGATGGAGAGATAAAGGGTGACCCAGGATGAGGCATTGTTACAGTTGGTGTCTACCACACTTGACCCAAAATAATGGAGGCTGGGTGGAGGGGGGACTGCTGGGGAGAGCCAAGGCTGGAATGCATGCAGACATGAAATGGGACAACAGGCCCCCACAAGGAGGGAACCCCTTGTAGGTCTGGAGGCCCAATGCTTCCAATGGAAGAAAAAATTAATAGACATGGCATCAATGTATGAAGATGCCAAAGGAAAAAGTCTGGAAGGGGAAGCAGAAGCATTCCCTTGAGGAGGGGGGGAATCAGCTAGAGATCCTATGATTCTCCCTCTTCTTGTAGAAGTTCTTCCACTGCATAACAGGCCAGGAACAACACTCCAGGCATGGACTGGTAACATTACAAAAATCAGCATAACATCTACTGCAAGTTGTATGGGGGTCAGTCAAAGAGGAAGCGGGGAGTCGTGAACACTGGAATCCTGGAAGGCCTGGACACATGTGCTGTCAACCTCGAGACATCTTGGAGGAATCCATAGTAACAACACAAAATGCACACTCAAAAAAACAAACAAACAAAGCAGGGAGGAATCATAGCCCCATTAAACTAGCTTGGAAAGGAGGACAGCAAAGTGAACATCTGCTCTAGACTAAATGCGTTACGAGGTCATGCCTGGTTGATAAAACTCTCCTCTTCTTCTAAGCATTGGATGCCAGATGCCACAGATTCCTTGCATATACAATCTTGTTTTGTAACCGGTTTCCCGCTGGGGCCAGAAGATTTAACCTATTGTCAAGACCGAAGGTTAGTTCTGCACATGAACAAATTACTTTTGTATTTTCTTATGAAAAATACAAATATAAAAACAATTTTTTCAACACCTGTGACATCAATACAATGAGTAATATCAGTTGGAAGTAGATTCACATGAGTGTATTTCCTTTAACATTTGAAAAGAACTCCAATATCAAGGAATAACTGGGGAACCGTCAGTATTACAAAACCATTGGGTTTGATTATAAAATACTACAAAGGAAATACTGGCCTTTAGTAAAAACTAAAGCTTAGAAGTCAAGCACAACTGGAAACTACGATCATGTCTATGTTTTGTAAACAAGAAGTTAGGCTAACCCAATTTACCCTTTCGGTAACCTCAAATATTCTAACAGTGTTTAAAAGGACAAAATTGTCTAATATTATTGTCTTGATGCTCGTTATCACTTTATCAAACAGGCAAAAATAGCACAGCAATTAGAGCATAGCATTGCGATATATAAAATATAAATATACGTGCTCGCTGACCAACTTGGCACTGCCTGGGAAAACTTTAATAACCTATAAACTCTCTCTCTCTCCCAGGTTCTAATTCAACTCATTAATATTGTATAAGAATATGCATTTATTTTTAATTCGAAATATTAATATTATTTTACACCTTTTTGCCTCTTCCCTATTATTAAGTGAATTGCTGCAGCAGCTAGTCTTCCACCTCATCAGTCAGGAGAATTTATAATTAACAAAAAAGTACTGAATTTTCTCATTGTGTAAATAAAAATAGATACAGGCATACCCCTAGTTGTGTACGATCTGGTTTTATGAGGCTTATCTAGCGCCAAAAAAAGGATTTTGACGTAGGAAAAATCTATTTCTGAGCGATTGGTTCGTGTCGCCCAGTGAAATAATCCTTTAGTTTATTATTTCTAAGGTAAATGAGCTAACAAATACCAGAGAAAAAAACAAATCAAAGATGATGTCAGTATAACTGACTCGCTCACTCAAAATAAAAGAAGGGTGTCGGTATGGTAACTGGGGCGAGTGAGACCACTACCACGAACTTCTTGCCATTTAGAATTCTCCTATATCAAAATTCTCAACGAGAGAGCCGATCCACAGGTCGAGGCGGCAACTACTACCACTACAACCCACGCCACGCTGATCACCGCGCCTCTGGTGGCCATCCTGAAGTTAGCAGGCAATCTTGGGCGGCAGGGCAGGGTAGTGGTGGGATTTCACTGGGCGACACAAACCAATCGCCCAGAAATAGATTTTTCCTACGTCAAAATCCTTTTTCTGTGCTCAGTTCGTGTCGCTGCGTGAAATAGTACCAGAGAAATAGCACAAGATTGGAGAAAATACAAGAGGGTCTCAATAAAACTAAAAATTAAATCTACAGTACTATAATTTAAATAAAAGGGCATGGATATAAAATGATAACATTCAAGGAAACTTGTGAAATTGTATATAGATTTACAAGTAAACATATCCAGTTAATCTCTAAATGTGAGATAAATCATAGTAATTATACCTTACAAATATGTAAAAATTATTATAAAATTCATATAAAATGTTACAAGTCATGAAAATATTATTATATGACAGCGTGTGTAATGTTAACAATGCAATAAGGGAACACACTCAAAAAATTTTCACATATACAATTATTGAAAATTTACAAAATATCAAACCGTTGTAAGATGAGAGTGTGGGACCCTAGCATAAAAATAAGGGAACCACACTCGTTAAGCTTATATATATACAAAAATTTGTGGGTGACCCTAGCAAAAAAATAAGGGACACACCACTAAGCCATTCATATAAGCAGCTAAGGCTAAAGGCGAAGTGTAGAGCAGTACGGTAGGATGGACGAAATGTTAAGTGAGGCAGGCAGAAAGGAGATCTGGATCTTCGACTATAACTAATGGGCAGAGTCAGGAGAAACTATGTTTCCCGCTGCCACTGCTGAAAATTTAAGAGATTCTAGGGACTTTAAATAGTGTCGCTTGAATGTCAGCGATTTCCATCCAGTATACTTTTTCAAGTCATCAAAGTTCATGTGTTGGAAATAGTTAATTGAGGTGGCTACTGCCCTGACATCATGTGCTTTAGGGAAAGATTCAGGGTTTGCTTGTTTAATAAAGTAGAGGATCTGTTGTCTTATGCCTTTAATTGATAAAGTGCCACCCTTTTCTCTCCTAAAGAGGGGACCCGAAGAGGAGGAGGATGTCCTAGACAGAAAGGCTCGTAAGGTCATTACTGGACAAAGAGAAGGGTCTTGAGGAAGAGGAATGACTTTCCAAGGTTACCACCTCAATAATGGATCCTCATTTTTAGCTAAAAAGCTGCGATCCGGGGAGAGTAGAACTTCTCCTGAGGGGAGAAATTCTATATGTCCCGTATCTCTGGACAGAGCCGACAGTTCTGAAATTCTAGCTCCTGAAGCCAGGCTTAGCAAAAATAATGTTTTTCTTAAGAGCATTATAAACGAACAAGTTGAGTTGTCAGTATCTGAAGCCAATTTGAGGACATCATTCAAAAACCATGACACAGAAGTAGGCCTTACAGAAGGTCTAAGTCTAGCACAAGCCTTGGGAATAGACGAAAAATAGGAATCTGTTAAGTCTATGTTAAAACCCATTTGAAAGATCTTCTTCAAGGCTGATTTATTTGTAGTAATAGTGCTAGCCGCTAACCCTTTTTCAAACAAGGACCTAAAAAAGGATATAGCTGAATTGATAGTCATGATTTTGATGTCTGATTCCTTCAGGAAAGATGCTAACATTTTAACTGCAGCGTCATACTGCCTCAAAGTTGAATCCCTTTTATCTGATTCCAGGAAAAGGATATTCTGGGGATCTATACCTGCATCTTTTTTAGCCGCAAATTTCATGAAGTCCATAAAGTTAGGGCTTTGAGAACTCCTGAGGAAGAGAACACAGTCTTCAATTGTACTGACTGAGAGAGTCTGGAATTGGGAATCCGTTGGGGGCGAAGACCCAATTCCAGAAGCAGGGGATACCAATTGCTCTTTGGCCAGTCCGGTGCTACTAGTGCCACTTGTCCCTTGAAAGTCCTGAGTTTGTTCAGAACTTTCAGAAGAAGATTCACTGGAAGAAAGATGTAAATCTTCTTCCACTGGTTCCAGTCTATGGACAGAGCGTCTGTGGCATATGCCAGAGGGTCCAGGTTGGGAGCCACCTAGCACGGAAGCTTGTGGTTCGCTTGAGAAGCGAAGAGATCGACCTGGGACACTCCGGCGTATCCATTGAAATGAACTGTTGTCCAGAGACCATTCTGACTCCAAGGGAACTGACCGGGATAGAGCGTCTGCTATCACATTCCTTACTCCCGCCAAGTGGGTGGAGGAGAGGTGCCATTTGTACTTGTCCGCCAGGGAAAAGATGGCTATCATGACATGGTTTAGATGTCTTGATTTGGAACCTCCCCTGTTGATGCAGTGTACTACTACTGCGCTGTCCAGAACCAATTTTACATGAGAGTTCTTTGGTGGAAGGAGCCTCTTTAAGGTCAGGAACACTGCCATGGCTTCCAATACGTTTATGTGAAGCAGGCTGAACTGTGGTGACCAAGTTCCCTGAACCTTCTTGAACTGAGAATACCCTCCCCAGCCGCTTAATGACGCGTCTGTGTGGATAGATATTACCGGAGGAGGATATTGAAGAGGTACCGACATGGACAGATTCTTCATCTGTGTCCAGGGACGCAGATGGTTCCGAAGGATTTGCGGGATTGCTGACAACTTGTCCCGAGATCTGACATTTGCTCTTGAGCGCCAGATCCGGTTTATGTCTTTCAGTTTGGCTTTCATCAAGATGTTTGTTACTGAAGCAAACTGGAGAGAACCTAGGATCCTTTCCTGGTTTCTCCTTGAAGCATATTTGTACTTTAGAAATTGCTTTACTGACTTCATTATTTCCTTCCTCTTGGCTATTGGAATTGACAGATTGTGGGAGGATAAATCCCATTGGATGCCTAGCCATTGAAATCGGGACTCCGGAGTGAGTCTTGATTTTCCCTTGTTTATCTGGAACCCCAGATATTCCAGGAACTGAATGACTTTCTTTGTGGCTTTTTGGCACTCCTCGACAGTTGGCGCCCAGATCAACCAATCGTCGAGGTATGCTACTACCATTATCCCTTGCGACCTCAGTTGTTGAACGACTACTTCCGCTAATTTCGTGAATACCCTGGGAGCTACGTTCAGTCCGAAGGGCATCACTTTGAATGAGAATGCCTGGTCCCCTAGCTTGAAGCCTAGATAAGGGCGAAAGTGTCTCGCTATTGGGATATGATAGTATGCGTCTGTAAGATCGATAGAGGTGGTGACGGCCCCACGGGGAAGTAAGGTCCGTACCTGCGAGATGGTTAGCATTTTGAACTTGTCGCAGCAAATGGATAAGTTTAACTGGGACAAGTCTAAGATTACTCTTTTTTTTTAATAAGCCTTTCTTTAGCACGCTGAACAAGCGACCTTGTAATTTTAAATGCTTGACTCTCGATATTGCTCCTTTCTGAAGGAGTTCCTCCGCATAATCTGTCAATTCCTTCGATGGAAGTTGAAGGAATGGTCTGGGTGGAGGGGGGCCCTTGATCCAACTCCAACCCAGACCCTTTGACACAATACTTTGTGCCCATTTGCTGAACCCCCACCGATGCCGGAAGAGGAACAGCCTCCCTCCTACCTTGGGGATCTCACTGCTGCTGTGCTGGATGAGCTCCACGGCCTCCCGGAAGTGTTTCCCTCTGTTGATAACTCTGCCTGATCCTCTCTGACGAAACGCTCCTCTGGCTCTCCTTCCCCTGGCAAACTGGTTGAAGTGCTGAAAAGCCTGGCCTTCATACACTTGGTTGAATGCCGGGGAGACAGCGTAAGAGGTGGATGGCTGAGCCTGAGGTGAGATCAGGAGGATAGGTTGAGTTTGGCTCTTCGTCGTGGCAGCTTGTCCTGGTTGGGTGACTGGGACAGCTGAGACCGCCTGAACAAAGTGTTGAGGTTTCTTCTGATAGGGTTGAAACCTCTTTGACTTTTTCAGTTTCTTACCCGAAGCAGACGAGTCCTGCTTTCTCTTAGCGGAGAGGCCCCAACGATCTTTGAGACTGGTTGAGTCTCGTAGCCTCGTTTTGGACCTCTTTGACCACTGACTCCGGGAAGAGGTCCGCCCCCCAGATGTTGGAGGAAAGCAACTTATTTGGCTCATGCCGAATAGTTGCTTCCTGGAGGACATGCTTCCTGCAGTTGACTCTCGCAACCACAAACTCATACAAGTCTGATTGGACTGTATAAGTTTGTGATTTAGTCAAAAGCTTGAAGAGCGGTTCCGATGCATAGGAAAGGGCCGCTACTTCTGTCATAACCATCGTATTTAGAGTTCTTGCCAGCCTGGACCTTGCCTCGAATTCTGTTTGAATGAGGTTGTCCGGAAGTCTTGGGAGTTTTTCACTGAACTGATCCATAGCGCAGTCCGGTTTAAACTTTCCCACTGTGAAGGTGGCTGGCAAGTCCTCCCACATATCGCCAAACAAAGGGAACAAAGGTGATGTGGGATCTGCCTCCCTCAGCTGCGGCAAAGGATCTCCTTTTAAGCCTGCTTGAATGGTGACGCTGGCAATCTTCGTTAGGAAAGGAAGTGGTGCTTCCTCTTCCGTCGTGAAGATTGTGAATGGGCTTTTAAAGGCTTGAAGCCTGGTGTTTTTTTTTTTTTTTTTTTACTTTAGTTTAACCAGACCACTGAGTTAATATTAACTCTCCTAGGGCTGGCCCGAAGGATTAGACATGTTATTTAAAATCAGTATAAATTATTATTAAAAATAAATAAATAAATATTTATTATCTGGAATATATATTATCTAAAAAAAATAAATAAATAAAAAAATAAATAAATATTTACTATCTGGTAATATATATAAATTCTATATATTTATATTTTATCGTATAAATTATTAAATTTAAGGAATTTTAAAATATTAAATAGTGAAAATTTGTCACTTTCTGATAATATTTCTTTAAAAGAATATCTTCTGAATAATATGTCTCTTTGGGTTTTATATTTTGGACAGATTTTAAAAATATGTTTTACTGTTATTTGTACATTACATATTTCGCACATAGGTATAGGGGCATGGGGGTTACTCATTAGGTAACCATGTGTCAGTTTGGTGTGACCAATTCTTAGCCGTGTCAATATTACTGAATTCTTGCGGCATTTCTGATAGGATGATGGCCACGGGTCTACAGTTTCTTTTATTTCTCTTAATTTATTGGTAGGATGGTTTTCCCCCAGTTATTTGCCATTTTTTCTTAATAACCGACTTGCTGTGCCTAATATAATCTTCTAGTGGCAATAATTCTGCTGATATTGGGAGTGTTCTAGCCTCTTTTGCATAAGTGTCTGCTTTTTCATTACCTTCTAATCCTATATGAGATGGTATCCAACATAGAGTAATAGATATTTTTTGTCTTTTCATTTCATGTAATGTATTGTCTAATTTCATTTACAATTTTGTTTTTGGAGTATAAGAGCTTATTGCAGTTATTGAACTTAGTGAATCGCTAAAGATGGTTACTTCACTAAACTGGTTTTCAGATATAGTTGTTAATGCTGTTTTTATTGCTAGTAATTCAGCAGTGAATACTGATGCTTTGCTTTGTAAGGAGACTTGGATCTTTATATTGTTTCCGTAAACAGCGAATCCAACTCCCATATCATCTTTGGAACCATCAGTATATATGTGATTATTATTGTGTATCTTGATATGTTCCAGAGCATATTGTTTCATAGCAAGGGGATTATTCAATTTATTACTGGGTATTGTACACAATTTCCTACATATCTGGGGAGCACTTATCAACCATGGGGGCATTATTTTGCTAAAATTGTAAAATTTAATATTATAAAGGTCATTGTCATTAAATAATCTATTAGCTCTAACGGGGAAGGATGGGATAATTTTTGTATTCCAGAAACAATCTGGATCTTTAAATAAATCTTTGGTTTTTGCTGGACTATTTACAATTTTTAAAGCTCTGCACATCGTTGTTATTTTGAATCTATAAGATAGTGGCATTTCTCCACTTTCTACAATCAACGATTGACTGGTGATGATTTGAATGCTCCAGTGGCTAAACGAAGCCCAAGATGATGCACTGGGTCTAGCATTTTGAGAGTTGTCTCACTAGCAGAACTATAAATTGGACTGCCATATTCTAATATTGGTAGAACTGTAGCCTTATAAAGTTTCAATAATGTTTCTCTATCAGCACCCCATGAAGTGTGGGCTAATTTTTAAATATATTTAAAGCTTTCAAGGCCTTTGCTTTGGTATGTTTCACACGGGGCCTTCCAGTTCAAATGATTGTCAAAATATAAGCCCAAGAATTTAACTTCTGGATAAAATTGGATGGGAGTGTTATTCATGGTAAGAGATATAACTTGATTTTTGAGCCAGCGCTGATCCTTATAAAATGTTATTGCTTGTGTTTTTTCAACAGAAAATTTAAATCCAACAGATAATGCCCATTGTTCAATTTTAGCTATGGAGATATTTAAAATTCTTTGGATGTGGCGTAGGTTGTTTGAAGTGAAAAAATGGCAAAATCATCAACATATAAGCTGTTGTTTACATCTTTTGGAAGCATTTTAACAATATTATTGATTGCTAATGCAAATAATGTGCTGCTTAGTACGCTGCCTTGTGGGATACCTTCTTTTATTTCAAATGTTTCTGATAATACCGTTTCAATTTTAGTCTGGAATGTTCTTTCTGTTAGGAAATTTCGTATAAAAATTGGGAGTTCACCCCTTAGATTTATGTCATATAGAGATTTTAAGATTGAATATCTCCATGTTGTATCATAAGCCTTTTGAATGTCGAATAACACTGCGACAGTAATTTTCTTTTGTACAAATCCTCTTTTTGATTTGATCTTTCTAGTGATGTTAATGAGTTTAATGTTGAATGATTTTTCCTACTTCCAGATTGAGTTGCTGCTAGAACTTTATTTTTCTCTAAATACCATATGAGTCTATTATTTACCATCTTTTCCATGAGTTTACAAAGACAACTAGTTAGTGATATAGGTCTATAATTATTTGCTGATGTTGGATCTTTGCCAGGTTTGGGTATAGGAATTACAATAGCATGTTTCCATGCTTCGGGAAGTAGTTTCTTTTTCCATAAGTGATTATAAAATTTTAATAAGTATGCTTTGGCTTTAATGTTCAGATGTATAAGGAGTTCAAAAGAGATATTATCCTTTCCTGGGACAGTTACTACAAGTTTTTAGCGCAGCATCAAATTCTTCTAATGTAAATGGGACATTGTAGTATAATTGTTGACTTGTTTCAAAATTAATTATATGTTTCTCTTCATTCTTTTTCCTAATGCGAAAATGTTCATCTAAATTCAGGCTATTGCCTACCGATTCTAGGTGGCGACCTATTATATTTGATATATCTTTTAAATCATGAACTTATTTCCCATTATGTAATATTGGGGATCTAGGTGATCGACTATATTTGCCATTAATTTTTCTAAATCTATCCCACATTTGTTTAACAGTGTCACCGGAGAAGTCTGCGACATAATTATGCCAAGATGATTTCCTATTGCTAATAACTTTTTTCCTGAATTGAGCAGATATTTTATTCAATAAAGGTTTGATATAATCAATTTCCATAGCTATTAATACTAACCCTTTCAATGTATATCTATTACTTTTATATAATTTGTTATATCTTTGGTTTAGTCTGTCTAATCGTCTACTCATCTTGCGCTTCAGTATGATAATATCTGAAAGTTCTCTAGACCACCATGGAACAGGATTTATTTTTGGCTTACAAGTTGTCATTGGTATTGATTTATTTCCAGAACTAATTACGAAATCTGTAAAATATTCATTAATTTCATTGTGATCATTGTTACTTTGGAAAGGGGAAACATTTTTAGTAATTAAATCATACTTTTCCCAATCGGCTTTTTTAAAATTAAATTTTGGTACAAATTGTTGATGATTATCTTCAAGACATGTGATTACGATTGGGTAGTGATCAACTAGTATTAAGGGTCATCCATGAGTATTCCATTCTAATCTGTCTACTAACGAAGTGGAAACAAATAGACAGGTCTACAGATGATAGGGTCCCATGAGTTTTTGAAAAGTATGTTGGGATTTCATTTTCATTCAGACAACAGTAGTTGTAGTTAAGTATTATATTTTCTATGTCTTTACCTGCTCTATCTGCGTCGATGGTACTGGCATCCTATAAAGGGTGGTGAGCATTAAAATCACCTAAAACTAGAATTGGCTCATTGAATTGTGATCAAATATTTGATAATTGAGCCATATCATAATTTTCATTAGGTTGATTATATAGACTGCAGACTAAAATGCTAGTTTTGTTTATCACATGCAGGCGAATTGAAGATATTTGAAATGAATTATTGTTAACTGTAACTTTATCATAGGTTACACGATTATGAACATATATTGCTGTTCCTAACTTGCCTTGCTCTCCTGAAACGGAGGATGCCAGAAAGTAATTACATATTGATGGGACTGGATTATTAACGTGTTGTAAACATATGCACATTGGTTCATGTTGCTTTAGGAGTCTTTGTATTTCACCCAAGTGCATTCGTGTTTTCAGACCGTTTATGTTCCATTGGATAATAGTATAATTGAATGGAACGAAAGTTAAAAGATTATTTTGTATATTTGGTTTTATATATATATATATATTTTTTACTAAACTATGGGTAATTATTCGCTTAATTAGCTTTAATTTTCTTTTTGGGTTTTTGACATTTCTGTGTTATCTTCTGATTCAGTGGTGAATTTAATTTCTTCTTGTTTGGCTAAGAAATTGTCTAACACTGCTATTTTACTCTCACGATAGTACTGTAAGTGTCTAATACACATACAATCTTTGGTATGTAATTCTAGCTGGCTTGAGATGTTATCTTTTCTAGCTAAGAAATTCCTTATCACGTTTATCAATTTTTCTTTATTTAAAGGTTTCGTTTTCTTTGCAATCTTGCAAAAAACATGTATGGCATCCACACCGTTCATGGTGAGATTCAGTTGGAGGTGTTACGCCTTCTTGGATACACTGCTGACATTCACAATTATCGTTTTGTCTTCCTTGGACAGATTGAAATTTGTCTTTAAATTTTCTTGGAAAGACTGGCGAAGGGTTTAGTTCTTCAGATTTACTTTGAAAAACTATAGAAGAATTCATTGCTTGAAATTTACTTGGAAAGACTGGTGAAGGACTTATTTCATCATTATTATCTAAATTAGGGGATGTTTTCCTGTTGATTTTAGGCATTTTCTTCTTCTTGACGTCATTAGTATTAATTAGAGTTTTTTTGGGGGAAATTATTTCTCTTTCTCGTTTTCTTCTTGTTTGTTCAGCATGATCTTCATTTCCAGTGTCTAGAGATGGCAATTCTTCATCTTTCATTAGTACGTCATAAGGGTTGCTTATTGATACTGTATTGCTAGATTCTCCAAGAGATTTTTTTGTTAATTTCTAAGTTTGATGACCTCGTTATTTGTTTTCATTAGTTTTTCCAGGTATTATAAAATGTTTCTTGGGCATTACTTTTTCTACAGCGTCTCGATATGATTTATTTCTAGCAGGGTCCATTAAACCTCTTGATTTTAATTCTTGCTTTCCTTCTGGAATTGACATGCCAGACCTGCTTATTAGTAGTTTTAATTCAGTGTTATATATGTAGAATGGGCATATCTTTGATCTCGCATGATGGTCTTGTCCACAATTACAACATTTGGGAACGCCACAGTTCCAGGTGGTTTCATGATCTTCTGAACCACAGAATGCACAAATTGGTTCATTTCTACATTTGTTTTTTGTATGTCCATACTTAGAGCAATTTGTGCATTGAAGAGGCTTTGGTACATGGGGTAATACCTCTCTTCTCTGGCCTTCTATTTTAATATTAGGTGGAAGTGTCTGCCCTTCAAATTTAATAGCTATTCTCAATTTTTTTCCCTGCTGTCTTTTATTTGGGATTTCATATACTTTTACGTTTTCAATATTAGGATATCTAATTTTTAATGAGTTCAATAACAATGTCTTCATTCTGGTAGGCCATCACAATCATTATTGGGTGGTAACATTACTGTTCCCTCAATGCTGTTCAACTTGTCATGTCTTTCGACTGTGACATTTATCCCATTCATATTATTAAGCATTTGATAATTTTCTGATTGAAGTTTTGTGGTAGCTTCCACTATCCATTCTTTTCTTGTTATAGATCTAAATGTCATTTCTTTTGGTTGGGTACTGAGCTAATAAAATATTTTCAAATTTAGCAGCTGTCAGCTCGGTTTCTGTTTTAAAAACTAAGTATCTTGGCCAAGTGCCATATCCAAATAATGAGTCAAAGTGTACTAATGTAGGATCTGCTCTGTATTTAGGTCGTCTGTTTCGAAAACTATTAATATTTTCCTTTTTTCATTTATTACTGGAGGAATTTTCCTTTTGTGGCATTAAGTATGGTTCCATAGTTATTATATTTGATTTGGGTACGGATCTAGAATCATCGTTTACTTCTTTGTTTACACTTTCCTGAGCCAGTTCCAAGTCCATTCCAGGGTGGTCAACAATGGGGGCCAATGTATCATCCATAGATACGAGTACTGTAATTTTTCAGCCAGGTAGTCCTCCGCCCACCATATTCCTCAGTAAAACGGAGCCCAACAAGGGAGGGATGGTGTTATGCAACTTTAAGTGGCACCCCTAGAGGCTACAACCTGGTTATACACATGGCTCCCAGAACTTGAGGCGTCATCAGTCCGTCGAGATCAGACCCAGCTCTGGGGGCCATGTTTGACATAAGACTTTCCCCTCGCTCGGGCACGTCAGGTACTCGAATTCTACGGGTGGAGAGACATGTCAATCCTCTTCACCCTCCATCAAATCAGAGGAGCAGTCAGAGCCGTAATCCAATGTAGGTCCAAGGTTGTCAACTAATGGTCACTCGTGATAGGGGAAGAAGATAAGGATTGAAAATAGGATAAGGCTCGAAAGTGGACCGAGCTTAGTCTGGATGCTCAGAACTGGCCTGTGTAGCATGGTTAGACCTGCCAGGGTAGAGCACTACTCCGCTACTGTAGCCCAGTTCATCCTTGCACCACACAAGCCCCACCACCACATCAAGGTGCCGGGCCACTGGTGGGGAAAGCCTGGTGTTAATGCAGTCCCATTCTTCGAGACAGCGGAGCCATCCCCTCTGTGCCTGATCCCTAGAATAGAGAACTGTCTCCTTCGGGATCTTGTCCTCCCTATTCAATGGCGACTCCGTCAGCCTGGCGTAGCCAATGAATGGAGGCTGCAAATTTTCAGGGTAGAACTCGAAGTCTTCAATCCTTCGAGTTCCACACTCCGGGATGGAGATGAGACCATCTTGGAAAGGAGCGAAAGACGCTACTCTCCAAGGGTTACTCATGGAGAATGGTGGGAGGGACTCATTTGGAGGGAGCTGAAGGAGACTGGCACTAGCTGCTGGAGTAGCAACTTGCGGAGCCTGATTGAAGCCCGACAGGAGGTTCTCTTGCGTGGACATCCTGTCCGACAGCTGAGTAAACATCTGCTCCATACTGGATCTCAAAGATCCTCCTAGATCTCCCACCTGCTGCATCATTCCGGCGGAAAATGTAGCATGATCAAAGCCAGCTACTGGCGCAGAAGCAGATGAGGTACCCAAAGGAACTACCCTAGTGGAAGGAGAGACCACCGACTCCGCCGGAGTACGGGATCTCTCTTTGGAGGACTTGCTCCTCGACCCTTTAGGAAGTGAAGCCGAGGAAGAGGATGCTTTCACTTTCTCTGCTCCAGGGTGAGAAGCCGGAGACTTATGAGTTGAAGACGCCGAAGAAGTCTTTTTAGACGATGACGTCTTACTTAGGGTTTTCTGTGCCCTGTGGCCTTTCACCTTGGGACCACAGAGGCATCAAGTGCACTATACGGGAGCTCCACCCCCATAAAGCCCTGGAAGGAAGAAGAAGAAGGAACAGGAGAAGAAGATCTAGGAATGCCCAAGGGAAGCCCTTGAGCATCCAACATACCTACCTCAACCAACAAGTCATCCACACCTACCATAGGCTCTACATTAATGTCTAACGTGGCGACTTCCGCTGAGATATCCTGGCCTGGTCCTTCCTTCATGCATTGTGCCACCTGACGTTGAATAGTCGCAATCGTTGAGGCTGCCTCAGTAGGGTCGACGTACCCTGTCGACTTGCCTCCGGGAAACAACAGGACAGCCAGCCTTTTCTCCAAGATGTAGGGCTGTCCTTTAGCGGCGTTTTTCCCGAATCCGCCGACCCAAGCTCTCAGGGTTGCGAGAGCGGTCTCCCTGACTGCGGCAGCCTGAAGGAGAGGGCGATTATTAGAACTTAAGGCTAAAGGTGAACCCTAACCCTTAGACTAAATTAAGCTTAAGTTTAACAAAATATCAGAACTTCTATTGTATAAAGGTACCACTATACCAAGGAGAACTTAAGCTTAAACATACATCAGAACTCATATTGTATGAATGTGCTGATGAGAAAAGTACTTACCCCATCCAAAAACTGACTCACAAGCTCGTAGCAGATCGAACAAGCTTCATGGAACCAGACCTGCAGATCCGCATGGCTGGTGGAGCAGGGAGCATGAGTCCTGCAGACCTCGTGCCCGCAGGGGTCCTGCAACACGGCGTTACAGCTGGGGTGCTGGCAGTTGGTAGCCTGTAAGTGGAAAGATACATGAGTATCAAAATTACACTCACAGGGCTACTCTAGTACTCCGCCGCATGCCGGAGATTAATAAAATTTCGGGCATAACCCCTCCCCTGAGAACCTTATGAGATAAATAGGTGATACAATAACTCCGGTGTAAGCCGGAGGAGGAAATTTCATAAACCAGAGGTAAAATATAGATATATGGTATATAACTATAAAAGAAATTTCCAACCAAGGGCAGGCGAGGGGACCCAAGTTAAGAAAAATACTTAAAACTAACTAAGCATAACTAAAATAAAATCGGAGGACGACTCCGAAGCGCGGCGCTGTCCAACGCTGCCGGAAGAATGCCCTAGGGGCACACGCCGGAGACGAAGGAACGATGGAAAGCTAAGGACCAACTGAAAACATATCCACTCCGTTGGTTGGCGGAGCCTACCACGCCCCCCTCCCGTAACCGATGGGATGCCGGGGAAGACGAGGCAGAGGCCTGCCGTCACAGGGGGGGGAAAAGCGAGGAGGGAAGAAATCAGTTCCTGTGTACACAGCGGGACGCCGGAGCAACCAGGGAGGGGGGAGGCCAACCCCCCAACCCTCGCCACACCGAGGTACCACAGAGCACAAGGGAGAACAAGGTCACTCCCAGCCTAACAGTCTGTCCAGACTCCCCTACTCCCTCCGCGTAGGGAGAGAGGGAGCCAGGCCCGGATGGAGCGAGCGAGAACAGACATCCCTCCCTCCTACTCTATGGCGAGAGGAGGAGGGGGGAAGCGACTGGGGCGGGCGTCTAGCCGTACCGCGATCACGAGTAGACCCAAGGTACGATAACATGACACAACTGACTGGATCGGAAAGCCAAGGGTCTAATGCAACCAAACTGACCAGGATGGTGCAACAATACACTGAGACCCAGGCTACAAGGCTAGACGCCCTAGGCTAACCAAAATAAAACTATACATCGATAAAAGAAAGTAGGGGAAAAACAATGAGTGAAAGAGAAAGGACGTCCAGGAGTGCACGACTGACTCGGAAGAAAGTCTATCACTCAGAGCTAGCCTAAGCCGATAAGGAGAGCAATGGCTAGGGTCTGGACAAGGAAACACTCGAATGCCTACGTTAGGTAGAGAGAGACATGCATGCATGACCTAACACCAGGGGTAGGCTGCATCCCCTAAAACAATGTAAAAAGCACACGGCATAAAATGAATAATAGGACTAGAGCCACACGTGAATAAATGAAAAGGAAAGGTTCCAGGTATGGGGGACTGAGAACCTAACCGAACATGAGGTGGGACAATGCCGCCATGCTCCAGACCGGGAACCCGTATTTATACCTAAAAAACGGCAAATACAGGCACCTGGATGGAACGAAACTAAATCCAAACCTTTACAGGACACTTAACTTAGCTGCTGCAATCGCTGCACGTTCCATCACGAAGAAGGGAAAAAGATAAATCCACAATTCACAGAGCGAAAGAAAACACGTGTGGTTATAAGTCCGCTAACTGAAAGGATTGACACCAGAGGCGCGGTGATCAGCGTGGCGTGGGTTGTAGTGGTAGTAGTTGCCGCCTCGACCTGTGGATCGGCTCTCTCATTGAGAATTTTGAAATAGGAGAATTCTAAATGGCAAGAAGTTCGTGGTAGTGGTCTCACTCGCCCCAATTACCATACCGACACCCTTCTTTTATTTTGGGTGAGCGAGTCAGTTATACTGACATCTTCTTTGATTTGTTTTTTTCTCTGGTATTTGTTAGCTCATTTACCTTAGAAATAATGAACTAAAGGATTATTTCACGCAGCGACACGAACTGAGCCCAGAAATCATTGATTTTCGGTGCCATAATGTACCAATTTCCGGTTATCAGTGGCGGTAATAGAATTATGGCTCTGAGACACACCTAACAGACGCCATTAACCGGTTATTAGCGCCATAAATTGCTGATTTTTGGTTCTCAGTGACTTTCACTTATCATCAAGCTGTCAGAATGGAAGGCCTGCCGATAACCAGTGACTGCCTGTATTTCAATGTACTTATTTTTTGTGATTTAGTGCCTACCTGATCTCTGGTATGGAAGAGCCCAGATTTTCCTTAACTCTGGATTCTTGGGGAACAAAAAGAGCTTTTAAGTCCCCCCTTATCATTCTCACTGCACCCAAACACACCACAATAAACCATTTTGAAATCCACTATAACAACAACAATATCACTAAGATGCTAATGAACAGTCACCATTTCTTACTAGAGATTTTGGCGGTTTATGAAAAAAAGGGCGCATAAATAGAAAAAAATTGCTTACCTTTTTATATTAATAATAATACCTCTATTATGCAAATTAGGATAATTCATCATTAGATTCTTTGTAAATTTCTCAATCTATGAAGGAGATATTGCCATTTTAACTCCACACGTTGCCATGGCAATGGCTTTGGCATAGGGTAGAATCACGTTACAAAATCGTATGCGCAGACAAGTCCCAAACTCATTGCTAGGTGGGACTACCCGTCATATCTTTATCGTGGCTTCGAGGTTCTACAGAGGAAATGATGAAGTCCTGCCCAACATAAATATGACAGTAAAGAAACATTCAATTGGCATACTTGTTTTAAAGGAAACCTATTTAAATTGAATTAATTGTCAGCTGTTCACTGATTGCTATGCTAGAATTAATTGTCAGCTGTTCACTGATTGCTGGCAAGAATTAATTGTCAGCTGTTCACTGATTGATATACTAATCTTTACAATCACATACACATACTTCACCAGTTATTCAACTAAATATTTCAAATAAATTTTATTCAAATATAACAGTACACACATGAAAGTTACAACAATTCTGAGTGAAAATCACTCCTAACCAAGCAAACAAAAAAGTTATTTTAAAAACAGTACAAACTTAAGATCTATAGTTCCACATATGAAGACTACTAAATGCAAGTGGATGACAATAACATGTCACTATTATAGGTAAAAATACATTAAGATTAAAGTACATGGCAAATCTTCACTGATGCTTAAGGTATAGCAGATTTAGTAAATCAGGGAGTCTTTGTAGTAATTAGTACTACATGTTATTCAGTTCCTGGTAACAAATTCCACTGGCATCCATTAGAACATATCGCTTCCAGTAACTATACATACAGTACTTGAATATATAAAACATTTTGCATAAATGGTACCCAGTGCTTGAACATAAATGCCAAAAAATTTCAGTAAAGAAGTGACACTCAAGTCAATTTTCCAGCATGAAAATGAAACACTGCATTACCATGATGATTTTAATTATGTGATATATGGTAACTCTACTGAAAACAAAACAGATAACTGATCATCTTTAGTATAATATTTACAAAATTATTTCAATATAAGTCTCTAGCATAATTCTTAACCATTTCTTTCAATTCATACATTTTCAGTACTTAATATGTACGTCTTATCATCTGCCATGAAAGTCAAATGTTACAGCTAAACAAAACTAGATGTTTTTATTGAATTGCCTTTTAGCTCTTTCCAACCAGTTTCATCAGAAGAAATAATTGGACAGCAAATTTTAACTCTGACAACTGTACTGCTCATACATCAGTGAAGGTATACTATTAAGCAGAACACTTGCACCACTGTTATGGTTGCTGTACAAGATAGTAAGTACCTGTAAATTAGTAATAACATATTCTACCTGTTTTGACACTTATAAGCCTAAGTTTCCGTAAGAAATAAAGGTAAGTAAAACTTCTATTTTTAAGACATTGTTATTTACAAAAGATAATGATTTTCTCTTAGTTACAGAACTGTACAAATCCTTGAATTAATTTGTCTGAGAATGATGTCTGCCACCTACAGCAAAATAAATCATGACCATCCACTTCCACAATATACATAGATATAAATGGATATAATGCAGAAGGCACAGTATGAATTATGGTTACTATTCTGCTGATGGAGGCGCTTTAGGCTTGACCTGTAAAGAAACATATTTTAATTCAATAAACCTCTGCAATATTTAATACACCTCTGCAATCTTAAAAAGCTATAAAACTATGTATACATTCATTTTTCATCTTCCACTGTTAAATGGTACTGTACATTTCTTTGATATAAAAATCCATGACAAATCCTTGAAAACAACTATACTCACTATGATCTTTTCTGCCTTCACTAGGAATGGTTCATTAAATTCATGCTGACAATTGGCATAGCCCATACCAGCCCCAGCACCCATACCAAATATCAAAGGCCATGGTCTCCCTGAAAAATAATAATCAACAAAAATTTATGACAGAATAAGCCATATGAAGTCAACCTTACTAAAAGTTTTATAAATCATCAAACAATATAACCATGTACTTGCACTCAACACTAAGCAAATACAAGTTTTATCACAGTGAATGATATAGTACATCTAACTGGATGATGCTCTGAAAGGATGAACTTGCAATCTTAGCTAAATTAAATAATCATCCTACTTCCACTTCAAAACACAAATTTTAAACATCAGACTCTGCTCCTCCTCTCGCAAAAAGATCGAGCAAGTGACCCATCATGAACAGGCTCATGCACAGCTCGACACAGGTTTGGCTGGTACACCTTGGTCTAAGCAGTGCACCCTTGCACCCCAAATTTCACTGGGAGTTCCTGTTTGTAGCCCCTCCCACCACCTGTTTTTTTCTAACAACATTTTGTTCATAGGACTCGAGAAAGAGAGATAGGCACTCAGTTTAATGACTGTTTATGGTGAGTATCGGGGTTGGTATAACAGGTTTTTGTGTACACTTTTTAATTTAAATAGGTTAGGATGGAAGCAAAATTCTTGAGCAATTTTTTTTTAACTAACAGCAGAAGGAGCAGCAGGTAATTTTTTTGGATGCCCAGATTTATAATTATTGGATTTATCTATAATATTGGAAAAGCATCTATTTATATATCAGTAAATATTAATTTATCTTTGTTTGGTGTATGTATTTGTGAATGAGAGAATCAGTTTATTTTTATTTTGAATATTGTGTGATAGTTTAGTTAGCTATGAGAGTTGAGGTTTTTTTTTTTTTTTTTTTTTTTTTTTTTTTTTTTTTTTTTTTATTTAATTGCAGAACTATGATTCCTCTTATCACACCTTCTGGTTGAGGGAAGCTTCTTTTCCCTCTTCTGTTATGAATGGCAATTGCATGTTGATGATCCTACTTAAATAAAAAAAAATTTAAATACTGTAGACTGCTTTAGAGGATATTAATTGATTGTTAAGGACTAAGCCTGGGAAAGAATTTGATCCACTTTTGATGATGATAATAACCCCTACTGAGTAAGGTTCTGGGATTTGACTGCTTCGTCAGATTGACAGGAGTTACCATTTGCCCACGGAGCAGTGGTTAAAATGCCCATGTAGACTTTTCAGTGTAGTGTGTGGGGCAATGGTGTCCTATTATTTTCAAGGTGTTTGTTATATTTAGGTTGTGGGTACTTTTAATGTTGTTTGCTTTAGTTTGAAGTCGGTATTGTGGTGTTTAAATGTTTTAGTTTTAACGAATATATTTTTAAGGATTATGTTTTGTTTAATTGTCATTTCTGTACGAGGGTCCAGTTACTGATAACTTAAGAGGAAAAGTCTGTGTTGTAGTAATTTTTGAGAGAAAAATTTAAGCTTATGGGTCTTTTTCTGGGTTTGACCTGTGTCTGCCGGTGAAATGTTCCTGTAACTCGCATTTCTAAGTATAAATAGATTCTAAATATACCAGAAAAAATGCTAGAATGGAATCCTGAAGTTACTACCTTCAGCTCGATCACCTAAGGGCGTCGGTATAAGCACTGGGGCGAGTGGAAGCCACTACCACAGGAATTCTGCCAATTAGAAGATTCCTTTCAAAGTCCCTCCCATGGCGAGAGCCGTTACAAAGACTACCCCTTCCACCTTCCACTCACTACTACTACTACCTACGCCCGGCAACTTCATTCCTGTAATTAGCTGCATTGGTTACGCACGTGTCTTCGTGGCTCCCCTTGTGCTTTCTTTTGGCAAAGCTATGGCTACTACAGAGCTCCCAGTTTCTTCATCCAAGCTGAGTATTCCATTTTGCATTTTGGTAATTCGTGTGGTCACGATGCATTCCCCTTTTCTGCCTATGCGGCCCCTTAGTTCTAACGAACCAGGGTGACGCTTTGTTCATCCACCATCTTGGGTGCATCATCAGACGCGTGCGTTATTTATCTTTGTTTATTTATGATTACACTTGCTCACAGTTTTATAGTTACCGTTTTATCGTATTCCCGTGCGTTTCATAACTCCTGCCGTATCTGGAGTTCTGAATTTACGATCTTTATTATACGTCGTAGGCTCTAACGCGCTCCTGACGTCCTCTGGGGTCCTTAATTTATTGTTTATTTCGTATTTCTAGCCATTGGCTTTTTCCTCAGTCCCTCAGGAGCATGTTCGTTCACCTTCGTACATATTATTTATTTTGTATTTTATGTGTGTAGTGTATTTGGGCTTCCAGTGAGCCTATCGTACGCTAGCGTGGTAGAGAGAGCGAGTCCTCTTCTCTCTCTCGCGCAATTTTATGCAATTTTACTGTTTTCGATGTTAGCCAGCTACGCACTTGATTTTACGCACATTTATGATTTTTCTATCACTGTGAGGTTGGAAGTTTTGCTCTCCCTCCCTGGCTTAGCTGACCAGGCCTAGGCTAGGTTTTGGAAGGTAGGCCAGGTGACCCTACCCCTCTACCCCTTAGGCCCTCCATCCCCCCCCTCCCCCCCCGCCTGCGCTACGGTGCTGGCGGGGAGGACGATCCAGGATAGAGAGCCTCTCTCTTGTCATGTTTGTTGGACCTATCCTCCCTACCTGACCAGATCAAAATTTCGATTTTGGAGGGCTTGTTTGAGTGACTACCGTCCTCGTCATGTCGTCCTTGGAGGCCTATCTGGCCTACCTGACCGGATCCGTATCGATCTCGGAGGGTTAGGCTAGATCCCTGCTGGGTATATCCTTTTTCACCTTACTGTCCCCTTGCAACTCTTCCAGTGATCCCTTATTATTGTATTTTTATTTATGTTGTTGTTGGGTTGTGTATCGCCTTGGCCTTGCCTCCTTAAGGGTGCCAGTTGGCCTGCTGCCTCCTGCCCCTTTAGTAGTAGGCTAATAGCCTCCCGTAAGATGGTGATCGCCGATCGGTTGCTGTGACCAAACAATCACGACTGGCCACCCCATAGGGGGCCAGTCGGCCTACTGCCCGCTGCCCCCTTTAGTAGTAGGCTAGTACAGCTTCCAGTAGGTGGTGATCTCTGATCAGTAGCTATGGCCAAACGATCACGACCAGCCACCCCTCCCCCCTCCATCCCCCCAACCCCCCAGCACCGGCTCCGCCTGGCGCTGCCTATTAGCTAGCAGTGCAAGTAATCCTACCAATGAACGGCCGGTAGAACATCATCTGTCCGATGGGGAAGGGATGGGTTGGAGGGGAGTGGTTACTGGTATTAGGTGTAATCTCCTTATTATGTCTCCAGGCCTGTAGCTCCGCCGGCTAGGTGGAGTCTACCATCACACCAGCCAGCGGGCTGTGCACCGGATCATACATTTCTACTGCTCTGCCGCTCAGTTGTCCTTTCTCCCTGTTGTCTCCACCTCCCCACTCACGTGGGGACGGATTCGGGCTCAGAGTTGCATTTCTAGCTACCTTAGAATTGCTTCTCCCATTTCCCCCCCCCCCCCCCCCCCCCCCCTTGTGTCAGGTTCAGGCCTAGGTCTTACCTTTTCCCCTGTTCTGCTCATATCAGCCTGTCTCCGCCGGCGTTACTTTATGACAATGGGATTATGAGACTCCGGAGCAGGCCAAGCCCTTAAGAGATTACACCAGATTACCAGATGTATTATACATTCGTTTAAAACTCTGTAGTTATATCTCTGGACCCGTAGGGTTCCAACGTAGTGTGGTCTACCATCACACTCGCCACCGGAGTTTGTCATACCAGGTTTCCGCCGCTCAGTTTTCCGTTTTCTTGATTTCGCTGTTCCCCATTTCGGTGGGGACGGTAAAGGGTTCAGATATGCGACTTCGTCAATTCGTAGCTTTTCTGATTCAGTACGACCGGACTCAGGATTAGGTCTTTCCTTCTCCTCGGTCCTGCTCGTCTCAAGACCCCATACACTGGGTATATCTTTATTTTCCCGAAGATGGACTCCGGAGCAGGCAGAAACACCCAGAGCCCTTTTTTCTGTTATTCATTCATTGAGTTGAAGTCATTTGGTGAGTAAGTCATGAACCGATATCTAGATTAAGGTGCATGCTCCCACCAGAGTTAACTCCGGCGCTTTTTGTATAATACTCATTTGACCTTTCACCTTACAGATGGTCCGTTGCCAGGCGGAAGGGTGCTCCGCTACCCTCATCAAGCCCTACGGGCATGTGGTCTGTAGGTCACATGACAACTGCGCCGTCCAACTGAAGGACTACCTGGTCTAGCACCCCGACACTTGTACGGTGTTCTATGATATGGTGACCATCATCTCTGAAGAGATGGTAAAGTAACTTCCTCACCTCATCATTTACGTGAAATTTCTGTATTACGGCAACTTTATGAAATTTCTTGGATATACTATTCCCCAGATGGGATACTAATTCGATTCCCTTTTTTACAGGCTAGCTTGGCCCTCCGGCAGGAAACCAAAGCATCCCTCAAGTGCTGGGTCGGAGGTTTTGGCAGGAACGCCGCGGCCGGACAGCCTTATGTGTTGTCCGAGAACCTGTGCTCCCTTTTGTATCCGGGAGCCATGGCTACAATGGCTGTTCCTGCGGCGATAGCGAACCCTACCATTGAGAACATCCGGCTGGAGATGTTGCCCCTCCCGGAGGACCAAGATTGCGACCTGGTGGCAGAAGAGGTGGCGGCCATCAGCCTCCACCACGAACCGATGGAAACCGAGGAGGAGGTAGGTAGGGAGGTAAGTGAGGCAGGTAGTCTCCCCTTTAGCTCCACTCCTTCTTCCTCTTCCTTCCAGGGCTTCACTAAGTCCGCCCCCTCTTGGGATAGATCGGCTTCGGTCATTCCCAAAGTCAAGGTTATAAAGACGAGATCCCTTCCAAAGGGATCCAAACCTGCTCCGGCGGGTGCGGCTAAGTCGTCCTCGGCCCCCAAGCCGTTGACCTCTGCTGCTAAGCCGCCCTCTTCCAAGGCTTCTCCCCCTCCCAAGGGGTTGAGAGCCAAGACATCCAGAACCAAGCCAACGGAGTCCGGCTTTGACCAGGAGGCATTCCCTAATCTTCTAATGATGAAGATGAGCGAAGTAGTAGACAATAAGCTTGTGTCGGTGTCCACTCAACTCGCTTCAGGCCTAGAGACCTCAGGGCAAACAATACTGTCTCTGACCGAGAGGATCAGAGCCCAGGAGGAATTGGTGACCGGAATCCTCCAGTCCGGGACCACGGCACAGACCGTGACAGTTCCGGACACGTCAAAGCTTCTGTCATTTGATAACAACAACCCATGGCGGTTAGCGTTGCATGCCCCGTATTCAGATGGGAAACTGACGATCGAAGGTTGTGGAACCTGAGCGGTAGAAGACTTCGAGTTCTTCCCGGGGAGCCTCCAGTTTCCATTTCTGGGATATGCTAGACTAGCAGAAAACGCGCTAGTCAGGGTAGACAAGGTCCCGAAAGAGACCGTGATATACCCTAGTGACCAGGCCCAAGCTGTATGGGTCTGCACCCTTACAGCGTGGGAATGCGTTAATACCAAGCTAACGAACCATAAAGGTAGCTTCACTATGTTTGTGACCCCGCGAGGAGTTCCGTCGCCTTGCACATCTAAAGTTGCGGAACTGACTCTACAAGCAGCGGTGGAGGATAAGCCCTTACCTATTTTAAAAGAGACTGAGGCTACCTCCTTACTCTTCCCCGCAGATGTGGAGTTTTGGACTGACGCTCCGGCTATGTTCACGGTGGGTAAACTCGACCCGGAGTGCGCCTCCACCCTGTTCGCAGAGAAGCTACCTAGGATTCCGGACCACTTGGTCAAAGCGGAATTCGAGGCGAGATGGAGATTGGGCAGGTCGATCAACTCAGTCACCTCTGCGGAGTTGATCTCTACGACGTTCACCGATGAAGCTCTGTTCCGGGTCCACATGAAGTCTCTGTTACAGACCTTCCAGGCGGACCTGTATGATTTTATTGGGGCTAGACGAGCCTGCAGGAAGCATGTCCTTGCGAATGCTTCCATAAGGCACGAGCCAAACAAGCTTATAAAGGCTTCAATCTGGGGCACCAACCTATTCCCTAAAGACGAAGTTAACAACGTCTTCCATGAAGCAGCTAGAGCCAACCAGTGTCTTCGTTGTCCATTGGGGACTTCCTTTCAAAAGGAAGTTTGATACCCCCGGACCCCAATCCAGACCTAGGAAGAGGCCAAGGAAATTCCATCCTTACCAGCCCTCTCATCCTCAGGCGGTTCCGCTCTCCCAGGTCGGTAAGCCTTCGACATCCAAGGCTCAACAGCAGCAGCAGTATGTTCTGGTCCAAACTCCGCCAGCTCAGCAACCCTCATCCTCAACAACCTTGGTGGCTTCCCCAGCCTTCAACCCCTCCTACGAGTTGCGAGGAGCATTTCGCGGCTACAGTAGGCATGCCGGAAGTAGCAGAGCCAGACGTGGCTCCTGGCAGTGATGTGGGTCTAGAGGCAGGGGCTTCAGAGGAGGCAGAGGAAGCAGACCGGCAGCCAACCAGTGAGAGTCTGCAGGTGGGAGGGAGATTATATCTCTTCCGGGACCATTGGACCTTCAGTTCGTGGGCCCACAGCATTGTTTCGAAAGGTCTAGGGTGGAAATGGGAGAAAGAGCCTCCTCCACCAGTCAGTTTTCACCAGACTCCAATGACGGAGCTACTAGAATATGTCAAAGATCTCCTCCAAAAGAAGGCGATAAAGAAAGTCAAACGCCTAAAGTTTAAAGGATGTCTGTTCAGTGGACCAAATAAGGATTCGTACAAACGAAGAGTGATTCTGGACTTGTCCTGTCTCAACTCATACATTCAATGTGACAAGTTCTGCATGCTGACCATCTCGCAGGTGCGGACCTTACTTCCCTGTGGGGCTGTCACCACCTCTATAGATCTTACAGACGCTTACTATCATGTTCCGATAGCAAGAAATTTCTCTCCGTACCTAGGCTTCAAACTAGGAAAACAGGCTTACTCATTCAGTGTCGTGCCATTCGGGCTCAACATAGCGCCCAGAATATTCACCAAGTTAGGAGAGACGATAGTTCAAGAGCTAAGAACTCGAGGGGTAATGTTAGTAGCTTACCTAGATGACTGGCTCATTTGGGCAACCAACAGCGAGGAGTGTCACAAAGCAACAGCCAAAGTTATAGAATTCCTAGAATATCTGGGTTTCCAGATAAAGAAAAATCCTGGCTCGTTCCGGCTTCACGCTTTCAATGGCTGGGAATCCAATGGGACCTAAATTCGCACAAACTATCTCTCCCATCCAAGAAGGTCAGGGAGATAGCGAAGGATACGAGACAGTTCCTCAAAAACAAAAAGGCTTCTCGTCGTACCCAAGAGAGAATTCTAGGTTCACTGCAGTTTGCCTCGATAACGGACGTCCTGTTGAAAGCCAGACTAAAGGATATCAATCGAGTCTGGCGAAAGAGAGCCAACGCCAAACTCAGGGACAAGATCTCACTAATTCCGCTGATATTAACTAAAAGGCTCCGTCCATGGACAGAATGCCGGAGCCTGTCCAAGTCAGTGCCACTGCAATTCCCTCCGCCATCTCTAACGATCCACACGGACTCCTCTCTGAGCAGTTGGGGAGGTTACTCACAATACAAGAAAGTTCAAAGAACATGGTCAGCGATGTTCCGCCAGTTCCACATCAATGTCCTAGAAGCAATGGCCATTTTTCTGACTCTAAAACGCCTGGCTCCAGCCAAAAACATTCATATTAGGTTAGTCTCGGACAGCGCAGTAGTAGTCCATTGCATAAACAGAGGAGGCTCCAGGTCGAGCAAAGTAAACCACGTAATGATTGCGATTTTCTTGTTAGCAACGAAAAATCGTTGGCACCTGTCAGCCACTCACCTGGCAGGAGTAAGGAATGTCATCGCAGACTCACTAACCAGGACGACTCCGCTGGAGTCAGAGTGGTCCCTGAACATGAAGTCATTCCGCTGGATTTGCAACCAAATCCCGGGCCTTCAAGTAGACCTGTTCGCCACAGAGTCCAATCACAAACTCCCGTGTTACGTGGCTCCCAATCTGGACCCTCTAGCTCATGCCACAGATACAATGTCCATAGACTGGAACGGTTGGCAGAAGATTTATCTGTTCCCACCAGTAAATCTTCTGATGAAAGTCCTGCACAAGCTAAGATCTTTCACGGGACAGGTAGCATTGGTTGCACCCAAATGGCCGAAGAGCAACTGGTTTCCTCTTCTGCTAGAATTGAATCTCCGTCCCAGACGGATCCCCTGTCCAGAACTGACTCAAGTAGTACAAACTCGGACTGTGTCAGTTTCCTCAAGAATTCTGAATGCCCTAACTTTATGGACTTCATGAAGTTTGCGGCCCACAAGGACGCTAGTATCGATCCACTAAACATCCTGTTTGTAGAATCTGATAAAAGAGAGTCAATGCTCAGACAGTATGATTCAGCAGTGAATAAATTGGCCATCTTTCTAAAAGAAACTGATGCCCAACAGATGACTACGAATCTGGCAATTTCATTCTTTAGAACTCTATTTGAGAAAGGCCTAGCTGCTAGTACCATTACTACAATCAAATCTGCCTTAAGGAAGATTTTTCAGCTTGGTTTTAGTATTGATTTGTCGGATTCGTACTTCTCTTCAATCCCGCGAGCATGTGCCCGCCTGAGACCAGTAGACCGCCCTCATACAGTCTCCCGGTTCTTAAATGATGTACTTAGATTGGCCTCAGACACTGATAATGATTCATGCTCATATACAACCCTTCTCAGGAAAACTTTATTCTTAATGAGCTTGGCGTCAGGTGCCAGAATATCTGAACTCTTGGCTCTCTCTTGAGACCCTAACCACGTCGAATTCCTCCCGTCGGATAAAGTGCTACTATCCCCGGATCGGAAATTCTTGGCCAAGAATGAAGACCCACAAAACAGGTGGGCCCCATGGAAAATTGTTCCTCTTACACAAGACACATCATTGTGTCCTGTCGACACCCTCAAATCCTATCTGGCCAAGACGTCCAATAAGTCTTCAGGTCCCCTTTTTATTAGAAAGAAAGGCGGTACGATTTCTCTGAGAGGTATTAGACAACAAATCCTCTATTTTATTAAGCAAGCCAACCCGAATTCACTTCCGCACATTCATGATATCCGGGTAGTGGCTACCTCGATTAACTATTTTCACAATATGAACTTCGAGGACCTGAAGAAATATATGGGTTGGAAATCTCCGGCAGTATTTAAACGCCACTATTTCAAGAACTTAGAGGCCCTTAAATTCTCAGCAGTGGCCTCAAGGAGCACAGTCTCCCCTGAATGACAGAGTCCTAAAACTCTATTCTATTGCTCGTTCTGCTTAGCCCTTTATCCCTGATTCCTCACTCCTTCCTGCCTGCCTCGCTCGTATCCCCTACCAATCTTCCTTCCTGGTGCCAGACTGGTTTGCTTGCCATTCTGTTGCCGGACTTGTATATGCATTGGGACTCACCTTTTGTATTCCTTACCTGTTTTGTACATACGTCTAGGTATATATCACATTGCTTCAGATACCATTCCATTGTATTTTTATTTTATTACTAGTTATTAAGTTCTAATACAAGTCTTAATTTTAAGAATTCACTAAGTGTCTGTTTCTTTTACGGCTCATTAAAATTATTCTTTAGTGAACTTTAAGTTTCATTATTCCTTTATGCATTTTTGTCTGGTATCTTTCAAGCTTGTATGGCAATTCTCTGATACTATTTCACTGGCAGACACAGGTCAAACCCAGAAAAGGGATTTTGACGAAGGAAAAATCTATTTCTGGGGGAAGACCTGTGTCGCCCGGTGAACCCGACCCTCTTTCTTCTCCTGATCCCCACCCTGTAGCCAGTCCAAGCTTGGGTGTCTATTCCAGGAATGAAGATGCCGGACGTGGGTAGTAGTAGTAGCGAGCGGAAGGTGGAAGGGGTAGTCTTTGTAACGGCTCTCACCGTGGGAGGGACTTTGAAAGGAATCTTCTAATTGGCAGAAGTCCTGTGGTAGTGGCTTCCACTCGCCCCAGTGCTTATACCGACGCCCTTGGGTGATCGAGCTGAAGGTAGTAACTTCAGCATTCCATTCTAGCTTTTTCTCTGGTATATTTAGAATCTATTTATACTTAGAAATGCGAGTTATAGGAACATTTCACCAGGCGACACAGGTCTTCCACCAGAAATAGATTTTTCCTTCGTCAAAATCCCTTTTTTTAAATTTAATTTTATTTTTTCTGCATCCTGCCACACCTATACTATCTGTTTGGTTATGGGTTTGTTTGATTCAGTGTAAAATCAATGTTGGGAGTATGAATATAATACCAATGAATATGAAGTAGCTACTGTCGCATATATAATATAAGCAGGTTAGGGGTAATTACATTTGCTTTATGTTTGTGGTAGGGGTGTAAGAATACTACCATCGTAGATTCTGCAGTTCGTAAAGGCGACTAAAAGGGCAGCTGCTCCCTTGTAGTCGTACTTTTTATTAAAAGGCTACGCCCACCGTCAATAATTGTGGCAACTGCTGCCTTGCAGTCTTACTCTTTAGTAAAAGGCTAGGCCCATCGCCAATAACTGTGGTTGATGACAGCAAGGGCATGCGGTCATAAAAACCCCTTTGCCAAACAATAATTCATGCCTGATGTGTTAAGGAATATGAGTGCGGCTAGGGCGTCCCCTGTGAGCGATGCGCTTTAGAACATCAGAATCCCCCTACTGGCATGATAAATGGGCGAGGGGTACCTCAGGGTTCATATGACTGTGGCCCAAGAAGTTAGTGAAAAAGTGGAAGATAAGAGCAGGTACATGTAATGTAGGTTCTCTAATAGGTAAACTGAGGGAGATAGTAGATGTGATAGAGAGGAGGACAGATTTCTTGTATGTGCAGGACCAAAAAGCCTGGAGGGTGGGCATGCAAAGACAGTCTTCCCCCCTTCTTCCTTGGTGCGGAGCCACGATCCAACAGACTGTAGAGCTTTCTTCATTGAAATGGCAGGGCGCATCTTCAGGAAGGAGGAGGACTTAGAGGTCTTCGTACTAGAAGACAAAGAACGAGGAGACGGAATGGCGGCAGGACTAAGGGAGTCTCCAAACTCTTGCAACAAAAGAGCCGCTAAGGTCTTATAGTCAGAGAGACCCGCCCCCCCGGGGTGATTCTTCGTCCGAAATCTCCTCAAGCTCCTGTCTCGTTTTGATGGGAGAAGAGCGATCAATCGAGCCGCAAAGGTCTTATAGTCAGAGAGACCCGCCCCCCCGGGTGATTCTTCGTCCGAAATCTCCTAAAGCTCGTCTAGTTTTGATGGGAGAAGAGCGATCAATCGAAGGAGAGCACCTATGGTGAGAAGAACTGCCTGATACAGCACTCCTCTGTGCAATTGGAGAAGGGTTTCTCTCAGTATCAGAACCATCCTGACAAAGGCGACAGCTGCCTGTGCGACATCTTGCGCCTTTGCCAGGAGAAGGCTGATCCTGCGAAAAGCTAATAAGAGGAGCCTCCCGGCTGACCTCTCTCTCGTAAGGCGATGCGGGAGATCCTGGCGCCTCACGCCTGGCTGGCGCCGAGCGCTTGGATGCATGCTCGAGTCTGTCAGGAGACTCGCGCTTGCTCGAGGATTCTTGCCTGTTTGGCGCCTGGCTGGCGCTTTGTTCCTAGAAGAAGGCGTCTCGCGCCTGGAGCGCAGTTGGTGCCTGTCCGAGGATCCTGCATTCACTGATAAAAGCTTGGCAGGAGACCGAAGAATGTCCGAAGATTCTCTTGTTGCTGGCGCCTCACGCCTCGGACTAGGAGTAGAGGAGCGGCGCTTGTAGCATGGAACGTCCAGGGAACGAGATGATCTTTTCACAGGAAGAAAAGTCCTTCCTACGAGGAGGGTCCTTCATGAGCACTCCCACCAAGGACGAGATTTGCTCCTGCATATTTAGGAGAATTCTAGTAGTCGCATCTTCCTTCTCCTTATCAGAAGGAGGGGAAGGAGGTCTGGAGGACGAAGGAGACTCCAAGCTGAAAGCAGGCGTAGCCAGGGCTCTCTTAGCTCTCTTCCTATCCTTAGGCAAATCTTCTGGAAAGCGTTCCGGGCTCGAGTCCAATGTGGGAGCTTTCCAACTTCTCTTCAGAGGACGTGATAGATCGTCCGAACTCCACCCTCGTCTGTGAGACGACGAATCGGACGAGAAGAAGCACTTTGAGGATGCCTTTGCAATGGCAATCCTTGGCAGTCTGGGACGTCACAGAACCTGCCGAAGGGACGCCTGATCGGTGGGGATTCTCCATAACCTCCGTACGGCTTTCGACATTCCTTCTCCTCTGGGCCTGGGAGCTTGGAAGAGGTCTAGGCCTATAATCACTTTCCACTGCACTTTGCTTACCTTCGAGAGTCAGCATTTTAAGCTCCATCCTTTTGAGGGCAGCCTTCAAATCTGCAATTTCCGTGGACGAATTTGCAGTTTCTGTGAAGGGAGAAGGTGCTGATACTGTATGGGAGGAAGCAACAACTACTTGAGAATTAGGTGCTACTACATTAATTGGCTCGTTAGAGCGAGACCTACTCAAGCTTCTGGAGGAAGCTTTTCTAGCCCTATCCTTTTCTAACTTCCTTAAGTAGGAAGTTAGAGTCTTCCATTCCTCGTCACTCCTGTTCATATATTCATTGCATGTATTAGATACAGAACATTCATTCCCCCTACACCTCTTGCATACAGTGTGAGGATCTACCGAAGCCTTCGGTAGTCTCACGCTACAACCCTCATTCACACATACTCTAATTGCATAGTTAGAGTCCGACATCCTGAGAAAAATCTGTAAGCAAAATCCAAAAAACAGTTCACAAACGCGTATGCCAAACCAAAGATCCAATACGTCACCAAATAAGACAGTCCAGAAGATCAACGGCGATGAAAAACGAAAGTCAAGTCAAGAGGAACCAACAACGATGTTGCCGGAACCGGCGACAGAGAAAATCTGATTAGAAAACGGGAATGCTTCCTATTCCTGCCACCCAGCGGCAGGGGGGTAGATCACCTGACCTACCTGTAGCGTGTGCCGCGAAATTCAAATTTCTGTCGGGGACGACGGAGTCTATAGCTAAGTATATATCTGACAGGGAAGTTGAATGTACAAAAATGAATGGTTATTATACTGTTTGGTAGTTTCATTAGTTGAAGAGATACTAATGAAAATTTATGGCTTACTGTGTCCTAGGAAAAGTGATTGCTTGGCGTTCGTTCAGTACTCGTAAGATGGTAAGAGCTGAGTGTAAACAATCGATTGGAAGGTTTTTTTTTGTTTGCTTGTGTATTATAGTTAATGATTAATTAATAATTATTTGAAATTAGTACATACTGATTATTTATACATTTTATTGGCATATTCTAAGCTTTTAGCTTCTTAGGTTTAGATATCAGAATCATAGACTAGGCTACAGTAGCAACCGCTAACATAGGCTAGGCTTATTGCTAAGGGGCATATGCTAAAGTCCTAATATATGCAGTAAAAATGGGGTTGAACATTACATGCAGTTGAATACGTATTACTCAAGTATGTACAGTATTTTGCCTTTTTGGAGTCATAGTTCTTCCGTCGGATCGGCGTCGTAACCCTAGAACATGTGTTTTAGGCCTGGAAATATAATTTACTGGGGTGTTTTTGGAGGGCTTGGAACGGATTAGCCATTTTACATGTAAAATGTGGTCCAAGATACGAAAACCTCATGATACAAAGGGCGCCTCGGAACGGATTTATTTCGTATCTCGAGGTACTACTGTATAAATGAATTAGCCAAATATGTCCAAATTACCATACTTAAAGGATTGGAAGGGGGATAAAGTTTGTGTGGCGCATCGGAATTGTTTGTTTGTTTGTATGGTGCTTTTACATTGCATGGAACCAGTGGTTATTCAGCAACGGGACCAACGGCTTTACGTGACTTCCGAACCACGTCGAGAGTGAACTTTTATCACCAGAAATACACATCTCTCACTCCTCAATGGAATGGCTGAGAATCGAACCCACGACCACCGAGGCGCATCTGAATTAGAAGTGAAGAAAATTGGTGCATGGGAAATAAAAGGTTGGCCACTCCTGGTCTAAAGCATCTTTAACCAGTCTAGGGCATCGAAATATGGATTGCGGCGCCCGTAGACTTTTGAGTTTCAGTTAGCAACGATTTTTGGTTAGCGTCAAGCCCCAAGGAAATCTGTCGGTAACCGGGGCTGCCTGTATTGGAAAAAATATTAAAATATGTTGATAATTCAATATTTTTTCCAATACAGGCAGGCCCTGGTTACCAACGGGTTTCCTTGGGGCTTGACGCTAATCACTAATTGGGAATTTTACATTTGCTGTTGTCATATGGACTATGTCTTTAGCTGCTTTATCAGCCTCTTCATTTCCTTTAACCCTTACACAGGCAGGGATTAAAGGAAATGAAGAGGCTGATAAAGTAGGTAAAGACACAGTCCATATGACAACAGCAAACATAAAAATTCCAATTAGTGATTATATAAGTGATACAGGCACTCCCTGGTTATCAAAGGGGATTCCATTACCAGTAGTGTGCCAATAAGCGAAAACCGCCATTAATTAAAACTCATTGATTTATGTTTCTTATGGTGCCATAATAGAGCTTATGGCTCCAATAACCGGTTATCAGCGCCATAAGCACCTTTATGAATCACCATAAGCAGCCCTATGGCACCGATAACCGGAACTCGCCCTGTTATGGCGCCATAAGTCGCAGATTTCAAGGCGCTAGACAAGTGTCATAAAACTGGATCGCAGATAACCAGGGACTGCCTCCTGTACTGTATAAAAATGATATTGTTATGATACAATAAAGTTTTGTACATACTTACCCGGCAGATATATACTTAGCTATAGTCTACGACGTCCCGAAAGAATTCAAAACTCGCGGCACACGCGACAGGTAGGTCAGGTGATCAGCCCTCTTCCGCCGCTGGGTGGCGGGACTAGGAACCATTCCCGTTTTCTAATCAGATTTTCTCTTCCACCTATCTCCTGAGGGGAGGCTGGGCGGGCCATTAATCGTATATATCTGCCAGGTAAGTATGTACAAAACTTTATTGTATCATAACAATATAATTTTTGTACATGTAACTTCCCCGGCAGATATATACTTGCTGATTGGCACCCTTGGTGGAGGGTAAGAGACAGCTAAATACTATATATAATAAAAAAAAAACAGGAAAACAACATATGTTGTAGGTATATAGAAAAAACCTTGGTTCCTACCTGAATGGGCAGAAGATTTCATGGATACTGTCTATGAGTCTGCTTGCCTCAAGAGCTTCGGCAAGGATGAGACCTGTGACTGAAAACCCTTCTGGATCTAGTCAATGGGGGCTGGCCCACTTATTTGACAGAGCCTTCTACTGGATCGTGCCAATGGGGGCTGACCCACTTACATGGCAGAGCCTTAACCTGTATCATATCAATGGGGACTAGCCCTCTTACATGACAGAGCTTTAGGTACCAATATACAACAAGGACCACAACAGCCAATCCCGACCACCTGACCACACTAACACTGTTAGAGCTAAGATTTGAAAGGGGTACCTTTCCAATACCCTCTTCCAATCAACCTTAAAAACACATCACAAACCGTTTAAAATGTCTAACATAAACTAAACTAAATAGGATTAGCTTCAGCTCCCTCTCCCAGCAATGAATCCGCAGATACGTATGCTCCAAGTGAAAAGCAATTCTCGTATGTCACTCGTACGTCTCTCAAATAATGAGATGCAAAAACTGAATTACACCTACAGTAGGTAGACTTGACGAGAGTCTGGAGAGAAGTTTTTGTGAAATGCCAAAGAGGTAGCTATGGCTCTCACCTCATGAGCTTTCACTCTTAGGAGCTTGAGGAGCTCGTCCTCACAGGAAAAATGAGCTTCTTTAATTACGTCCTTGATGAAGAAAGCTTGGGCATTCTTAGAAATGGCGCTCTTCGGATCTCTAACCGAGCACCAGAGACTCTCCATATTACCTCCTAGTTGCCTCTTCCTCTCAAGGTAGAATTTGAGGCTTCTGACTGGACACAAAGTCCTCTCTAATTCTCTTTCTGCAATCGAAGACAATCCCTTAACTTCGAAAGTTCTTGGCCATGGTTTAGAAGGGTTCTCATTCTTTGCCAGGAAAAGGGGTTTGAAGGAACAAATTGCTGAGTCCTTCTTGAACCCAACTTTGCCTTCTAAAGCTTGTAGTTCGCTAATCCTTTTAGCTGAAGCTAGAGCAAAGAGAAACAAAGACTTCCTTGTTAAGTCTCTAAAGGAGGCAGTATGCGGAGGCTCGAACTTGCTTGACATTAAAAATCTTAGAACCACATCCAGGTTCCAACTGGGTGGTCTAGCAGTCTTGGTCTTAAAACCATCCATGACCGCTTTGTCCAAACAGGGCAAGACGCTGGATAATTCGTCCATACTGACAAAGTCAGGGTCCTGAGCCCTCTTGGCCAGAGCTCCCAGGGACCAGTCCATGAAGTTGAAAACTTCCAAAGTACGGAAAAGGCCCTTGAGGAGATGGTCCATCTCACACATCCCCCAAGAAGCCTTAGCCGAAAGTAGAGCGCGCCTTCTAGAAGAGTCCACGAGTGAGGAGAAATCCAAATCAGCAGACGAGGGAAGACCCATTCCCAGGCTCCTGGTGCCTGTCAGGAGAGGCGCTTCCGCCCCGCGATGCACTCCTGGAAGGTCACTTAGAAGAGGAGAGGTGCTTGCTCGATGAAGAGCGCCTGACAGGAGAAGAAGATCGTCTGTGAAGAGTGGAGATACTGGCAGCAGAGAGCCTCGCTGGAGAGGAGCGTCTGCCAGGAGAGGGGAGCCTGCTACTGTCCGAGCGTACGCTAGAAGCAGGACGCTTAAAAGAGCTCTTAACTGGTAGGGAGACATCCTTCCTGCACGAAGTGCCCTTGGAAAAAGAGCCTACTAGAGCTGATAACTGCTCCTGGAGGCCTACTAGGAATCTCTTCGTAAAAGACTGCACTCCTTCCGGAGAGGACTCTGGGGATCTAAGAGCTCTCTTCTTCTGTGAAGGAGAATACTCAGGAAAAGGTTCCGGGTTGGAGTCCAAGGCGTCTCCTGTTGGCGGCTTCCAGGCTCTCTTCAGGGGGCGGGACTTCGTAGCGGAACTCCAACCGCGCCTGGGTGAAGACGAATCAGAGTCCGAGAAACACTTCCTCAGGATGCTTTTCCTGTAGCTATCCAAGGCAGCCTGGGACGAATCGACAGGATCTGCCGAAGGGACCCCTGACTGTTGGGGATACTCTACATCCTCCTTGCAGCTGTCGACATTCCTCCTCCCCTGGTCTTGGGAGTTTGGAAGCGGTCTAGGCCTAGGGGCAACGCGGAGCCGGTCGGACGCCCCCTCCACTGCACTGGGGACACTGCACATATCACTGTCCTTACCTTTGCTTTCCATTGCAAGCAGTTGCGACTGCAAGTTGCGGATGGAGGCCTTCATAGCAGCCATTTCCGAAGACGAATCTTTAGGTTCGCTGTGGGGGGAAGGGGCTGAAACTATATTAGAGGCAGGAGAAACTATGTTAGTGTTAGGATCTAATTCCTGATCAAAAGAGCAGGACCTACTAGAGCTTCTAACGGAAGCCTTCCTAACTCTATCCTTCTCCAATTTTCTAATATATGAAGCCAAATTCTTCCATTCTTGCTCAGTCAAACTCTCACATTCGACACAGGTATTGTTAACAGAGCATTCATTCCCCCCCGACACCTTACACAAATAGTGTGAGGGTCTACCGAAGCTTTCGGTAGCCTCACCTTACACTCCTCTTTCATACACACTCTGAACACAGGTGTTACAGTAATATCAGACATAATGATAGAATATTCCTATCCAAATTAAAAAAAACGGTCCACAAAAAGCGTATGCCAATCCAAAGATCAATTAACGTCACCAAAGGTCAATCCAAAAAAGATCCTCAGCAAGCGAGTAGAATTACAAGCAGGAGGAACCAACAACAGATGTTGTCGGAACCAGCGACAGAGAAAATCTGATTAGAAAACGGGAATGGTTCCTAGTCCCGCCACCCAGCGGCAGGAGAGTGCTGATCACCTGACCTACCTATCGCATGTGCCGCGAGTTTTGAATTCTGTCGGGACGTCGGAGACCATAGCTAAGTATACATCTGCCGGGGAAGTTGCATGTACAAAAACAATCATTGCAAATAAATGGCAAGACATATGGAATGAGGAACATATAATAATAAATTTAAATGGATAAAATCCTGTGTTGGAAAATGGAGTTCATCATATCAGAGACACACACACACACTAGTAATTCTGACATGTCTTTGCATAGGCCATACAGGCAGTCCCCAGTTGTCAGTGGGGGTGAGTTTCAACGGCTTGATAAGCAAAAATCGCCATTAATTGAAATATGTTATTGTTATAATACAATTAAGTTTGTTCATACTTACCTGGCAGATATATATATAGCTGTATTTTCTGAAGTCCGACAGAATTTAAAAATTCACGGCACACGCAGTGGGCGGCCAGGTGGTAGTACCCATTCCCGCCGCTGGGAGGCGGATATCAGGAACTATTCCCATTTTCTATTCATATTTTATCAGTGCCACTGTCTCCTGAGGGGAGGTGGGTGGGCACTTTAATTATATATATCTGCCAGGTAAGTATGAACAAACTTAATTGTATTATAACAATAACATTTTGTTCATGAAACTTACCTGACAGATATATATATAGCTGAATCCCACCTTCGGATGGTGGGAAGAGACAGAATAGGATTTTTGGGAAACTAAATTAAGTAGATGATATACATCTTGGTTCCTGACCTGTTAGCATAGCCGACTTCGTGATTACTGTCACCAAAGTCTGCTTTCTGCGTTCTAGAGGTTGGCCAGGCGCTGGTAGGAGGGGGGGGGTGACCTGTAAATGACTGGTGCGCTCTAGATGATCTGTCAACGGGGGCGTGACCACAATGTGACTAGACCATATGACCATACTTCTGAGGGCACCGAAGCTAAAACCACCACCTGACCTAACCTATCAAAGTTAGTTCCATAACTTCTAGGCTAAAGAAAAGGAACGCGCCTCAAGCGACCAACCCTTCAAAGTTAAAAGCACACCTATCCCTTTTCTATAGGATAGGATTCGTGTTGCTTCCTGCACCCAATAATATATCTACGGATATGTATGGTCCTAGCGACTTACGGATCTGAAATGTCGTCTTCACATCCCGTCGGGAGTGTGAAGCGAACACAGAGTTGCTTCGCTAAAGCGTGGCACTCAGGATGTTACTGAGTGTCATGCTCTGTTGAAATGCTTCCGAGGCCGCGCCCTCACCTCTTGAGCATTCATATTAAGAAAAAATCTCAAATCTTATGCAAACATAATGAATGAGACCTCTTAAAAGAACTCCTTGGCTATAATGCCAGGGTGTTCTTGGACATGAACCAGTCTGGTCTTTTTACGGAACACCGCAGATTGTCGGGAGTGTGAAGCGAACCCAGAGTTGCTTCGCAAAAGCGTGGCACTCAGGATGTACTGAGTGTCATGCTCTGTTGAAATGCTTCCGAGGCCGCGCCCTCACCTCTTGAGCATTGATATTAAGAAAAATCTCAAATCTTTATGCAAACATAATGAATGAGACCTCTTAAAAGAACTCCTTGGCTATCATGCCAGGGTGTTCTTGGACATGAACTAGTCTGGTCCCTTTTTACGGAACACCGCAGATTGTCTGTTGAACCTTGACTTTCTATAGTTTTATCAAGATAAAACTTGAGAGACCCTACAGGGCACAGGACTCTCTAATGCCCCTTGCCCAATAATTTGTGCCATACCCTTGGTCTCCAAGCCTTCGGGTCAATGGTTAGACAGGTTTTCGTTCTTATCAAGAACGGAAGGCTTAGCGGACAGACCGCATTATGTCCTTTAAAGCCAAAACCTCTGATGATGGCTAAAACCTCACTAACCCTCCTTGCCGTGGCTAGAGCGGTTAGAATATTAGCCTTTCTGGTCACGTGTATTAAGTTCGCAGAAAGGATAGGTTCGAAATGCTTTTGGCGGCATCAGAAACTCAGACTACGTCTAAGTTCCATGCCGGAACCTTTGATCCAGAGAATTTCAAGATCTCCACAGACCTCAAAGATCGTGAAGCTTTGTTGTTTGACAGAACCGAATCTCTGAGCCTAGAGGCCGTCAACAACATATTTGCATATTCTACAATAGTTAGGACTTCTATCTTATCTCATACTTCATACGGAAAGATAGAACCATAACGAAATTCACAGAGGTCGAGGTGGAGGAACAGTCATTTCCCTTCACTATCTCCAGAAACGGCCCCCTCCGATTGAAAACTGAAAATAGGCAGCACTGCTTTGCCTTGGCCAAGAGACTGCCATTAATCTTGAAGCTCTTATCGCTTCTCGATAGTCTGAACGCCTTCAGAGTCAGAGAGGAGAGATATTAGATACTTCACTAAGTGACGATGTTAGATTACACAGATTCTCTCGGGAAGTCTTTGGACAATTCTCTGAATTACCTGACCTCTGTGAATCCAACCTCTTAGAGGCCAACATGTGGCGACTAAAGCTAATCCTCTAGGATCATGAATAAGGAACAACTTAAGAGGAAGCTCCTTCGTCTTCAATATTACGAAAAAACTTAACGAAAGGACGCCCTCAGTCTCTCCTCACTTTCGACATACTTCTAAGTGAGGATTACTCAGACGTCAGTAGTTGTTGCCTTCGATCGAGAAGACCCGCACGGACGTGCACTAGTTTAACGAACCTCTTGAGGATCGTTACGTTCCGTGCCCAAGCCCATAACCAATTCTCTCTTCTCGAGCTATGAGAGAGCTGAGAGATTATCAGAGATGATTTGGGCCACTCGATCCAAACTCACCCTTCGAGGAACTGGAGAGCCGACCAATTTGGCTTCCAATTCTTTCAGACAATGTGCCAGAACATCTGTTCTCTGTTCGGATGTCTGGCACCCTCTCGCTATCACCCGAGGTGATCCTCAAGCCGTTGAGAGAAAATTAGAATTACAAGATCTTTGATGTTATTCCAATTTCTTCGTGAGGAAAATTTGTAGAGGTCTGAATTGCTGTTTATTCAGGAAAACAAGCTTCTCCAGCGAGGAAATGGTCCCCAGCAAACTTATCCATTCCCTCACTCAGCCTGCTTCCTTCCCTAAATAAGGCTGCGCTTTGCATAAGCAGGGAGAGCATTATTATAGTGCTATGCCGCGGTAGATTCGTACAGAATGTTACCGTGCGGTAAACCCGCACCTAACAAGTATAAGAGATATCTTGTTGAAATTTTCTAAGTAAACGGCAGGTATGATCATTCAAGATTACTAGAAAATTTCCTCAACCCGAGGCTAAAATCCATGATTGTAGGGCAGAGAGACGGTTTATTCAGCCATTCCCGCAAGGGAGAGAGACGTAACCAACCGCGCATGACACCGAGCTAGCCGGTACTGCGTAGATCACAGTAACAGCAGCCTTGATCATCGTCTCGCACTATGTGCCTGAGTTGCCAGCTACTCCTTTTACGAAGGGATAGGTATGAAATTATCGAGCCAAAGGAAACTCTCAAAGCAGGCATATTTAAACGAAACAAAATTCGCTAAATACAGAAGCTGAGTTGATGTTGCAGTTCAATTAGAATACTTCTCGTCTAAGTCGCAATCCGTAGAATAACTAGGATATGCGCCTACCCCTCGGACAATTCAACTGCTTAGTAGAAATCATGTCGCGAGGTTAAATATACGTAGTAATATTTTTATAGTATTCTGAACAACGATCTCCATCCTAAATTCTTTCCTTCAAGAAAACAAAATAAGGATTGGAGATCGACCACCTTCGATCTCTATCAAAAAGAGTGAAGGAGAAGTCTTCCTCGAAGGAAAGCTTCAATGGTGAACAGAATACTTATCCATGCCTGAGTTTGCCGAGCTACTCCCTTCACGAAGGAAATAGGTATGATATTATCGAGCAAAAGGAAACTCTCAAGCAGGCCTATTTAAACGAAACAGAATTCGCTAAATACAGAAGCTGAGTTGGTGTTGTCGTAACAATACCTGAAGAGTTGTTCTTACTCCAAAAACTCTTGGAAGGTTGAAGGGAGTGTCAAATAAATACATTAGAACAACAGTTCTTTCGGCTTCTATCCGCAGAGGTAAATACGATATGCGTATATGACTCGACCCATGCGTTAGCAAAATGACGCAAAAGATAAACTACGTAAGTATTGTAGTAATTTGAACATCGAATTCTCTACTACATTTTCCTGGACGAGGAAGAGAGAAAGAAAGGAAAACGACTGTCCACGTTCTAATGAACGAGACTTTTAAAAGAACTCCTTGACTCTTTGCCAAGACTCTTTTCCAAGAAAAGGGAGTAACATTCGAATAGAGATCATCAAGAGAGAACCGAGGATCGAAAAAGACCGTTCAATGTTCTTATGATATTGGACAAAAGACTTCCTGGATAGTCTACAAGTCTTTCTCTTAACCCCGGATGAGCCTCTGAAAATGAATGAGAGCTCTTCCGAAATTTGTTAACGAGTTTATCCGCTTAAACGATAAAAACGTTAAAATCTATGTCAATGAGAACTACCCCATTTATGAGGGGGGTCCCCACTTGAATGACAATGGGGAAAACGTCCTGACTTGACAAAACTATTAGCACTTTGCTAATAGGGGAAAACCCTTTAACATGACCGAAAGTCACCCAGGAATCCGAGTATATATCTTCCCGATTCTCAAAGAAATCGATGAAGAGGAAAGAGGGATCGAAGAAAAAATTCGGGTATGTCTCTCCGCTAACTCCGAATCCTTTTAAAAATTTCTGTAAAGAAATGTCCTCAACAGCAAATAAGACGCTTTCAACAAGTCTTTTCTCTCGCAAAGCGTCCTGCCGAGCTTCCACCGAAGCGTCCTGGCGAATGTCCACAAAAGCGTCCTGCTGAGCGTCCTCAAAAGCGTCCTGCTGAGCGTCCTCAAAAGCGTCCTGCTTAGCGTCCTGGAAAGCGTCCTGCTGAGCGTCCTCAAAAAAACGTCCTGCTTAGCTACGAGCGTGTCTGAGCAGAGAACACCAAGTCCTTCGTAACCGACGTTTTCAGAGAGGAACTCGTTGAGCGCCTTGATGCATGCAAGGCCCGCCAAGAGGCGTCCTGGCGAGCGACCTTGCCAACATCTCAATGTTATGACGAACCGCGTTTTGCGTATGACATTGAATATTTTTAAGGGACGTCCTCATGCGAGTCTCCATGGAGAGCCGCACGCTGCTCCTGAAGAGTGTGAACACTAAAGGAAGACGTATGGCTTTCGTCTTCCGCAAGGTGCTTGCCGAGCGTCCTGGAGAATGTCTCTACTTATAGGACGTCGAGCCACCTCCAAAAGCTTCCTCACGTCTAAATTGCCCTTCTTATGCCGACCAGAGACATAAGTTGTTTGACTGTGGCAAAGCAGCTTGCCGGCCGTCAAACTTATCAGCTTGCTTTATCGAAGTAAAGCGAACGTTACATAACATATACGGAGCGCAATGAGGAGAGGAGACGAATACTGAGTTGCTCCTCCAAAAGGTGGAATCAAGAATGTCCTTGATTACCAAATTCTTTTGGAATGCTAGCGAGGTTGAAACAGCTCTAACTTCATGAGCGTTCACTCGCAGGAGGCTCAAAATCACTTTCTGGCAAGATGAATGAACCTCCTTAATAATGTATAAGTGATATATACATTAGGCGTTCCCTCGCGCAGGAGGCTCAAATCCACTCTTCTGGCCAAGATGAATTGAGCCCTCCTTAATAATGTTATGCATGATGTATACATGAGCGGTCCACTCGCAGGAGGCTCAAATCACTCTTCTGGCAAGATGAATGAGCCTCCTTAATAATGTATAAATGATATATACATGAGCGTTCTCGCAGGAGGCTCAAATCACTCTTCTGGCAAGATGAATGAGCCTCCTTAAATGTCCCTTAAGAAAAGAGCCAGTGCATTCTTCTAAAAGGGAAAATGTGGTCTCTTTACTCTTTCATCCTCTCGTGACGAGAGAGAGGACGTGAAGCGTCCTCTTCTCTAAAGCTTCTTTAGGGGGCGCGAGTCCTTCCGAGAACTCCAACCCCTGTGTGGGGAGGACGCCTCGGAGGACGAGAAGCAATCCTTCAAGATTCGTACACGTGCACATCTTTAGCAGCCTGGGAAGAGTCAACAGGTTCTGCCGAAGGGACGCCAGATCGGTGGGGAGCCCCCGTAACCCTCTTGCGGCTTTCGACATCCCTCTCCCTGAGTCCTGGGAGTCCGACAGAGGTCCAGGCCTAGAGGCATTATGGGGGCCGATCTGACGCCCCCTCCACAACAACAAGGGGCACTACACTTCACACTGATTGGAGAGCGAGCACTTTAGTCTAAGATTACTTGATGTAATCCTTTCGCAGACACTTCTTCTAGGCTCGTAAGCCATACCACAGGGTTAGGCAAAATAAAATCTACAGGAGGTTAGAAGGTTCATTATTTCTAACTTCTGTTTACTGTGGAGGAAAACTCCTGATTCTAACACGCTCTAAAATGCGTAAATGAATCCTCCTTCTTCCGTAAGCAGTCACACATTACACTAATTACCTTATGCAAAGAAAACATGTAAACGTCATATATACTAAGCGAGTGTCTACCGAAAGTTCCGGTAGCCTCACCTTACCATGCAGACAACAAAGTCTGAAACTAGGCTAACTAGCTTCAGACATCAAATGCAATGAAAAAATTTACGATAGCGTATGCCTAGCCACAAATCCAAGTTAATAATCGAAAGAATAATTAGGATACTTAAGTGGCTAATGAAGTTTCAAAATCCTAGGCGGAGGTCTGTAAACAGTTGTTTACCGACCGGCGACAGAAAAAAATATGAATAGAAAATGGGAATAGTTCCTGATATCCGCCTCCCAGCGGCGGGAATGGGTACTACCACCTGGCCGCCCACTGCGTGTGCCGCGAATTTTTAAATTCTGTCGGACTTCAGAAAATACAGCTATATATATATCTGTCAGGTAAGTTTCATGAACAAATCAGCAATTTTGGGACTTATGGCGCCAATAACCAGGGACTGCCTCCTGTACTTGTTTGACACACTGACATTTAATGAACAGTCCACGTGGCCCTCCTGCTGAATGCTAAAAATGCAGTGTTGATAACATTCAAACATGTGTTGTGTGACTGTCCAGAATATAACCAAACGATTATCAACCTTTGGAAGTAAATCAAAAGGGAAAACTTTGTCAGAATCTTCTACATCTTCAATCATTCCAATTCTAATATTTATGGGGAAGTGTAATTTAATAGAGAAAATATAAAAATATAGACAATATAAAAATATAGACAAAATATAAAAATATATAAATACTAATGGAAATACAAATGCTCATAGGGTGTTTAATGAATTTTAAAAAAATTATAAATATCTAATTTATTCAGATTTTTTATTGTTTTTATCCTTTTTTTTTTTGGATGTGTGGAAATAACCAAATGTATATCTTGTATATATGTGTTCCAGTGTAAAAGCCCCCTTGACTTGGGATGACCTAGATGTAGTGAGGGGGCTCTTGAACCCCAGGAATTTGTTCCCCGGTTTGAGTCCAAGAGTCCCATGTATAATTACAGGCAGTCCCCGAAGATGTGACAATAACTGAAAATCTGCAACTTTTAGGGTTTATCAGTGCTGATGATGTGCTGAAAATCTCTGATTTTTGGTTATAGGCACCTCTGTTAAGTATCTATCGGCACCAGTACCCCGACTATCGCAGGGCAGTCCAAGGCGAGGGTTACATACAGGGGAGGGCATCAACACCTTACTACCAAATAATGTCATGTTCTAACTTCTCGATAAACTTTCCTGAACCGAATGGGGAGCAAATGGCGGAGCTACAAAGGAAGCCTCCATACCCCTGCAGCTGGTACAAACTGAATGTTGACCTACTTTAATTCCAACACCCTGCTTACACCAAAATCATTCCTATATAGCCTGATGTTGGTTTTGCTTCTGGTGGAAGACATCCTAGGAAAATGAAATACAATACCGTAAATAGGTGCAAAAAAGCCTCTGACAAGAGCTAAAACATTCAAAACACACCTGGTGGAGAACAGATGAACTAGACAGTCATCCGGGGAGCCATTTGATTTTTTATTTGAATGCTGACTCACCTAATCAATGCAATATATGCTAACTTTAACAGTAAGTAAGATTCATCTCAAAATAATTTATTTTGATCAAAAGTAGATTAAATATGTGTAAAATGCACAGCTCATAAACTAAGAAAGAACACTTTACACTTACTCTTGAAGACAATGGCAGAGAAAACAATCCCAAGTGTCAAGCCTCCACCTGCAAATTAGAAAAAGAAATTAACATATTGAGCACATGAATCAAATCTCACAATTTTTAAAAGTAAAATGTATTTTTCCTAACTATGTATACAAACCTGAGGTCCTTAACTTTTTAAAGTAAATTGTATTTTTCCTAACTACACAAACCTGAGGTCCTTTACACAGGAATCACTTTCAGTGGAGCTGGAAACAGCCATTGAACTTCCAAACAAGGTAGTCAGGCAGATGGATGTAAATATTCCAATTTACCTGTCAGCCCAGGTGACAGATTGAGGGTTGGCATGAGGTAGGCATGAAATGTAAAGGACCTCAAGTTTGTATCGTTAGGAAAAATAGAATATACTTTTAAATATCACAGTTTTTTGTAAAGCTACTTGTATTTTTCCTAACTATGCAAACCTGAGGTCCTTTACATTAGGAATCACTTTTGGCGAAGCTGGAACTTACTTTACTTTATCTTCCCGCCACTGGCCAGTGGCATAAGGCTGATACAGTTCCTCTCCATCTGTCTCTATCCCGAGCCATTTCCCTTGCTTCCTCTAGGTTTTGGATTTCATCCTCAAGCTGGAAAACAGCCATTAAATTCTTGAACAAGGAGGTTAGGCAGTACTAACTACCTTCTGGTAGATGGGGATACCCATCTAGATGCCCGGGTGTAAACATTCCAGTTTGCCTTCGGCCCAGGTTTCAGACTGAGGGGTGGCATGAGGCGGGCATAAGTGTAATGTAAAGGACCTCAGGCTAGTTTGGTTAAGAAAAATACAATTTACTTTCAATAATTGTGATTTGTTCATACATGGTATACAGACCTGAGGTTTTTTACATTAGGAAGACTCACTGGTTTTGGAAGAAATCTGAGTGAGTCTCTTAAACTGACTGGAGTTCACCACACATGGGCTACTCCTGGTCAAGAGAGCAAGGTGTACCCTGCCTCTTAACAAAATGATCTGAGTATGAGTACTGTGAGATCAAATATCAGCATCTCCACCTCTTTGAATGAGTGAGGTATCGTAACTCTCATGAAAAAATGCTGGAAAGAACCTTAAGAGTCAGAGGCAATATGGCAAAGACTCAAAAAGAGTCTGACTTAATGCCAGTCTTCTTCCTCCCCTTGCTACAGGAAGGAGCAGATAGATTCTCAGCCTGAAGGAAGTAGGAGGACAATGAAGGAGGAGGAGGAGGAGGAGAGGCCAGCCACTCTCGTTATCCTTTTCACTTCCAGAACCACACCTTAGGCAAGATGCTTCCTGTCCTGTTAGAGGAGCCAGGTAAGAAAAAACAACTTGAGCAGCAACCACAGGTCCAAGGAAAAAAAGGGTTCCAAAGACTTGTGGGCAAAGACCTGAATGAAGAAACATAACTGTGGTCCAATAAGACCACATCTTTGCTTCCAGACCGACAGATTCTTCCAGAATTTGAGGGATGGATCAAGCTCTTGGCTTTGTGAGTTCTTGGTCAGAGTGTAAAAGTGTTGTTAACCCTCTTACGCCTGAGCCCTAAAAACCAAAACATCTCCCGTATGCTGAGGCGGGTTTGGAATGAGCGCGGAAGCGGAAAAAATAATTTTTCAAAAAATCACAGCGCAATTAGTTTTCAAGATTAAGAGTTAATTTTTGGCTCCTTTTTTTATCATTACCTGAAGTTTAGTATGCAGCCATCAGAAATGAAAAAAAATATCATTATCATATATATAAAATGATTTTGTTAAACTACAATAAAGTTTTGTACATACGTACTTACCTGGCAGATATATACTTAGCTATAGTCTCCGACGTTCCCGACAGAATTTCAAATCTCGCGGCACACGTGACAGGTAGGTCAGGTGGTCTACCTTACCCGCCGCTGGGTGGCAGGAGTATGAACCAATCCCACTTTCCTGTCAGATTTTCTCTTCCACCTGTCTCCTGAGGGGAGGCTGGGTGGGCCATTAACCGTATATATCTGCCAGGTAACTATGTACAAAACTTTATTGTAGTTTAACAATATCATTTTTGTACATGAACTTTCCTGTCAGATATATACTTAGCTGATTGGCATCCTTGGTGGAAGGTAAGAGACAGCTAAATAATATAGAAAAGGGAAACAACTGGTGTTGTAGGATATAAAAATCTTGGTTCTTACCTGTTCAGGCAGAAGACTTCATGGATACTGTCTCTGATTCTGCATTGCCTGGAGAGCTACAGCGAGGACGTGACCTGTTGCTGAAAGACTCTCGGATCTACCACCGGGATTTCTGATCCACTTATATGGTAGAATCCAAGTAGGATCTTGTCAAAGGGAACTCGTCCGCTTACTTGACAGAACCTAACCACTACTACCGCAAGGAGCCAAAACCATCCGACCACCTAACCAAACTAACTAGGGTTAGTACTATGACAAGAAAGAGATGCCTCCCTGCATCCTCTTTCAAACAACCATAAACAACAGAAACAAAACAAGGGGGTATAAAATATAAATGCCTAACAAGGATAAGTTCCAGCTCCCTGCCCCAGCACCGAATCCGCAGATACGTAAGGGCCTAAGGCGAAGCATTTGTCATAGGTAATCTTCACATCCCGTAAGTAGTGGTTTGCAAATACCGATTGGCATCTCCAGAAGGTGGCCTCCATAAGGTTTTGCACAGACATGTTTTTGCTGAAAGCCAGCGAAGTGGCAATGGCCCTCACTTCGTGGGCCTTAACTTTAAGAAGCTTAAATTGTTCCTCATTGCATGCCACATGCTCTTCTTTGATAAGGCTTCTTAAAAAGAAGGACAGAGCATTCTTCGATAAGGGTCGACTGGGGTCTCTCACAGAGCACCAAAGGACATCTTGATTGCCCTTAAGTTGCTCTTTCCTCTTCAAATAATATTTCAAAATTCTCACCAGGCAAAGAGTCCTCTCAGGCTCTTCCCCTACAAGAGAAGATAATCCTCGAATCTCGAAGCTCCTGGGCCACGGATTTAATGGTTTCTCATTCTTTGCTAAGAATGAGGGGAGGAAAGAACAAACCATTGACTGATCTTTAAAGCCAACATTTCCTTCAATGGCTTGAAGCTCACTCATCCTCTTGGAGGATGCTAAAGCCATAAGGAAAAGGGACTTCTTGGTCAGATCCTTGAAAGAGGCTGATCTAGGAGGTTCAAATCTAGACGAGCTGAGATACTGAAGTACTACGTCCAGATTCCAATTAGGTGTTCTTGATGAAGGCTTTTTTGTTGTTTCAAAAGACCTAATCAGGTCATGCAGGTCTTTATCTTCCGAGATATTGAGGCCTCTGTGTCTGAAAACTGCCGCCAACATACTGCGGTATCCCTTAATTGTAGATACCGCCAGACCACATTCTTCCTTAAGAAAAAGGAAGAAATCAGCAATTTGGGTCACAGAGGTACTGGAAGAGGAAACTTTCTTCCTCTTGCACCAACGTCTGAAGACATCCCACTTCGATTGGTATACTCGCAAGGTGGAAGACCTCCTAGCTCTTGCGATTGCTTTAGCAGTTGAAGATGAAAAGCCCTTCGCTCTGACAAGACTTTGGACAGTCTGAAGCCAGTCAGACTGAGAGCGGGGAGGTTTTTGTGATACCTGTCGAAGTGGGGTTGTCTGAGTAAATCGTTCCTTAGAGGGAGCGATCTTGGAAGGTCCACTAACCATTCCAGTACCTCTGTGAACCATTCTTGGGCTGGCCAGAAAGGAGCGATTAATGTCATCCTCGCTGAATCTGACTCTGCGAATTTCTTCAGCGTTACTCCCAGAATCTTGAAGGGAGGAAACGCGTATACATCGAGCCCCTTCCAATCTAGAAGTGCATCGATCCCTATCGCCCCTGGATCCGAAATGGGAGAGCAGTACAGATCCAGTCTTGCATTTCTTGAAGTGGCGAAGAGGTCTATATGCGGCCTGCCCCACAACTTCCACAGGCTCTGGCATACATCCTGATGAAGTGTCCACTCCGTGGGAAGGACCTGCTCTTTCCTGCTGAGGAGATCTGCTCTTACATTCCTTTCCCCCTGTACGAATCTGGTGAGAAGCCTGACTCTCCTTTCTTCGGCCCAAAGAAGGTCTCTTGCTGTTTCGTACAGAGAGAAGGAATGCGTCCCCCCCTGTTTCCTGATGTATGCCAGAGCTGTGGTGTTGTCCGAGTTGACCTGAACGATGGAGTCTCAGACGTGGGACTCGAAGGCTTTCAGAGCCAACCACACAGCCATCAATTCTTTTCTGTTGATATGCCAGGCCACCTGGTCCCCCACCCAGGTACCTGACACTTCTAGAGTTCCCAGAGTCGCCCCCCAACCTGTCTCCAATGCGTCGGAGAACAACACTAGGTTGGGGTTCAGGAATTGCAGAGACAGACCCTGAGCAAACCTGTTGGGATCTGTCCACCACACAAGTTTCTCCTTGATTTGTCAAGTTACGGACAGAGAGAACGTCAAATCCTGAGAACGACGACTCCAATTCTGATGAAGAAAGAACTGGAGCGGTCTCAGAGGCAGCCTTCCTAGGGAAATGAATTGCTCCAGCAAGGAGAGCGTCCCCAACAGACTCATCCACTCCTTTGCCGTGCATACTTCTTTCCCTGAGAAGGCTGTTACTTTCTCGAGGCCTCGGGTTATCCTTTCCGGAGACGGAAAAGCCCGAAAACACTGAGAGTTCACCCGTATCCCCAGATAAATGCACTCTTGTTTGGGGATTAAATTTGATTTTTGGGAAGTCCCAAAGAACTCGTAAATTCCAAGGTTTTCTGTAAGTCCTCCAGACATCGATCTTTCGAATTGGCCCTTATAAGCCAATCGTCTAGGTAAAGGGATATCCTCACCCCTTCCAAGTGAAGCCATTGAGCTACATTCCTCAAGATTCCCGTGAAAACTTGGGGGGCCGTCGAGAGGCCGAAGCACAGAGCCCTGAATTGATACTCTCTTCCCCCCATCATGAACCTGAGAAACTTCCTCGATGAAGGATGGATCGGTACATGGAAGTAAGTGTCCTGTAAGTCCAGGGACACCATCCAGTCCCCTGGATGAAGAGCTGCCAACACCGATGACGTGGTTTCCATCGTAAATTTCTTTTTCTCCACAAAGAAGTTCTGGGCGCTTACATCCAAAACCGGTCTCCATCCCCCTGAGGATTTTGGAACTAGGAAAAGGCGGTTGTAAAAGCCTGCTGACTGAAGGTCCGAAACTAGTTCTATTGCCTCCTTTTCTAGCATCTGATCTACCGCTAGACGGAGGGCTTGGTTCATGATGGGGTCCCTGTACTTGGCCGTCAACTCCCTTGGAGTGGTCGTTAAGGGAGGTCTTGAGGAGAAAAGGATGAGGTAACCCCTTATTACGATTGAGAGGGTCCAGGAATCCGCACCTCTCTGGGCCCAGACTTCTGCAAACCTTAACAGTCTGGCACCCACCGTTGTCTGAAGGACTTGCTCCCTATTTCGATGTCTTGACAGACTTGGAGGACGTCTTCCCTCTCCTGCTGGGTCGTTGTCCTCTAAACGAAGAGGGTCTGGAGGAAGGACCCCCTCGAAAGGGTTCCTGAGAAACTGTCTTCTCCTTTCTACTCTTGACAGGGAAGAAGGGACGAGGCTTCCTCACCGACTGAGCCAGAAGGTCCTGGGTAGCCTTGGCTGAAAGCGAAGTCGATATATCCTGTACTAGCTTTTTGGGAAATAGTTGAGCGGAGAGTTGGGAAAATAGCAAAGAAGACCTCTGTGCGTGTGAGACGGACTTCGTCAAGAAGGAGCAATACACGATCTCTTCTTGACCACTCCCGCACCAAACAAGGAAGCGATCTCGCTCGCTCCGTCCATTACTGACTTATCCATGCAGGATAAAACGCAATGGTCTTCTGGAGAGAAAGACTCTGGAGTCTGCGTCTTCCTAGCCAAGACTCCCAGAGACCAATCTAAGAAGTTGAAGACTTCGAGTACCTTGAACATTCCTTTTAGAATGTGATCTAGCTCGTTCATGGCCCAAGTCATCTTAGCCGAGTTAAGAGCCGATCTCCTTGTAGCATCTACTAAGGCCGAAAAGTCCGAGTCGGCCGAAGAAGGGAGACCCAGACCCAAGGGTTCTCCTGTCTCATACCAAAAGACAGTACGTCCAGACAGTCTCGACGGCGGGAAGGCAAACACCGTTCTCCCCGCTTCTTCTTTGGAGAGCAGCCAGGATCCGAAGCTCCTAAGCGCCTTCTTCATGGACAGGGTTGGCTTCATCCTAACACAAGATGATCCCTTCGTTGCCTTGGACGTCGAAAACAACGAGTGAGGAGGAGGAGGAACAGTAGGGCTAAGGGAATCTCCAAATTCCTGAAGTAATAACATGAAGTTTTTATGATAAAATGATATTGTTATGATACAATAAAGTTTCATACATACTTACCTGGCAGATATATACATAGCTAAGACTCCGTCGTCCCCGACAGAAATTCAAATTTCGCGCCACTCGCTACAGGTAGGTCAGGTGATCTACCTGCCTGCCCTGGGCGGCAGGACTAGGAACCATTCCCGTTTTCTATCATATTTTCTCTCTTCCACCTGTCTCCTGCGGGGAGGCTGGGTGGGCCATAATCGTATATATCTGCCAGGTAAGTATGTATGAAAATGATATTGTTATGATACAATAAAGTTTGTTCATACTTACCAGGCAGATATATATATAGCTGTATTTTCTGAAGTCCGACAGAAATTCAAAAATGTTATTGTTAGTATACAATAAGGTTTTGTACATACTTACCTGGCAGATATATACGATTGATGGCCCGCCCAGCCTCCCCTCAGGAGACAGGTGGAAGGAAAAATTCTGGCTGGAAAGGGAGATTGGTTCTTACATCCGCCACCCAGCGGCGGGTAAGGTAGATCACCTGACCTACCTGTCGCGTGTGCCGCGAGTTTTGAATTCTGTCGTGACGTCAGAGACGTATAGCTAAGTATATATCTGCCAGGTAAGTATGTACAAAACCTTATTGTATACTAACAATAACATTTTTGTACATGAACTTTCCTGTCAGATATATACTTAGCTGATTGACACCCTTGGTGGAGGGAAAGAGACAGCAATATAAATATGGAAAAAAGGGGAAAACAACACTAGTTGTAGGATGTAAATACAACCTTGGTTCTTACCTGTTTAGGCAGAAGACTTCGTAGTTACTGTCTATGAGTCTGCGTTGCCTTAAGAGCTTCAGCGAGGGCGTGACCTACAGCTGACAGACTCTTTGGGTCTATCAAAGGGATTTGGTTATCCGCTTACTTGATAGAATCCGAGCAGGATCTGTCAACGGGGATTCGCCCACTTATATGACAGAACCTAACCACTATCATTGTAAGGAGCTCAAACATAAACCGATCACCTAACCAATCTAATCATTGTTAGACTACGAAATGAAAAAACATGCCTACCCGCATGTTCTTTCACACAACCAAAAACTTACAACCTAACAAGGGGAAAAATATATACTACTAAGGATATGTCTCAGCTCCCTGCCCCAGCACCGAATCCGCCGATACGTACGGGCCTAACCCGAAGCACTTTTCATACGTAATTTTTTTTGACGTCTCTCAGATTAGTGGTTTGGGCAAAGAACTGAGTTGCCAACGCCAGAATGTTGCCTTCATAATATTACTCAGGGATATTTTTTGTTTTTGTTAAAAGTCAATGACGTGGCAATAGCTCTTACCTCATGAGCTTTTGACTTAGAATTTTGAATTGACTTTCCTCACATATCGCATGCGCTTCTTTCACCAGCTCTGATAAAGAAAGAAAGCGCATTCTTCGAAAGGGTCCTCCTTGGATCTCTTACAGAGCACCAAAGGTTGACATCATTGCCCTTAAGTTTTTTTCTTTCTCTGTAGATAGAAGTTTCAAAACTTCTTACTGGGCAAAGCGACCTCTCTGCTTCCTCGCCTACTAATGCAGACAATCCTTGTACTTCAAAGCTCCTAGGCCAAGGATTTGAGGGGTCTCGTTCTTGGCTAAGAACGAAGGAAGGAACGAACAGATAGCTGCATCTCCTCTGAATCCCACATTTCCTTCTAGTGCATGGATTCACTAACCCTCTTTGCGGAAGCCAATGCCATGAGGAAAATTGTCTTCTTCGTGAGGTCTCTAAACGATGCAGACTGAGGCGGGTTCGAACTTATTGGACCTCAGGTAACGTAGCACTACATCCAGATTCCAACTCGGAACCCCTGGAGAAACCTTCTCGGATGTTTTAAACGATCTTATTTAGATCATGAAGGTCCTTATCTTCTGAAATGTTTAAGTTTCTGTGCCTAAACACTGGGCAGATAGCATGCTACGATAGCCTTTAATGGTTGATACCGCCAATCCACTTTCTTCCCTAAGGAAAAGTAAGAAGTCTGCTATTTGGGTCACAGAGGTACTGGAAGAGGAAAAGTGATGGTTCCTACACCATCGCCGAAAGACGTCCCACTTCGATTGGTAGACTCTAAGGGTGAGAAGGCCGCCTTGCTGCTGCGATAGCCGTTGCAACTCTTGCAGAAAAGCCTCTCGTTCTGACAAAAACTTTTGACAGTCTGAAGCCAGTCAGATAAGCGGAGGTTTTTGTGATACCTCTTGAAGTGGGGGTTGTCTGAGAAATCGATCCTCTGTGGTAATGTTCTCGAAGATCTACTAACCATTCCAGTACCTCTGTGAACCATACTTGTGCGGGCCAGAACGGGGGGCTACCAGCGTCATCCTTGCTGCCTCCGATTCTGCAAATTTCTTTAGAGTCTCTCCCAGTATCTTGAATGGAGGGGAAAAAGCATACATGTCTAGACCCTTCCAATCTAGTAGAAACGCGTCTATCGACACTGCCCTCGGGTCCGATATCGGGAGAGCAGTAGTTGGCTATCCTCGCATTCTTGGCTGTGGCGAAGAGGTCTATATGAGGCTTGCCCCAAAGCTTCCACAGGTCCTGGCAAACATCTTCGTGAAGAGTCCACTCTGCAGGCAGGACTTGATCTTTCCTGCTTAGGAGGTCTGCTCTGACGTTCTTTTTCTCCCTGTACGAACCTGGTAAGGAGACAAATCTTCCTTTGCTCTGCCCAAAGCATAAGTTCTTTTGCTGTCTCGTACAGGGAGAAAGAGTGAGTCCCCCCCTGCTTCCTGATGTAAGCCAGGGCCGTGGTGTTGTCCGAGTTGATCTGTACTGCTGAAGCTAGGACGTGGGGCTCGAAAGCTTTCAAAGCTAGCCAAACCGCCATCAGCTCCTTCTTGTTGATGTGCCAGGTCACCTGTTCTTGTTCCAGGTGCCTGACACTTCTCTTGAGCCGAGCGTCGCTCCCCAACCTGTTTCCGAGGCGCGGAATACACACTTGGTTGGGGTTCGGAATGTGAAGGGACATCCCTTCTGCAAACCTGAGAGGGTTGGCCCACCAAGAGAGGTCCTTCTTGATTTCCCTTGAGATCTCGAAGGAGAACTCTAGGTTTTGTGAACGACACCTCCAGTTTCGATGAAGAAAGAACTGGAGAGGTCTGAGGTGCAACCTTCCTAGAGAAAGGAATTTGCTCCAACGAGGAGAGTGTCCCCAACAAACTCATCCACTTCCCTCGCTGTGCATACTTCTTTCTCTAGGAAGGCTTTGACTTTCTCTGACCCTCGGGCTATCCGTTCTGGAGACGGAAAAGCCCGAAAATCCAGAGAAGCCATCCGAATCCCCAGATAGATACGATCTTGACTGGGGATCAACTGAGACTTTTGAAAGTTCACCAAAAGTCCCAGAGAACTTGCCATGAAAAAAAGGTCTTTTGTAGGTCCTCCAAACATCTTTCCTGAGACTTGGCTCTGATCAGCCAGTCGTCCAAGTAAAGGGACACTCTGACTCCTCCAAATGTAGCCATCTTGCTACATTTTTCATTAGGCCTGTAAAGACCTGAGGGGCTGCTGAAAGGCCGAAGCACAAGGCCCTGAACTGGAATATCCTTCCTCCCATCATGAACCTGAGGTATTTCCTTGACGAAGGATGGATGGATAGGCACCATGGAAGGTAAGCGTCCTGAAGATCTAGGGACACCATCCAGTCCCCTGGCCGAAGGGCCGCCAACACTGAGGATGTCTCTTTCCATGGCGACTTCCTCTTTTCTACAAAGATATTCAGGGCGCTTACATCCAGAACCGGTCTCCATCCTCCTGAGGCTTTTGGAACTAGAAAAAGGCGGTTGTAAAAAGCCCGCTGAGCAAGGGTCGCTCACTAGCTCTATAGCCTCTTTCTCGAAACATTTGTTCCACTGCTTGTGTTAAAGCAAGGCTCATGATGGGATCCCTGTACCTGGCCACCAACTCCCTCGGAGTCGTTGTCAACGGTGGTCTTTTCGTAAAAGGAATCAGATATCCTTTCCTTATAATCGAGAGGGACCAGTTGTCCGCTCCTCTCTTTGCCCAGGCTTCCGAGAATCTTAGAAAGTCTGGCACCTACTGGTGTTTGGAGGACTACTTCCCTACTTCTTAGCTCTGACAGAGCGTGAGAAGGATCTACCTCTCTTGAAAGGTCCTATTACCTCTCGAGGTAGAGCTCTAGAAGGGGGGAACCCCTCGAAAGGGCTCCTGTCTAGTGGAGTCTCCTTCTTCGTCTTCGTCTGGAAGGAGGTCCTAGGCTTCCGTGCCGACTGCGCGAGCATGTCCTGAGTCGCCTTCGCAGAGATAGATCCTGAGATGTCCTGGATTATCTTCTTCGGAAATAGCAGAGGCGAGAGCTGCGAATACAGGAGAGAGCTCTTTGGGCATGCGAAACAGACTTAGTCAGAAAAGAGCAGAAGACTGATCTCTTCTTTAAGGGGATCCCTGCTCCAAATAGGGAGGCTATTTCGCTCGATCCATCTCTAACTGCTTTGTCAATGCACGTTAGAACACTGTTTAGATCTTCTGGCGAAATAGCATCCGGGTTCTGAGTCTTCTTAAGCCAAGACCCCCAAAGACCAGGTCAAGGAAGTTGAAGACTTCCAAGACTCTAAACATTCCTTCAGAAGGTGGTCAAGCTCGTTCATAGCCCAGGTAGTTTTAGCAGACAAAAGAGCCGAGCGTCGTGCTGCATCTACCAGAGAAGAGAAGTCCGCATCCGCCGATGAAGGAAGACCCAGACCTAGGGGTTCTCCAGACTCGTACCAAATCCAAGTCTGCCCGTAAGCTTGGAAGGAGGGAAAGAAAACACAGTTTTACCCTTTCTCTTCCTTAGAAAGCAGCCAATCACCAACACCTCTCAAAGCCTTCTTCATTGAGATGGTTGGCTTCATCCACACAAGAGGAAACTTTCGTCTTCTTCGAAAGTAGAGAATAAAGAGAGGAGACGGAGGAGCGACGGGAGTAAGGGAGTCTCCAAACTCTTGAAGAAGTAGATCTGTAAGGATCTTATAGGACGAAACTGACGAGTCCTTCACCAAATCCTCTTCTGAAGGTTCAACTTCATCCATTGAAGAACCCTCCGCTTCTTTACGAGGGCAGTTAGTCTTCTCTAAAGAAATGCGCCTGTCCAGAGAGTGTCTAGTAGCAGACTGGCGCCTATCAGGGGGAGCCAAAGTTTCTGGAGAGCTCCTCTCGAATGAGTCCTTCCTACTCTGATGAGTTGCGTGCTCTTTGCTTCCTTAACTCCTACTCCTAGAATTCCGGGCTTCCAAGGGGGGAGCGCCTTGCTAGGAGAGGAAGCCTACTATGCTCAAGGCGCTTCTCAGGATCCATGCGCCTGTTCAAAGGAGAGCGGCTGCCAGGCGAGCTGCGCCTACCATGCGGCGAACGCCTACTAGGCTCTTGGCGCCTACTTGCAGGAGAGCGAAGCCCTGGAGAAGGTCGCCTACTAGGAGACCGGCGTCTACCATGCTCCACAAACTTCGTTCCCGACTTGTGTGACTCTTCAAAAGGTAGTCTCCCAGAAGAGACATATCTTTCAGGCTCTACACGCCTGTCCTGAACCGAGCGGCTAAAAGGAGGAGCCGCGCCTATCAGAAAAGCGCCTATCCTCCGCACCACGCTTGGGAGCGGGAGAGCGTCTACTTGGGGAGTAGCGCTACTAGGCTCAAGGCGCCTAACATAAGGCGAGATCCTGTCTCTTGACGAATCCATCAAAGAGTAGGCTCTCTTATCTGGAGAATGAAGGATCTTCGTAAAAGAGCGAGAGGGCGAGGCTGTACGCCTGTCTTTAGACGAACGCCTACTAGGCGCTAGATCCCTTCCTACTGGAGAGATGTAGTCACCAGGAGAAAGTTTCTTGGGCGATTGACGCCTGGAAGACGACAAGCGCCTGCCGAGGGAAGAGCGCCTCCTTCCATCCGATGATAAAGGAGAGAGAACCGACTCTGACTGAGACGGTAACACAGGCGAAGGAATCCTAGACTTCTTGACAGGGAGAGAGACGTCTTTCCGACGCGTTCCTCCTGCCAAGGAGCCCGCCAGCGCCGAAATCTGCGCTTGCAGTCCAGCAAGAATTCGAGCTGGAGATCTTGTAAAATCCTCCACCGGAGAAGAGGCTCGAAGCCTACTATGAGGCAGAACTCCCTGCTCCCTCCTGGGTTTCTTGATCTCTACTTCCGGCTCTTCTGGAAAAACTTCCGGGCTGGAAGGAAAGGAGCCAGGCGCCTTCCAGGCTCTCTTCAGCGGGTCGCGAAGAATCCGAGGCGCTCCATCCTCTTCTAGGCGAAGGTGAGGAAGACGAAGAGAAGCATTGGCGCAATACCTCCTTCTTCGCGCGAACAAGGGCCGCCTGGGTACGAGCATCAGGATCTATCCGGGGGACGCCTGATGCGTGGGAGTTCTCCCTAACCTTCCTGCGGCTTTTGACTTTCCTCCTCCACTGGGACTGGGAGTCTGGAAGAGGTCTAGGCCTGGAAGCATTAAGGAGCCGATCAGACGCACCCTCCACTGCACTGGGGTCCACTGGCACAATTCACCTTCACTACTCTTACCTTGCAACGAACAAATCTTCTTTTCCATGCTAAGGACTGTGGCTCTCATGGTTGCCACTTCCGTAGTCGAATCCTTAGGTTCGATGCAGGGCGCAGGAGCTGAAACTGGAGAAGGTTCTAATGCTACAACAGGATTTTCTTCTACCTCGCTAATACGAGACTTACTAGAACTCCTAGAAGAAGCCTTTCTCACCCTGTCTTTCTCTAACTTCCTCAAGTAGGAAGAAAGAGCCTTCCATTCACCCTCATCCAACTTCTCACACTCATTACAGGGTTAACAAAAGAACATTCTTTCCCTCTACATTTAAAGCAAACTGTGTGAGGATCTACCGTAGCTTTCGGTAGTCTCACCTTGCATTCATCCATAGCGCACACTCTAAACATAGAAGATTTCTTAACCTCTAACTCAGACATCTCGAAATCAAAGAAAAATCCAAATCAATATCCAAAAACAATCCACAAATGCGTATGCCAAGCCAACAAGATCAGGTACTTCACCGAAAGTCAGTCCAAATAAATCCACGGCAACGAGAAATGAATAAAGCTGTCAGGAGGTAACAACCACAGGTGTAGTCGTCACCGGCGACAGAAAAATTCTGGCTGAAAGGGAGATTGGTTCTTACATCCGCCACCCAGCGGCGGGTAAGGTAGATCACCTGACCTACCTGTCGCGTGTGCCGCGAGTTTTGAATTCTGTCGTGACGTCAGAGACGTATAGCTAAGTATATATCTGACAGGAAAGTTCATGTACAAAAACTTCCGGCACACACAGTGGTCGGCCAGGTGGTTAGTACCCATTCCCGCCGCTGGGAGGCGGGTATCAGGAACCATTCCCATTTTCTATTCATAATTTTTATTTCCACTGTCCCCTGAGGGGAGGTGGGTGGGTA
>NC_061100.1:48694500-48732000 GCF_015104395.2 Macrobrachium nipponense
TTCCCGAAGGAGTCTTCTTAGGGGGAATAACTAAACCCGGTTACCAGCTGGTCGCTGCGAGAGCGGCCGCTGGCCTGGCGAGAGTCACCTGAGCGGTTCTCGCCAGCCTTCTGCTCCGTGCCGTGGTCTTGGCGCCGAGCGAACTCTGGCGCCGAAACTTTGGCTGCACGGTCTCCGAGGGAGAGCGTACACTCGGGATCTCCCGCGAACGATGAGACCGAGCCCGGAACCTGGCGTAGCGGCATCGCCGCTAGCACCAGGCGAGGAAGTACCAGAGCTAACCGATACTCCTCTGGTCCCCGTCTATCTCTTCCTTACGGAAGGGGAGAGGGCGGGCCCCGCTCCCGAAGGAGCAGGAGGACCAGCAGAAGGACCCCCCGTCCCACCGAGGTGGGACGGGCCCTTAGAAGTTCCCGAAGGAGACTTCTTAGGGGGGGGAGGCAGCCTTCTTCTTCTTCGGCTTATGGGCCTTAGAAGTCGAAGGGGAAGAGGCAGCAACAGACGAAGATACACCTTCCTCTTCTTCGTCAGCTCACGCAGGACAGTCGTCAGGTCCTCCATCCAGGCCGGAGTCGGGCCTATTGCCGAAGCAACACGGCCCGACTGCACCTGTCCGGAAGGACCTGGGACTGGGAAGACACACCATGGGCAGGACCAGCATGGACAGGCGCAGGGGACCAGGAGCGACAGGAACAGCAACCAGCTCAGGAGCGGCAGGAACAGCGGCAGCGGTAAACACAGAAGGGACAAGGGACAGCCAAGCCAGTAGCGGGAACCACATCAGCGACAGGTACGGCAGGCCCAGCCATCGCCTCGTAGAATCATCGGCAGCCAGCGTGGTACTGGCGGCCGGTCCAGGGGCGAGCTGCTGGAACAGCGGAAGTCTGGGGCAGGCAACACGAAGAAAACACAGGCGGCGGCGGCATACCCCTCCTCGGTACGGCGGCGACCGGCCCTAGAAGCGGCAGACGGCGTCACCGACACAGCATGGGGAGTGTAGACCAGCGGGGGGAAGCAGCATAAGCGGCCGTGAAGGTTGTAGTGGAGAGACCACTCCCAAGGTCACCGCCCCAGAACCTCGCTAGACTCTGCAGCAGATCGTGGATGCTAGGCACGCCCTGCAGCCGCAGTGGTCCATACCTGTCCAAGGTCGTCTCCCACGGCTGTAGCACCTGCGGTAGCACAGACAGATTAGTAAGAGGGGTTCCCTCACGCACGGGGGGAGGGGGGGGGGAGACATGCCCCACCCCGAACGGAAGGAAGACCCCAAAACAAAATACGAGGAAGCTGAGCGGGGGGGCAGGAAAGAAGACGAAGAATCGGATACCAAGGGAGTCGCGGGAGAGCTTTCCGACGACTTCCTGGCAGACCTTCGCTTCCCCTACCCCCGCACAGCAGTGAAAGTAATATGAAAATGAAACAGAATACTGCACTTGCGATTCACTTCATAGAACTTAAAGAGGGAAAAATCAATTCCCGTAAGAGCGGAAACTTGATCCATAATAATATGATGCTATCAATATATATGAAAATGAACAATACTGCACTTGCTATTTTCACTTTCACAGCAATAAATCGTAAGGATTAATTCCCGGGTAAGAGCGGAAATTGATCCAAAATTAAAATTTGATGCAATTAATAAAATGAAATGAAAAGAAAACTGCATTGCGAATCCACTTTCATTGCATTCTATTCATACAAAATAAGAGGCTCTTGCCGAGCGCAATCAAGCTCTCGGCAACGAAGCGCACAGGGCAAAAATATAATGAAAAAGAGTACTTACATCTTTCAATTACACACTTTCGCCCAAATACATGACTCGGCGCGAGTGCGCCCCGCCCTCGGCACCGAGACATAATTCAAGGGGTTCAATTCATGAAAAGAGCGGAAATCGCCGTCTCTACGGCGATAGCTACATGTTGATTCATAATTAAGTAATGAAAATGAAAACAGTGTACTTTACAGTTTCATTTTCAAGTCAAACCAAACCATTAGTAGAAAACACAAATATAAACAAAGCATACGACGATGAAGCGGGCAGAGAGGCGATGACGACGTCCTTCACACCCGCGGCCGAAAGCAAAAGTGATTCTTCACCTCTTGGGCGCGCGAGCGCGCGCACGATCGGACAAGCAGTTAACTACCGTTCTCCCCTTGTTCGAAGCTTACGACCGTCCCAGCTGCCGCTAGTTACCTTCCTATTGTTAAAGGACCGAGGGTTTGTATTACGTATCGGAACAAACCCATAGTAGACATGCTGCTTAGTTGTCAATCAAGTTTTTATTAACCAAGTATTTTTTACAAGCTAGCTATTGAATAAATTTGTATTTTTCCCAGTCAAAACATATGCCCCTCAATGCTAACTTTCCTCTTTTAACGACTTTTCTGGTCATTGCAAATTCGGCCCCATAATTATTTCTTATGGTGCGAAAACAGACAGAGGCCCATGGACCGAAAACGATTGCGTCACACTACGGCGATAATCCAGCAGTAAAACATCTTCATATATCCAAAAAGTAAATAATAAAGATATATATGCGCATTACGATTATAACAATTACATGTAGGTATAGCTGATAACAATCTGCATGAATAACTGGTAAACTGTTCTGCAATGACAGTTGAGTAATAGCAATTATTTACAATAGGTACGAAAGTCAAGATGTCGTGACGTCATAATACAGAACTTGAAAGAACGTTCTAATTCAGAAAAATAATTACTTAAATTTGAGTCAGAGTCGAGTTACTTTTTCAATAACGAATATTTTCAAATTAATCATCATAAATATGTAAAATATTGATGTTTTACTACTTATTTAAAAATTAGCCAAGAGCACGCTTCTCGTCATCTTCTACCCAAACAGCTGTTTACGCCTGGCTTGTTGTTGGTGAGAAATCGTGTTTCGATTGTTGTGATAAAAGTGCTCCAGCGTCTGTGGGTACAAGTGGTGTGCGGATTTATCACAGGAAATGGAAAGTTTGTTGACACAAGCGACTCCGTAAACAAAATCGAGATGGCGTCAATCGTTCGAAACTTTTTAGTTGTAAGTAAAAATTTCTAAAGCGTTTTGGTGAGATTTCCACTGCCGTGGGCGCCATTTTCAGTACCCTCTGTTTAAATCTTAAAATTTGGCCTTAATTTCTAACTTTGGAGAAAATACTTACTTCGAAAGGAGAGTAGAGGTCTTGAGCTCCGTTTCTCACCAACAACAAGTCGCGACTGATGCCCATCTCGGGTGTCAGGACGTGTTATAATGTACTTTTTCGGAGGGTGGCTTGCATTGATTGTAGGTGGCCTGCTTGGCCTCCTGTGATGTTCTACCCTACTAGGTACTTCGAAAGTACAGTAGAGCCCTCAAGCTCCTGCTATCACCACCAACTCATGATTGATGACCATCTCCGGTGTCAGGACATGTTAAAATACTTTTTCGGAGGGTGGCCTCAAATGCGGTAGTCAGTGGCTTGGCTATTCCAGTCGGTTGTTTCCCCTACCCACCGCTTCTTCATCAAAAGCACTAAAACTGTAGGTACTAGTAGTACTTACCTAGCCTAGAACTGCTAACCCAGGCATACAGGTGTTCAAACTAGGCTTGCTAGTAGCTACAGTGAATACCTAGTATAGGTAGCTAGGTACCAACCTACTAGGTACTAGGTAGCTAGCTATTATGTAACATACCTAGCTAGGTATAAGGTACTACATATGATACTACTAGTAGGTATCCACTTTAAATATTACATTTGACGTATAGAGACCCGTCTAAACTCGGCACCTTCAATATGACAACTAAGTAGTCTCAATTGGCATACCTAGTATGCCCTTAAGGTTGCTACAGCTAGCTACCTATTAGGTAGTAGCTACCTAGGTATAAGCTCGATCAAGAGAACTGACAGCACCAATCGCCGGGTGGCTCGATTTGTATCATGAATTGGGACTTCTCTCGCACCATCAATACATATCACATGCCAGTCTCCTTTAAGGAAAAAAAAAAAACAATCTCACCGATTTTGATGAGGGTGTCAGCAACACACCGGTCCCATTTTTGGCCTAATATATCCTCCGCCTTGGGAATTGCCATGGTTGCTCGCTGACACAAAGTTAGGGGACAGTCCGACAGAGGAGGAAAGGTTCTTCTTCTGCTTTAGATCAAAGTTCCCGAGCGTTCCCTCACTCTAAAACACAGTTTCGGCCACAATGCTCTTTTCTTGTTAGAATACAGAGGTAATGAACTTCAAACAGTTTTACTGGCTATTCTCTTTCGTATTGTTTATCCCTTCGATCAAATGGCACTGCCTCTCCTTGTTATTTACTGTTAAAATCTCTTCTAGAGATGATGCCATGTCTTTTCGAGACAAAATCTTTGTTCAGACTGTATGAATAGTGTATGCGTGGGTCGATAACGACAATCGTTCAGTGTATGGGGGCCTCTACTCTCTTTGCTAAGTTTTGTTAATCGTCTACAGCTTTACTTCCTTTAGGACATCACTGAATTGTGTTTGTTTTATTCATTGCGGATTACCCTTTTCTGAGATGAATACTTAATATAATTCTTTGCAAGTATACTCTTTAATGTTGTACTTTTTCCATTATTACTTATCATATTCAATTCCCTTTATAATGTTCCCGCTAATCTTATTTTTCCAGAATATTTAGAAGTTATACTTTATCTACTCGTTAACCCAACACTCATTTTATTTTTCTAGTTGCTTTAATCATGAAAAATGTGGATGCTCTTAAACCCGTAACTATGATGACAAAGTTAAAGGAAAGGATAAGAATCTGTAGATCGTTAAGTCTAAACAACCGTCTGAGATGATCACTGACAGGAAAGATGATGTTGCAACTGTCTTAAATGACATTCCCAAAATTGATACTAGGTCGACGAAGCACAGACATGTTATTTTAAATTTTGTAGATGATCATGAACATGCTCGGGACTTAGGAATGACGTTCAGGAAATTGACATTAAGAAGACTGGAAAATTTAAACTTAAGATCATGATTTGCAATACATTTGAAGCAGAACAGGAGGTAGCAAAAGACACGATCGAGAGAAATAGTTATTTGCAATCAATCTCCGAACTTGATAAGACGATGTCAGTTGTGCTTAAAAGCCAGCCTCTAAAGGAACGTTTCATTGGACATTGAAGTGCATGAGCCTGAGGTTAGGAAGTCTGTTCATGAAAATGGAGACAAATGAGACTGAAATGAGGCGTCTATACATAAGAGACGGATATCATGCCATCACTTAATTGCTACTATTGTCAAAGATATGGTATTTTAGGAAAAAAATTGTGGTTTAAAGGGTAAACCTAATGAATTAACACGTGGAAAATGCACAGAATGGTGTCATACGACAGAGGACTGTAGGCTACTACTACTGTTGAAATGATAAACTGCATAAATCGTCAGAGCCAAATTTAATATCAAACGTCATCGAGTGAGCTCAAGAGAATGCAAAGCTTTGGGTTATGAGATGAAGAAGATTGTTGCTTACACGGATCATGGCTACACTTGCTAATAGAAATTAAAAATGTGTTTACGTTAATATCCAAACTATAGGGAATAAAACACTGCAGGTTGGAGACATAATAACTGAAAATTCAATCGATATTTTTGCCATTGCTGAGACATGGATGAAAGACTTTGAAACTTTCAACATTGCTGAAATGGCCCCCATCTAAGGATAATTTCCCTCACGTTCCGAGGGAAGTTAGTGGGGACGGGTCATTCTTTTCGTGCACAGAGGGTGTAGGTAGTACTGATATTAGGATTGTAAAAAGAGCTGATTATCGAATAGAAACAGAGCCTAAATTCAGTACACCAAATAACTTGAAATGTGCTCAAATCTACGGTCAAATAGAACGTTGTTTCACCAACGAAAATGAAAATAATTACACCATCTATACTTTATTAGAAATAATTTTTTGTACAGTTTAACATGCATATTTATTTTTTACATTTTCATTCTGATAAATAAATCATAAGTACTATCCTATCCTAAAATTCTTGTATCTTTAACTCCATGTGAAACACCTTTATCAGACCTTGTTAGGATCTTCTATAGACCTTTCTTAACCCCCCAACAAGAACAACAGCAACAATGTAGTTTGTAGGCTTACTCCCGAGTAAGCAAAAGTGTAATGTATTACATACAACACACACACACACAACACACACACACACACACACACACACACACATATATATATATATATATATATATATATATATAATATTGATTTATTTTAAATCACGAAAAATTATAAACGTCATTATTATATGAACAAAGTTACAGCTACGAAGGAAAATTGGAACACTGGATATGCTACATACTTTCGTCTTATTACCAAGACATGGTCACAGCAACTAAAGATATACAGAAACAAGGGCCTATATACGTACACACACACACACACACACACACACACACACATATATATATATATATATATATATATATATATATATATATATACATATAATATATATATATATATATATATATATATATATATATATATAAAGGGTGCAAGTCCCAAGAATACAAAAAGGTTAAGAGGTCACAGAACGGTCCAATGGATTAACATCGAAATCTACTTATTGGTAACCCTCATTATTCTATCTCTCAATTCCTTCTGGAACATAATTATGTTCTGTTACAGAGTCAAAAGAAAATAATCCTTGACTTATGCTGTAACAAAACTATTTCCAGGAACTCGTTAGAATCTGTTCAGCTGTGTGAATATTTTTAATGTGAAGGATTATTTTCTTATGCTCTTGTAATAAAACATATGTTCCAGAAGGAACTGAGAGATAGAACAAAGAGAATTTCAATAAGCAGATTTCGATATCAATCCGCTAACCGTTCTTTGACCTCCCAACCTTTTTGTATTCCCTTGCGACTTTTACCCACCATATGTATAGTATATATCTATATATATATATATATATATATATATATATATATATATATAATATATATACATATATATATTATATACATATATATATATATATATATATATATATATATATATATATATATATATATATATATGTATATACACACACACACATATATATATATATATATTGTGCTGAAGCGGCCTAGAGTATCTGAGTCTGGATACTTGGGGGAAGTAGCCAAAGATCTGTGTCATAGCCAAAGATCTGTCTGGACACCATTAATATTTGTTAACCCAAATTGCCAAGTATCTGGTTACTACACTTACCATTTGTACTTGTTAGCGCAAGAGACCCTTTTCTTCCTGGGTCTAGGACACCCTTTGTACTTGGGGCTCAGTTTGATCAAGTACTTGGTTATTGCTTACCTCACTACAGCTAGACACCTGACACTTCATCACAAATACTAAACGACTGAATACTCTAAAGGTAACAGTGATCCCTTATAGAACTGAACAGTCAAGAAAACAATCAGTCTAAGTTCATTAAAATGGATGTGAGGTAATCTTAATTAAAGGGCATCAATCCTTCTGCACTTTCAAATCTAAGTATTTTTACTGATTCTGATTCATTTGAGGGAAACGGCATAATTACCACTCTATATTTCTATCTAAACAAAAATAAAATATAATACTGGTAGTATAATAAAATGCTCATATACATTTTAAATAAAAAAAATTATTTTTAACTCAAAATTTATAAGGGAAATTCACAATCTCAGGAAATGTTATTACTTGAAAACAAAAGTTTAATTAATTCTTGAATTAATTATTAAGCAAAATTAAATCAAAATTTATCAAGAAAATTTATTAAATTAAATGATAAAGAAATAATTAAATTTGAAATGAAATTTAATTAAATACAAATTAATTCACAAGTGTTAGATTCAAACAGTTACACAATAAAATATTATTCAAACCAATTAAACAAAATAAAAACAATGCAAAAAAATATAATGCATAATATGAAAACAATTAAAGCATTAACAGCACAAACATTAAGCATATAAAATGGACATGTCAAAAGAACAAAGCAAAAGAAAAATGCATAAGTAAAATAATTTTATCCAAACACTGTAAAATAAATCCTCAAAGTACACTTCAAAACATTTGAAAAATACCTGTATACGCAGTTGCAACTCCAATCAAAAGCAAAGGCCTGTTACAATTTCAACCTCTTCAAAATTTTCGCGAGCGCCTTCACAAAAATAATATTAATAACACTATGCTCAGATTCCACAAACAACACATATATTACTAAGAATTATATATTAACGAGTGACCACCTCATAATATAAACGTGAATTACGTTACGGTAATCTTGAGTGAGCGAGCAAGAGAGAGAAGAGATTTTTGAGAGAGAGAGAGAGAGAGAGAGAGAGAGAGAGAGAGAGAGATACTATCCCTCACACCAGCGGCTAGGTCTTGGGATCGAATGAAAAGTTCTCTATCCTCATAACCGTATGGGCATATGGGCGATTTGCATCGAGTTCAAGATGAAAACATATTACATCATCTCTCTATGTTAAACATGAATAACATCATTGTAGGGAAGGTTCTTGAAGGACTCGATGCTGCCTGGGAGGTCCCTACATATGTTTGCACGGATAAAGAAATCAGCTGGCTCAAAGTGTGAATAACAACCTTCTCTGTTACTCTTCCTCTCTGTCTTACGAACGTTTTTCCTCTCTCCGCCTTATGTATGTTTAAAAATGAAAAGTTACACTACTTTACATGTGTTATCTTTAAATATGGGAATCTGAACACAAAAACATACATTTCATAACATGATACACAGGTTCTGGGTGAATTAATCATATTACCAAAATTATAATTGCATTACAAAACAAAAATTACATTATAAGAATATATATATATATATATATATATATATATATATATATATATATATATATATATATATATATATATATCTTAAGAGGTGAAAAGAGGGGGAATGTGGCTAATAATAGTTTTAAAGTGTTTTATATAAGAACAATAAAAAGTCACATAGCTCTACTCGCCTAGAGACAAGGGGTGGTACGCTGCAAAGTTCACATTGGAGAAAAAGGTATTTGCTGAACAAGCAACTTGTCTCAGAGGTCGTTCCCCGTTTGCGAGGCATGTGCATTCGTTTGTACGAGTATTACAGGCCTACTAGTTCAGGGTACTTGTGGAAGACGCATTCTTTGTGCAAAAGAGATAACAAGTGGTTGCTCTGAGTGTCGGGAGAAAACGCCCATCGAAAAGGTAGGACACATTCTATAAAAACTTAGAAAAACTGTTACCTTTTGGAAAAGAGAGAGAAGTGTGAAAATACTCTCTTTACGTAAATACTTTGAAAAGAGTGACGTGGGGTGTCTATATAACTATTATCTTTATTACAGATGGGTCCGATTCCATGGTTGATTAGAAACGGGATTCTCTAACTGACTAATACTAGGGACAATATGACTTTTTTGGGTTTGAGGTGTAACCTTAGTCAGGAGGGTAGAATGTTACCTTACTAGGTTTCTTTATGGGTAGATTTGGGTGTTTATGCCATTATGACTTGTTAATCATTTTGTTCTTTGTTATAACCAATTGCTTTGGGAAATAAATAGTATTTTTATATTTACGCAGTCTTAATAAGCCTCGTGACATCTTACAGACATGGCACCATTGGCAACAGGTAAGAGTTCCCAGTTTGTGTAGTTTAGGGAATAAGGGGGGGCTGCAGTGGTGGCCGCGGTAAAGGCTTTTTATATATTTTTCAAGCTGTAGTACCGCTCCGAAGGGGACTGGTGACCAGCTAGAAATCGGGGGTTTCGGTTTTTTATTTTGATAGGAAAAGGGGTTATTAATCATGTCACAGGCAACTCAGGGTCACTACTGCTGATTCGACAGAGAGAAGCTGTTCCTCAGACAGTCTTCCTCTCCCAAGCCAAGTCAGTTGAATTCTTGAGATTACGGAATAAAGGTGTGTAAATAAAAAAAAAAAAAAAACGGGGGGGGGGGAGAAAAAGTTTAGTTTTCGACATATTAAAGTGTTTTGCAGTTTGCGCATGTTTGCAGTGTATGTGAATTCGGTTTACGGTCATATGAAGACGTAAGTGTATTTTCGAGTTTTTTTTTCGTTCTTATTTTTTTTCTCTTTTTATATTTTGTGGATTTTCTTTAACCTTTTGTTCTTGTTTTCATGTTCCTTGTGTTTGTGTGTGGCGAACTTGCCTGAGTGGGATTTTTTGCGGGCGAGTTGTGCCAGAGAGAGAGAGAGAGAGAGAGAGAGAGAGAGAGAGAGAGACGAGAGAGAGAGAGAGAGAGGAGAGGGGAGTTAGCTCGGAAACACCTTGCGTTCTTTTTCTTTTCCTATCCCTTCCTTATATTATTATTTTATTTTTTATTGTCATTTTCGTGGGGTTGATTTTGTGATTGGGGACGGGGCACGCTCACCTTTTGTTATCTATTGTTGGGGAAAAAATTTCTGTTGATTTTTCTTGATTGGGTTTAGTGTATATAAATACATTGATGTTATTGAGATCGGGGAAGTGTAGTGGAAAAAACAGCCTTGGGAAACAAGATAAAATGGCGGATACTAAACCGACGACGACACTGCATCACGTGACGAACATTTCTGCGGGGGTCAGCCCGTTCAAAGGGATTGTGGATGGCGCATTGTCCCAGCCTATAAATATTTTCATAGAAGGAGTTAATAACTATTTAGAGCGGGAAAGAATATAGTAGACGATGTATAGAGGCATTCAGAGAGGCGAAAGCTTGCTAGATTTCAATAAGGGAGACACCTCATATGGTCAAGGAGTTTCCAATTTACAAAATGTCGTACCTGACAGACTTGCAAGCATTTTTGAAAACAGCATATGGCTCAAAGGAACACGGAGATATGGTGAGAGACCTTCGAGGTCTTTATAAACTACGGAAAGGCACTAATAGCCTTGTAGAACATAGTTCAAAGCTGTTTGAAGCAGTGGCAGATTGGGTAGGAAAATTGAAAACATCTAAATGGGTTACAGGGGATAATCTCCCTCTAAATAATGTTCATAAAAAACTGATCTATTTTTCCCTGCTCTTACACGAGGTACCCGATGCAATAGTGGATAGTTTTGATGAAAAGGTTGAGCCTACCTCAGACGAAGAATACCCAAATAGATAAACACAGGTCTAAATGTCCCACCGTAGATAGCACAATTTTTAACGGGACAGGCCCGAGGGATAGAGTACAGAGAGACACGGAACTTTCTTCTCATCGTCTGTGTGCAAAAGTTGAGTATAACAAAAGATCGATCGATCAAAAGCAACAGCAGTTGCGTTGTTTCAACTGCAATAACCAGGACATCCAAAGAAATTGTGTAGGGTTAAATATTGATGGAATGGGTGTAAAAAGTACTGAGCATTATTGGCAGTTTTGTCGGTCTCAGATACGGAGAGATGCGTGGCCTGCACCTCAAGGTTCTGGTAATTATAATGTGAGAACTTCCCAGGCGGGTCAAACCAGAGGGCAAAGGGATCGGCGAAATTTTTGGAAGCCCGATCAACAAAAGGGTACAGGTGATTGGTACATGCCATTGTGGTCTCTGGGGGACGCCCCAGAGCCCAAGCCTATAGTCTATGGAACAGTAGGGGATGTGGATATCCAATTTTCATAGACACCGGGCATCAATAAATCTAATGGACTATAATTTGTATCAATCCATGTTCTCCAATTTACCCTTTGCAGCCCTCTACGGACGGTGTGTGATGTGGCAAGCCCATAGATTAAACACCCTGGGTTGTGTACAAATAAGGTTTGCTCTCGGTGACAGAGTGTTAACAGAACCTTTTTTGGTAATAAAAGGAATTGCCTTGGGTAATAAAATCTTGTTGGGTCATCCTGCTTGTAGAAGACACAAGATTTCGATCCATGCGGGTGCTAAAGGGATAACAATCGGGAAAATGAATTACCTCATACCATATGAGGACGTGAATAGAATGGAGGACATGGAGGTTATTGAAAGAGGAGAGGTGCTCGGTGGTATTAATGGCGGTGATACGAGTGTTATGGGGAAAGGTAATGTTAAAACACACGTTGGTGATCTGGGAGATGATTACGGGGGTTCTATCAGAGTTCATAGTGGTAACAATGATACTAACAATACTGGTGATGATACTAATATGGATGTTATTTCTGATACTAACAATGCTGGGGATAATACTGAGGTGGTAATTTGTATGGGGCGGTGGCAAGGGATATACTAACCACAAAATATAGAGGTGTTTTATTTGAAGATATTATGTTACTACCAGGTTCAAAGGTTATGGTAAAAGTTAAATTGAAGGAAATGAGAAAACCCACAGATGTGTGTGTTATTGAAAACAATGAAAAGCTCAGAGGAGTTGTTAGCATGGCATCGGTGAACAGTGTATCCAGGAATGGGGTTACGTGGGTGGAGCTATTAAACTGTAATGATACAGCTAGGAGATACCAGAAAAATACATATATAGTAGACTTCCAAGATTGGAATTGTGATAGTGGTTCTGTGGCTATCGTAGAGGGGAAACCTGAGTTTTCGGAGGCAGAAATACAATCAAGGAAACAAACATTTAGTGAACATTTGGCTAATGCGGATTATAGCGAACACGTTGAAGTGATAAGCGGGCTCTTGCGGGAATTTGGGGATACGGTAGCCTTGCAAGGTGATAAATTGGGTTGACTAATGTGTTAGAGCATAAGGTAAATTTGGAGAGCAACTCAAAACCTATTTATATTCTGCATATCGCATACCTTTCAAAATCAGAGAACAGGTAGAGAAAGAAGAATTAATAGATGGGAAGAAGAAGGAATCATTAGACCCAGTGTGTCTCCTTACAACTTTCCCTTGTTAGCGGTACCTAAGAAAGCGGTTCGGTCGTGTATGCGTCGATTTTAGACGTTTAAATGAGAAAAACGATCCCTGACGCTACCCAGTCGCGTGCATACCAGATCTTTTTGTTGAAATTGGGGGACAAATAATATTTATAGCTCAACTGATTTGGCGCAAGGTTTCTTACAGGGTCCCTCTCAGCGAGAGTAGCAAGGAATATACCGCCTTTCAGTGCCCAAGGGACACTACGAATTTACGCGAATGCCTTTCGGTTTATCGGGCAGTCCGATGACTTTTACCAGGTTGGTGAACACAGTTTTGCACGGGTTATTGGGCAAAAATGTTTTTGTGTATATGGATGACATCCTGATCGCAACGGACATGATCGCGCAACACCTGGAAGTGCTTACAGAAGTACTTAGGAGGCTTAGATTAGCGGGGTTGAAAATCAAGCTAGCCAAGTGTTCGTTCTTGAAAAAGCAGATCACATATCTAGGTCACGTCATATCTAAGGAAGGGGTTAGAGTAAATGACGATAAAGTCAAAGCAATATCGAATTTTCGCACCCCCAGATCAAAGAAAGAGATTAAGTCATTCCTGGGTATCGCCGGTTTCTTCAGGAGGTTCGTAAAAGGTTTTCTAACATAGCAGCTCCCTAACTGATGTGTTGCGGGAAGACGTTCAATTTCAATGGAAGGAACCCAGGCGGAGAGTTTTCAAAAGCTTAAAGATGCACAAATGAATCACCCGGTTTTGAAGTTTCCAGATTTTAAGGAACCTTTTACATTAGTGACCGATGCAAGCCAGGAAGGCATAGGTGCATGCCTTATGCAAAAGTTTGATTTGTGGGAAATTTCATCCTATAGCTTTTTATAGCAGGAAGTTCACAAGTTAGGACAAAGGCAGCAACGAGAAGTCCATGGCCACCATAGATAAGGAAGCCTTTGCAATAGTGTCGAGCCTATAGTTCATTTTAAAATGTTACTGATGGGGAATAAAGTAGAAGTCCTTACAGACCACAAACCATTACTCGATCTTTTTAATAAACCCGATTTGTCTCCCAAAAGAGCTCGATGGTTTCTAACTATCAGAGATTTTGATGCAAAGCTCAAATATATAGAGGGCAAATTTAATGTTGTTGCGGATGCTCTCAGCAGGAGTTTTCATGACGCGGAAGGTTTCCAGGTCACGCAGGTCATTAACGAAGCCATACAATGGGATATACCTCTCATAGAGCTAAGGCAAGATGAAGACGAGGTTTTAGCAGATGCGAAAGCATTTCTGAGAGGGGAATTAGTCAAGAAACGTTATAGCTTGCCTTTTTCGGGTTTGGAGTTAGAAGGAAATCTGTTGGTTAGGAAAATTAAATATAAGTTGAGAACCAGTGAAAGTAAAGGAGATACGACACAGATCGTAATTCCGAAAGTCCTAATTCCAGTGGTTTTAGATATAGTTCATTGCAGGTTCGGTAGTCCTCACTTGGGAATAGAAAAAACTTATGATGAGGTTCGGGCTAAATACATTTGGAAAAATATGGGTAAAGATGTGGATAATTTCGTAAGGAATTGTGCGGTGTGCAACGCATGTAAGCCTGCTAGGACAACGTCATGCAAATTAGGATCGTATCCTATACCGAGTAGACCTTTTCAGAGAATACATATGGATGTCTTAGGGAATTTTTGTGAGTCTAGATATGCGAACAAGTACTTGCTAGTGATAATAGATGAACTTACAAGGATAGTAGAAATTTTCCCACTTAAGCATAAAATGGCCGAAGAAGTAGCCATAGCATTTTTCAATGGTATCGTTTGCAGATATGGTTCACCCGAAGTTCTATTTTAACCGACAATGGGAGGGAATTTGTGAACAAAACCTTGGAGTGTTTAGCTGAATTCATGGGAATACAGAAAGTAACAATTATTCCATACAGACCCGAGGCTAATGGGTTGTGCGAACGAGCAAACAGGAAAGTGCTCGAAGCGCTCAGAAAAACGGTAGGTGGTAATGATAGAAATTGGGACAGATATATTAACGTTGTTAGACATAGCATTAACACCATGGTTAGCGATTCAATTAAAACGTCCCTTTGAAGCTTTGTTTGGTTATCCAGCGCGAGGCACATTTGATTTGTTAACTACGCCTCACCAGGGGGAGGATACAGTTGAAGCGCTGATATCCACAGCGAGAGAGATATGGTTCAGAAGAGTATTAGTAAATCATCTGATCCCAAGATCAATGTCGGTGATAAGGTATTTTTAAAACTTAACGTGAGAAATGAGTTAAATTACAAACTAGGCCCGAAGTTTGAAGGTCCTTTTAAAGTCATTGAAGAGAAAATTGGAAATAGGTTTGTAGTTTTAAATGAACGAACAGGTCAGTCGAAGCTAACACAAATCTCGAAATTGAAAAGAATTGGTTGTGGCAATTAATATATGATCGCGCAATTGCATTCATTTTTCCTTTTTCTTTTCCTTGTTATCTGTTTTTGTAATTTGATGACAGAATGGCTTCGCATTTTTTCCTTCTCCTTTGTTTCCTTCTAATGTTTTTCTCTCTTATTATATGTAAGTCTGCGGCGTTTTGGCGTAAGATTTCGGGGTTAATATTTTTCGGCAAATTTTTGCTTTAGCTGAGAAACGGGATGGTCTTTTTAGCGTGGGGTCAGTAATTAAATAGAGGAATTATTTATGTCACCTGAGTGGTGTTATTATTAAGATGATGGTTTATGTATAATGAGATGGTTCTGCGAAGTGTGCTTACGAAGTTCAGTACTAAACATTTTTTTTTGAGAATCACGAGTTTCTAGCGTCGCGAGTCTGAATTGCTGCAATGCTAAGCACCTGACGTGTTCATAGGTGGGTTTCTTTTTTGCTAAAGTTGCTGTAAGGAGTCCGGTTGCGAACCTTCCCCTTTGGAATTGATTACTCTGGGGATTTGCATGGTTTTCGGAGATGCTGAGTATGACATTTCACGAGAGCGTGTCATGTAAGGGGATTTTTTTTTCTTGTCGATAGGGTTGCTGCGCTAGCAGATTCTGTAACGGTACACATTCCGTTTTGGGAAAAGATGTTGAATATATATGTTTTTTTTTCTTTTCTTAACGTCGTGAGAAGATTAAACAACTGACAGCTTTTCCTTTTCTTTTCTTTCTCGTTATGTCAGATGCTGAAATATTGTATAAATCGTCGCCCCTGGGATAGTGGCGCTTGCAAAGACGAAGTACGCCTGGGTTCCCGGAGTGCTAATTGAAGAAGACCACTTAGTATGGTTATCATCTGATAAAATTACGCTGAGCATCGAGTTCGAAAGTTTGGGTTCAGCCAGGTTAGAACTCGAAGGATCGCGAAGCAGAGTCGAAGGACTGATAAACACGTTAGACGAACTTGAGACTACAAGAAACTTGTCTGCATCACTGGGACGTCTTTTAACGGAAATTAAAATAACTGCAAACAGGGTCCAAGGCAAGATCGGGGAAACACTCACTTGGGTCCCAGAGACAAAACCAGTTGGGGGAGGTACCTGACCTAGAGACAGAAAAGGGCAGTGGCAGTTGTTGGCGGCGGGGGGTGTAGCTATTGCAGCCATAGCAGGAGGTGGCAATAGCGAGTTTGGGTGAAGGTTGGAATATTAGAGGCGTAACTCGCCGAACAACATGGGAAAGCTCTGAATTCTCTAAGAGGGAGAGGGAGAAATGAGAAATTAGAAAAATGGATTTAATGAGTTGAGGAAATCAAGTAACATATTACACGCAGACCAGTAAAAGGGATCCGAGAAGACCTAGATGTCACATAACACATTTTTCACATATACACTACACTGTTGAATATTGAAAAAGAAACAGAATCTTTGTTGAATGAGATCAAAAGTCAAGTAGAAGCAATTATAGCAGCTTCACAAGGGAAAATTTCGAGGGAAATGTTGCCGTTGGGAACTTTGGAGTCAACCTTAAAAGATGCAGCATATGAATGGGGACCAAATATAATTTTTACGGGGGAATTACTTCATAAATACTAAGGGGTTTTAAAGGTACAGTTATCTGATAAGAGGTTACTTGTTGACATACCTGTTAGCGATAAAAAACCATTTCACAGTTATATACTTAGGCCATTTCCTAGTTCTTTCCAGGGGACGGTAGTGGTGGTTTGGACGGGGTAGAGGTTATGTATATATTAGGTGAGGAATTCCAGTCCTCAGCAGTTGACTATGAACTGGGATGTGTGTTAGTTTACGATAGATATGTGTGTGAAAGTCGGATATTTACTCTTCGACGTATTGACCTGTCAGGTTGCGAACTAGAATTAGCTCACGAGGACTTACCGACTCATTGTGACTTTAGAGAATTCCCCGATTCATACCAAGTAATATCGACGGAGATGACGACAGCGGTCTTCTGCATCAGAGCAAGATTTCTCTATGTGCAACGGAGACAACAATTCACTTGTTCTACAGGGATCCCAGCTGTTTGACAGTTCCTGCAGGATTCTTACAGACTTCTTCATGGTACTTAGTCGGCGTGTTTACAACTCGTCGATAAAGGTGTTTCACCGACACCTACATGGAAGCCATAAGGCGGTTCGAATCCCGCCTACAGTGGAGTCCGTTACAGTCCCGCCACTCGAAGATAGTGGTGAAGATGAACCTTTTTTTTTCGATGACCGCTATACTATACCAATAGTAATGATCATGTTAGGCGCTATACTGATCACCATTTGTGTACTTGGAGTCCTTAAACTTTTATGCATTCGACGAAGCACAAGTGCTCCGACAACGGAGGTGGCTCTAAGTCATGTGGTACATTGATACATTGGGCATTAGTTCCCGATATGGTGTGCGATGGGAGTGCATTATTTTCTTTTTTGAGCCAGCCTCTGGTTTTATATATATTGTAAGATGCTTGTGTATCTAGTGCTAGGCGGGAGCTAGCATGGGGTAGCCGAGCTCATCTTAAGAGGTGAAAAGAGGGGGAATGGCTAATAATATGTTTAAAGTGTTTTATATAATAATAAAGTCACATAGCTCTATCGCCTAGAGACAGGGGTGGTACGCTGCAAAGTTCACATTGGAGAAAAAGGTATTTGCTGAACAAGCAACTTGTCTCAGAGGTCGTTCCCCGTTTGCGAGGCATGTGCATTCGTTTGTATGAGTATTACAGGCCTACTAGTTCAGGGTACTTGTGGAAGACGCATTCTTTGTGCAAAAGAGATAACAAGTGTTGCTCCGAGTGTCGGGAGAAAACGCCCATCGCAAGGTAGGACACATTCTATAAAAAAAAAAAAAAAAAAAACTTAGAAAAACTGTGTACCTTTTGGAAAAGAGAGAGAAGTGTGAAAATCTCTCTTTACGTAAATACTTTGAAAAGAGTGACGTGGGGTGTCTATATAACTATTATCTTTATTACAGATGGGTCCGATTCCATGGTTGATTAGAAACGGGATTCTCTAACTGACTAATACTAGACAATATGACTTTTTGGGGTTTGAGAGTGTAACCTTAGTCAGGAGGGTAGAATGTTATCTTACTGGTTTCTCTATGGGTAGATTTGGGTGTTTATGCCATTATGACTTGTTAATCATTTTGTTCTTTGTTATAACCAATTGCTTTGGGAAATAAATAGTATTTTATATTTACGCAATCTTAATAAGCCTCGTGACATCTTACAGACAGGGCACCGTTGGCAACAGGTAAGAGTTCCCGTTTGTGTAGTTTAGGAATAAGGGGGGCTACGTATATATATATACAATATATATATATATATATATATATATATATATATATATATATATATATATATTATATTATATACTATATGCCCTTGTCTCTGTATATCTTTAGTGGCTGTAACCATGTCTTGGTAATAAGACAAAAGTATGTAGCATATCCAGTGTTCCAATTTTCTCTCAAAGCTGTAACTTCATTCATTATAGTGTGTGTGTGTGTGTATGTGTGTAATTCGACAAGGTATTTACTGATATCAATTTCTTGCATACATATTCTGTGGTATGAGTATGGGCTATTTTCATTAATTTCGCAAACCAAGTCTGATATAAATTCCTTTCTTTACCCCACTAACTTTATAAACACATGGACTACATTCATAGAATATATCCCTCTACCATTGCTTCATTGCTGCAACAGGTTTATCCTCATTCTTATCTTTGGAGACTCTCCTCTAGGCCTTCTTTTTCTAAATCCACATTCCACATTTTCTGTTGCATTTCATGGACTTTCTAATAAAACTTGTTCTTCCTATACTTTGGGGGCCGTGTCTTTCTCTTTTATTGCATTGTCGCTTCTTTTTTTAAATAATTCATACCTATGATTGTTCCTTGGCACATGTATGTTTTCAGTTATATTTTTGCAGGAGGTCCTTTACATATTTCGCTTCTTATTCTTTATAACGATGTCTGTAAAGCACATATTTTCTTTATTCTTGCTTTATTAGGCAGCGTCTTCGGTAAATAATTTTGTAGACTATAATTGTCGCGAATTCTTCAGTGACTAGCTCACTAGATCGTGCCGGATCTTGGCCGATAGACCTACGTGATGGGAAAGCTCCCAACCCGTGCACAAGGACAACTGAATTATGAACGACTATGATTTTACAATTTTATTTTTAAAAATATCGATCCTGCTCTCATGTCCACGATTATAAAAGCACATACAAATGGAAAGAAGGGGTCTTATCACCCTTACGATAGTACAAAAGTATCACGTGGTCACACAGTCACAAGAACCTTCTAGAACAATAAAAAAAAATTACTAGAAAAAAAAATTCGATCGTGATATTAAATGGCACCACTATCACAGATATCAATCACTTAAACATTACGCTAACGATGGCTAGGATATAGTAGACTCATAAACTACTTGAACACACATCACTTGCAATTGCCTCGTGGAAACAAGATATCACGCCTTGGCTGGAGCTCACCATTGAACATCTGTTTCAACTTGACTCTCTCAAAGGAAGGATATTAATTGCGGGAGGCGGCCCGTGCCCTTGCGAGCTAGAAATTTTTCTAATCTTTTAACTTTACTACAAGAACTTAGTTCATTTTGATGAGTTAAAATTTAAACAAATGAATAAACACGCAACTTCTCCACTGGCTTCAAAAACTATGAATCAACAATTCCTACTAGGATAATGGATGTTGAACAAGAACCATCACGTCCTTGAACAAGAACCATCACGTCCTTGCCGCCAATTGGAATAAAGTTTTTCTTACGTAGGAAGCCAGGCAGAATTCAGTCATGGTAAAATAATGCACTTTTTTTCACGACAATATCAGACTTTTACAGTAGTTTAGTCTTGTGAATTCATAGACATAGTTATGTGTATTGATTTTTAATGTATCCATATTAAAGTATGCCTTTATCAGCTATACAATTCCTAAGTGATACTGTAAGGACAACGCTGTAAGGACAACGCTTTTTCCCTATTTTCATCAAACCCAATCATCAAGTCGCATTGTTCTTACTTCCGTCCGATAGAGCGTTCCACGGCCTTTCCGCCGATGTATAACACTTGCAATTCCATCATTTGTACGCCTTAATATATCTAAATGTATGTCTGTAAGAAAACACAAATTTACTGTCTCAGAGTCATTTCTGTTCGCGGTGCGAGACTGCACTACATATCCGTCCGCACCTGTCTATGTCAACCCAGTTTGTCTGTAAATAAATCATCAATACCCAGCTACCTGTCTTAATCTCTGGTCCTCACAACTGGTGACCTCCCGGAGTTGGTGTCACAGCGGTTTAGGCCCAGCCTTTAATGGACTAAATACGGCTGCTCACCTTCAGAGAACCTTTAACGGACTCAATACGGCGCCACAGTTTAGGTCTGAAAACTCCACTGCGAGGACGACACCAACGCCATTAACGGACTAATCACGGCACTGCTTCCCAGCGTGTTTTGGCGTTTATTTCGAGGACGGGTAGCTGGGTGCTGGTCAGCCAACACAAAATTCAGGTGGCGGTTCAGAAACATCCACCCGACGTCGCGGCCTCCCTTGCCTTACCCGGGGGACGCCAGATATCTTCTCGACCCGCCGAACTTGCGGGCCTCCTCGGTTCTTCCCCCGGCGCCATTGCCGCTCCTGTGAGTCCCCAGATGAAATCCCCTGCCTGCCGGCGCCACTGCTACACCCAGGGATGTGCTTTACCCACCCGAAGTCGCTGCCTGTGGGCCTCCCCTGCCTGCCGACACTGCTGCTATACCCAGGGACGTGCTTTACCCACCCGACGTCGCTGCCTGTGGGCCTCCCCTGCCTGCCGACGCCGTTGCTACACCGAGGGACGTGTTTTACCCATCCGACGTCGCTGCCGCGCACGTGGGCCTGCTCGGCCCCCTGACGTCGCTGCCTGTGGGCCTCTTCAAACCCTCGACGCTGCCGTTATTCCTGGGACTCGCTCGGCCTTCCTGACGTCGATGCCACGCCTGTGGACCTGCTCACCTTTTCCAACGCCGCCGCCTGTGTCTCCTCTCCCGGCCAACACCACTGCCCACCCCGCCTGTGGGCCCCCCTGCCTGCCGACGCCGCTACCTGTGGGTTTCCTCGACCTGCTGATGCTGCTGCTCACCCGTGGTTCCGCTCTGCCACTGGGACGCCGCTGCCGCGCTGGTGACTTCCCCAGCCCAACCTACGCCACTGCCACACCTGGGGATCCCCACGGCCCGTCCCACTCCACCACCACACACAATGCAGCTCTCTCTCGCAGTCTTGGTCGCCTCAGCATACAGTAGAACCCCCCAGGCTACCACCAGGGGAGGCATCCTGTCAGTCAGCAAAACCGAAGGACTCTACACTCCATGATGCAACTTGTGTCACCAAGGACACGGGTTCCTCCCCCTGCCTCCAAGATTGTAATCCCAATAATTATTCCATAACCATTGTCTTAGGGGGGAGTATTTGTAAGGACAACGCTTTTTCCCTATTTTCATTGAACCCAATCATCAAGTTGCGTTGTTCTTACTTCCGTCCGATAGAGCGTTCCGCGGCCTTTCCGCCGATGTATAACACTTGCAATTCCATTATTTGTACGCCTTAATATATCTAAATGTATGTCTGTAAGAAAACACAAATTTACTGTCTCAGAGTCATTTCTGTTCGCGGTGCGAGACTGCGCTACATATCCATCCGCACCTGTCTATGTCAACCCAGTTTTTCTGTAAATAAATCATCAATACCCAGCTACCTGTCTTAATCTCTGGTCCTCACAACGCTTTTTCTATATTTTATTGTATTTCTTTATCAAGCCGCATTGGTCCTATAACCATTCTATAGAGCGTTCCGCGGCCTTTCCGCCAGTGTGTAACACATATAATTTCATGATTTGTATGTCTAATCATCTTTAAATGTATGTCTGTATGAAAACACAAATCAACTGTCTCCGAGTCATTTCTGCTCTTGGTCCACACCTGTCTATGTCAACCCAGTTCGTCTGTAGTTAGCAGTACCCAGCTATCTGTCTTACTCTCTGGTCCTCACATCTGGTGACCTCCTAGAGTAGGTGACACAGTGGTTTAGGCCCAGCCAAAGCCTATACTTGGCCCAGCCTTTTAGGGGAGGGTGCAGCATTTTTGGAGTCAAAAAATCGACCAACACAAAAAAATAAGAAATTGGTATCATAAAATTTTTGTACACATTGGCAATAATTCCCCAAAGTTATTTTATTATAAGTCAATATTTAAAGGGCTTACGTGCGTGGGGATTTAATTAAATGCCCGGCCTGAGCACGTGGCTGACGCTCCTATTTTACAGCTTTTCTTCCCCGTTTTTCCCGATTTTTTACGATTATTTTTATGTTGTCTTGTATTGTGCTACTTGGCAACTTATGAGAGTGGGTTTCCGCCATTTTCCATGTGACTGCCTCGGGGAAGGAAGTATGGTTCCGTTGATAAAGATAAGTTCATTTGTTTGTTTGCCATTTTTCATTGGTTTACACTGGTATAATGCCTCATCTCAGTAAAAAAACAGCATGTGCGTAGTGAACAAGTGAAGAAAAGACACGGTGAGTTAATTAAGCAACTAACAGAAGTTTTAAAAACAAAGAAAAGTGATGAAAATAATGATAGAAGTGAAGCAGAGCGGAAGTCTGTTATTGTCGTGGTAGAACAGCATCAGCAGACGACACAGACAATCCACGCCCTTAACACCTGTTGCTACTGCAAGTACTGGTGTTTCTAATAGTACTTCAGGATGGTCTAGTGCAATTAAGAGAAAAAGATTGTTTAGAGAAGCATTTACTAATGAAACAGAAAGGAGTACTGGTAGTGATATATATATATTATATATATATATATATATATATATATATATATTAATATATATTTGAATGAAGTGGTCACCAGCAATTTTTTTCTCCCTTAGGTACTACGTGGCACACAAGAGGGCACTGCTAACCTTAGATGTGGTCTTGTTGTAGTAGAGGCTAATACAAGGACTTATGCTTGATTATCAAGTGTTGTCAAAAGTATGCAACGCCTGTAAAGTCATGGATACAAAGAGGAAGAAAGGGGTGATTAGTGAGGCTCAACATAAGAAATGGTCTGCCAAACATGAATCTGAATGCCTAATAAATTTCACGCAGACTTCTGGAACTATGGAGAGTGAGGAAGCTATACTAATGTGAAGCAGAAGTGAAAGAAAGGGACTGAGGTATACAACATTTATTGGAGATGGGGACAGTAGTGCCCACAAAGCCCTCATTGGTCTCAACAATAATCAGGGCCCTTATGGTAAGAAGTTCCCAATAATAAAGGGAGAATGTAAAATTCATGTGAAAAAAAGGATGAAAACTGCACTTACAAAGGTGAGGGAAGAGTATGTTGTTATGGGAAAAACAAAGGCAGGTAAACCTAAGCGCACTAAACCTTGGAATTAAAAACTCACAGATGAAGTCATTACCCATTTGCAATTCTATTATGGTCAAGCAATCACGAGGCATGTTGGTGACACAGTAGAGAACATGCAAGATGACATCCTTGCAACATTACAGAATTTGACGTCGACTGATGAAAACCCAAGACATGACTTATGTTCTGCTAGCTGGTGTTTTTGAAGTGAGAGACCATTAAAGACCCAACTAAGAAGCCAGATCACAGCAAGATGAAGCTGAAACTGACTCTTGATGAGCAAGAGTACAAGGAGGTGGAGTCAGTGTATCATCAGCTGTCAGCAGAACGACTACTTTCAAGGTGTCTGAAGGGGAAAACCCAGAACCCCAATGAGAGCCTTCACAGCAGAATCTGGATAATGTGCCCCAAAGTAAAGAGTGCTAGTAAAGTAGTTCTGGACTTTGCAGTGGCTCAAGCCTGTCTAATCCATAATAGAGGCTATGGAGAAGGAAATCTTTGTGAGGCACTGGGCATGTCTGGGAACCTACTGAATATCTTCAGGAATTGGGATAAAATACGTGAAAAGATCATAATCTCCAAGCCAAAGAGGAGCAGAAAACAGTTAGCAGACCCAAATTACTCATGGGGAGCCTTCTAGATAAGCCCTTCACAGGGATACTGGTAAATACGAAACCCAGGCTTATGACGCACTATCTCAACAATGTCCCAGTGGTGATGTTGTATGACCAGTAAAGACTCTCAAATCAATGTTCTCAATTCAGTAATATGTTCATGGTGAAGCCAAGGCCAGTTAATCACACAGTTTATTTAGTAACACTGACACAGAATGTGATATGGCACCAGTACAGAAATGATAAACTTTGATGCGCGTTTTCTCAAAACTATGTTTTTTTAGCTTTAATTTGTTATAACTCAACTATTTCTTGTTAGAATTCAGTGCACAAGGTCTCATGTTGAAGGGGACACTTTGGGGAAGTATATGACTTATGGATAATGTCCTGTGATACTTAAAATTTTCATGGGAGGATTTTATGATAAAAAAGGGGGGAAAAATATGATTTTCGAAAATATTCATAATGGCATTAATATTTACAGGAGAGAATTTTCTATGGGTCAAAAGCTTTTTTGTTATGTGAAATATCAGACAAATAAATGTGGGTCATCTCTTCCTTAGGATATCTTCAAGGAAACCTTTTAAAAATAAAAAAAAATTGATTTTACATTTTGAAAATTTGTAAAAAATAAAATTATAATTGTATTGGCATAAAATTCACTGTGAGCAATGTCTGTGGTGTTTTTCATAACCTGTGCAAATTTCAGAAGGAAATTCCAATAATAAAAGATTTTCAGTACAAAACTGCACCCTCCCCTTAACGGATTAATTACTGCTGCTCACCTTCAGGGAACCTTTAGTGGACACAATATGGCACCAAAGTTTAGGTCTCTGAAAGCTCCATCCCAAGGATGACACTGACGCCATCAACGGACCCATCACGGCACAGCTTCCAAGCTTGTTTTGGCATTTTTCAAGGACTGGTAGCTGGGTGCTGGTCAGCCAACAGCTCTGCTGTTCCACTGATGAATTGTGGGTTGCTGTGACCCAGCAGGACTAGGGAGAGATAGCCTCACTTGGGCATGCCAGATGTAGCTAGACGACTTCCATTAAAACCAACGTTTTAGCAGCTTTATCATTACCCTCGCCACCTTGAGCCACCGTTATTACAGTATCATTCATAGATGTGCAGATGAGAACTGATTAATATTTAATTTGTCACCAGCATCTTTCATCTTTCTCTCATCCTTTAGTCACTGTAAGGAACAAATTTATCTCCACACGATTGAACCAGAGGGTATATACAGAACAATCCATTGAGCATTGTCACTTTGTTGTTTGTCAACAGGATGCCATATTAATTTTAGCATTACAGCGCACCTGGTGGCTGGGTGGAGAGCTATGCATAGCGCTACACAAAAGGCAGCAGAATATCTGTGCAAAAATTATTTACAATAATTTTTACTCTTCTATATAGCTTTATATATGTATACATATATAATTAGCAATTGATAATAAAGAAATATATACGTATCATCTCAATATCATTATCAAATTAGATGTGTTAACAAGCTCTTTGTTTTATTCAAAATAGTCATTTGTTGATCACACTGCACTTGACTATGTATTCCTCAGGTTATTAGCTGTTATTCTTGATATAATAGATGAATAAACTATTAAATTCATAAAATTTAGTAGTAGAGGCCATTATGAGGTCACAATGCGACAGAACCGAGTACTGCTGATTTATTACCTGGCCACGCGATATACATAGCAGTGTGCGGACGGAAATGGAGTGCCTGACCCCCAAGTCTTCTAACCTGCACACAGACAGAGAATTTGTGTTTCTTAGCAGTTAATAAAATGACAATAACAAAAAACATAATGGGCATACATTGATGAATTATATATTGGCGGAAAGGTCAGGAAATTCTCAATGCAAACATATACATGTGATTCTTGCTGCTTAGCTAGATGAGATACAAGATAGTGATTACTGAGTAAAGAAGGTCTTAACACAGGTCTTTACAATCTAGATGAAATACAAGATCGTGATTAGTGGGTAAAGAAGGTCTTTACACCATTACTAGTCAAGTGTCCATCTTGCAGAGCATCTTCTGTGAACTTTTTATAAATTTATGTTGCTGTTACATATATATATTAAAGCTCTGGAATTGCGTCTTTTAAAATTTCAATTTTTGGAAATAAATTTCTAAAAGATGACCTTGTAAGGACGATAGTCGCACCGAATGTCCGCCCTTCCTCGTAAATACCTTTTCATCTCTGTATATGTCCTTTTCTTGTTATATGCTAAAATGCAGAGTGATTCATGGCCTTTCCACCAATGTACATATCATATGAATATGTTTCCTTTACACCAAAATATATGTGCATTTTTGGCTGTGAAGAAACACAATCACTGTGGTGACTACCATCGCCTGAACCTCGTCACCATGCCCAATAGTTATCCCCTACCGAACATGCAGGACCTCACCAGGCCTCTATACAGAGCCAAGAGCTTCTCCAAAATTGATCTCTTAAAATCATACTTTCAGGTTCCCGTCCATCCCGATGAGACAGTAGTTTAGTGTTTTCTTACAGACATACATTTAAAGATAATAAAACATACCAATAATGAAATTACATGTGCTATACATCGGCGGAAAGGCTGCAGAACGGTCTATAGAATGGTTAAAGGAACAACACGGCTTGATAATGAAACAATGAAAAAATAGAAAAAGCGTTGTCCTTACAAATACTTCCCCCCCCCCCCCACAAGGCAATGATTATGGAATAATGATTGGGTGAAAAATATCTTGGAGGCAGGAGGCGACCCCGTGTCCTTGTGACACTTGTTGTGGAGCGTTACTGAATGTAGAGTCCTTTGGCGTTGCTGGCTGGCAGTTGCCTGGGGGGGTTTCTCACTCGGTCGGGGAAAAACTTGAGGGTCAACCATAAAACCTGCAGAAGGGACTGCATTGTGTGTGGTGGCGGCGTGGGACAGGCTGTGGGGACCCCCAGGTGTGGCGGCGCTGTAAGTTGGGCTGATGAAGTCCCCAGCACGGCAGTGGTGTCCGGCAGGCAGCGCAGAACCACAAGTGAGGCAAGGGCTTCAGCAGGTCGAGGAAGCCCACAGGTAGCAGCATCGGCAGGCGAAGGAGGCCCACAGGTGTGACAGTGGTGTCGCTGAGCCAAGGAGGGCTACAGGCGGCGTCGGAAGGGTGAGCAGGTCCACAGATGTGACAGCAATGTCGGGCAGGCCAAGCGAGCCCCAGGAGTGATGGCAGCATCGGGGGCGGGGGCGGGGGGGGGGGGGTGGTTGAGGAAGCCCACAGGCAGCGTTATTTTTTGGGGGGGGGGGCCGAGCAGGCACACATATGCGGCAGTGACATCGGGTGGGTAAAGCAGGACCCTGGGTGCGGCGTCGGGAGATTGCCTGGGGACATGAAGGTGCGGTAATAGTGGCAGGGGAAGGAAGAACCGAGGAGGCCCACAGATTCAGGGGATCAAGAATATATCTGGTGTCCCCCAGTTGAGGCAAAAGGAGGCTGCGACATCAGATGGATGTTTCTGGACAGCCGCCTGATTTTGTGTTGGCTGACCAGCACCCAGCTACCAGTCCTTGAAAAATGCCAAAACAAGCTTGGAAGCTGTGCCGTGATGGGTCCGTTGATGGCGTCAGTGTCATCCTTGGGATGGAGCTTTCAGAGACCTAAACTTTGGTGCCATATTGTGTCCACTAAAGGTTCCCTGAAGGTGAGCAGCAGTAATTAATTCGTTAAGGGGAGGGTGCAGTTTTGTACTGAAAATCTTTTATTATTGGAATTTCCTTCTGAAATTTGCACAGGTTATGAAGAACACCACAGACATTGCTCACAGTGAATTTTATGCCAATACAATTATAATTTTATTTTTTACAAATTTTCAAAATGTAAAATCAATTTTTTTTTTTTTTTAAAGGTTTCCTTGAAGATATCCTGAGGAAGAGATGACCCATATTTATTTGTCTGATATTTCACATAACAAAAAAGCTTTTGACCCATAGAAAATTCTCTCCTGTAAATATTAATGCCATTATGAATATTTTCGAAAATCATATTTTCCCCCCCTTTTTTATCATAAAATCCTCCCATGAAAATTTTAAGTATCACAGGACATTATCCATAAGTCATATACTTCCCCAAAGTGTCCCCTTCAACATGAGACCTTGTGCACTGAATTCTAACAAGAAATAGTTGAGTTATAACAAATTAAAGCTAAAAAAACATAGTTTTGAGAAAACGCGCATCAAAGTTTATCATTTCTGTACTGGTGTCATATCACATTCTGTGTCAGTGTTACTAAATAAACTGTGTGATTAACTGGCCTTGGCTTCACCATGAACATATTACTGAATTGAGAACATTGATTTGAGAGTCTTTACTGGTCATACAACATCACCACTGGGACATTGTTGAGATCGTGCGTCATAAGCCTGGGTTTCGTATTTACCAGTATCCCTGTGAAGGGCTTATCTAGAAGGCTCCCCATGAGTAATTTGGGTCTGCTAACTGTTTTCTGCTCCTCTTTGGCTTGGAGATTATGATCTTTTCATGTATTTTATCCCAATTCCTGAAGATATTCAGTAGGTTCCCAGACATGCCCAGTGCCTCACAAAGATTTCCTTCTCCATAGCCTCTATTATGGATTAGACAGGCTTGAGCCACTGCAAAGTCCAGAACTACTTTACTAGCACTCTTTACTTTGGGGCACATTATCCAGATTCTGCTGTGAAGGCTCTCATTGGGGTTCTGGGTTTTCCCCTTCAGACACCTTGAAAGTAGTCGTTCTGCTGACAGCTGATGATACACTGACTCCACCTCCTTGTACTCTTGCTCATCAAGAGTCAGTTTCAGCTTCATCTTGCTGTGATCTGGCTTCTTAGTTGGGTCTTTAATGGTCTCTCACTTCAAAAACACCAGCTAGCAGAACATAAGTCATGTCTTGGGTTTTCATCAGTCGACGTCAAATTCTGTAATGTTGCAAGGATGTCATCTTGCATGTTCTCTACTGTGTCACCAACATGCCTCGTGATTGCTTGACCATAATAGAATTGCAAATGGGTAATGACTTCATCTGTGAGTTTTTAATTCCAAGGTTAAGTGCACTTAGGTTTACCTGCCTTTGTTTTTCCCATAACAACATACTCTTCCCTCACCTTTGTAAGTGCAGTTTTCATCCTTTTTTTCACATGAATTTTACATTCTACCTTTATTACTGGGAACTTCTTACCATAAGGGCCCTGATTATTGTTGAGACCAATGAGGGCTTTGTGGGCACTACTGTCCCCATCTCCAATAAATGTTGTATACCTCAGTCCCTTTCTTTCACTTCTGCTTCACATTAGTATAGCTTCCTCACTCTCCATAGTTCCAGAAGTCTGGGTGAAATTTTTTAGGCATTCAGATTCATGTTTGGCAGACCATTTCTTATGTTGAGCCTCACTAATCACCCCTTTCTTCATCTTTGTATCCATGACTTTACAGGCGTTGCATACTTTTGACAACACTTGATAATCAAGCATAAGTCCTGTATTAGCCTCTACAACAAGACCACATCCTAAGGTTGAGCAGTGCCCTCTTGTGTGCCACGTACCTAAGGGAGAAAAAAATTGCTGTGACCACTTCATTCCATATATATATATATATATATATATATATATATATATATATATATATATGTATATATATATATATATATCACTACCAGTACTCCTTTCTGTTTCATTAGTAAATGCTTCTCGAAACAATCTTTTTCTCTTAATTGCACTAGACCATCCTGAAGTACTATTAGAAATACCAGTACTTGCAGTAGCAACAGGTGTTAAGGGCGTGGATTGTCTGTGTCGTCTGCTGATGCTGTTCTACCACGACAATAACAGACTTCCGCTCTGCTTCACTTCTATCATTATTTTCATCACTTTTCTTTGTTTTTAAAACTTCTGTTAGTTGCTTAATTAACTCACCGTGTCTTTTCTTCACTTGTTCACTACGCACTTGCTGTTTTTTTACTGAGATGAGGCATTATACCAGTGTAAACCAATGAAAAATGGCAAACAAACTGTACGATATGTTCTTCGGCCATGCGCTGCCGAGCATGCATCCGTTATTGGCAATTCTGTATACGCTGTTGCGAGTCAGTTGGCTCCCGAGTATCCTGTAATAAAGTCCAGTCTCCAGGACGTTGTGTCATTGCAAACCCAACATGGCGCAGTGAGTAGGATAAGGACCAACCATGCCCCAGATACGTCGACCACCCCAGGCCACGCCGAGGCGTGCCTCACCTGCAATGCCAAGGGCCTTGTCACAGGCCGTCATGCAAGCACAGACGTTATTTGCAGACCAGCAGCGTGCCATCCGTTCCCTTCAGGATGCCCTTCCCGGTTCAGGAGCACGTGCCGGTAAAGTTCCTGTCTCTGCTGCCCCTGAGAAGTGTGAGGCGGTAATGTCTTCGGCAGCGTTCAGATCCTGGAGACGTTCGATGACGTATTGGATTCACCTTAACAAGTTCCCGCCGCAGGATGTTGTCATGCACATTAGGCTCAACTGTGTACCGGCGTTGCAACGTGCACTGGACGCTCGGTATTCAGATGCCAAATGGAATGCCCTCGCCCCAGACGCGGCTCTGGACGCCATCGGGAATATTGTGTTGCGGTCGTCGAATCAGGCAGTTCAGTGGTCTGAATTCTTTGCCCTCGCACAAGGCGCGAGGAATTAGTGAGCGACTATTTTTCGAGGTGTGCTCAGAAGGCCACCGACTGTGATTTTGAGTGTCCCAAATGCGGGGAGTGTTTAATAGAGTACATGCTGTTGCGGAAAATAATGGTAGGCCTCAGTGACCCTGTATTAAAGAGGCATGTTTTTCAGACATGTGAGACATTTAAGAGTGTAGATGCCCTTCAGGCACTGTGCTGCACTTTCGAAGCTGCACGCCAAGATGTCGAAAGTATCCCACGCGTCGCTATCAGTGAGAGGGGGTCTGCTGGCGCCTCGAGTGAAACTGACGTCACAGGCATTGATGACGTAGAGCCAGACGTCGCGGTGTTGCGCGGCAATTCCAATGTGAAGCGTTGCGGAAATTGTGGGGGGCGCCATCCCTTTGGTCGAGCGTCGTTGCCCCAGCAAGAGGTATAACGTGCCACGGGTGCCAAAAGGTAGGGCACTTTCAGAAATGCTGCAGGAATACGAAGAAAGCGCCGCTTGCCTCGAGTTTAGCGATTGTTGCAGACACGCACCTCTCCCCCCACCCCACGATCAAGGCTTGTGTTTCCCATAGAAACGGGAATTCAGTATCCACACTCGTCGTAGCAGACACAGGAGCACAGATCTGCGTTGCCGGACCCACGATTCTCTCAAGACTGCAAATAAATTCACTGGAGTTGCAGCGCGAGCAGGTCTGAGGGACGTAGCTAATCTCCGAGTGAGATGTCTTGGATCAACGACATGCTTCATTGATATAGGTGGGCGACGCACGAAGCAGGAGGTTTACTTTGTGCCGACGGCCAAGAACGTCTATATATCGCTGAATGCTTGTAAGGAGCTGGGAATAGTACCCCCTGACTTCCCTCACCCCTACCATCTCGTTGCATCAGCTGATGTGCTTAATGAAGACGTCGCACGGCCTAAACTCCCCTAAGACAATGAAGCCAGCCACCTTACCCATCCCGCCTGTGGAGGAGAATATACCGAGACTTGAGGAGTGGTTATTACGGCATTTCTCTTCAACAACCTTTAATACAACCAGGGAACCGTTACCTGTCATGACGGGCAAGCAGCACCACATCCATTTGTTGCCTGATGCCGTGCCTTATGCCTGTCACACGCCCGCGACAATCCCTAAGCATTGGGAAGAGGAGGTCAAGGCTCAACTTGACGAGGACGTTCGGAAGGGCGTGATAGAACCAGTCCCAGTGGGGGATGCAACGGAATGGTGTGCAAGGATGGTCGTTGTCGCGCCAAAGAAGACGGGTCAACCTCGCCGCACAGTAGACTTCCAGCGCCTCAACGCCCACTGTCTTCGGGAAACTCATCATACACCGGCACCCTTCGACATGATTTCAAGCATCCTCATTCATACGTACAAGACTACGGCGGACGCCCACTGGGGTTTCCATCAAGTGGAATTGGACGAAGACAGCCGCCCGCTTACGACCTTTATCACTCCATGGGACGATACCGTTATCGTAGAACACCCATGGGCCACTGTTTCGGCGTCGGACGCCTACACAAAAAGGTTTGATGATGCCCTGCAAGTCATCACCAGAAAGCATAAATGCGTTGACGACACTTTGCTATACGATCACAGCATTGAAGAGGCGTTCTGGCATGTATATGAATTCCTGTCAACGTGTGCCTCTGCAGTATCACACTCAAGCCCGAGAAGTTTAAATTCTGCAAGAGAGAGGTCACTTTCGTCGGTTATTACCTGGGATGGGAGTCATACAAACCCGCAGACGAACAACTAGACGCCATTCGTAACTTCCATATGCCAGAGAAGCCCTCCATCACGGATATTAGGTCGTGGTTCGGGTTCGTGAATCAGTTAGCGCCCTTCCTTGCAACGGCGCCCATCATGGAGCCCTTTAGGGACCTCCTCAGAAAGCCCACTGGAAAAAACGTTTACTGGGATAGTCAGCTACGTGACAAACTCCGGCAGGCACAGGACGTCATCTGTCAATTAGCCAAGGACGGCTTGGCATATTACGACAAAACACGCCCTACGACGATAATGACGGATTGGAGTAAAGAAGGTATCGGGTTCGTAGTCCTTCAGCAGTATTGTATTTGTCAGTCAGCTGACAGCCCCTTTTGTTGCAAGGGCGGCTGGCGCCTTGCCCTGTGTGGTAGTCGACACCTCACCTCCTCTGAAGCTGGGTAATGCCCCCGTAGAAGGAGAAGCCCTGGCAGTTACCTGGTGCTTGCGGAATGGCCAGGCTGTTCCTACTTGGGTGTCCTAATCTCACCATCATCACGGACCACCGTCCTCTCGTCAAGCTGCTGGGTGACAGAGCCCTTAAGGACGTCATCAACCCGAGATTATTCAACCTGAAAGAGAAGACACTCCAGTTCAAGTTCCACATGAAATACCTGCCCGGAAAAAGGAACACTGCCGCGGATTTTCTTTCAAGGTACCCGACCATGCCGAGCACCCCGCGAAGCTTCCGACGTGGATTTGGAGGACGACATTCAAGTGGCAGTGGCATGTGCAACCGTGGCCGCCTTGGAACCGGATATCATCGTGTTGGATGAAGACTGCGTAAGGAGCGCCGCATCTAACGACCCTGTATATCAGCTCTTGCTTGCAAGGGTTGCAGCGGGCGACTGGCCCCAACAGAAGTCGCAAGAACTCGCCTGCCTTCGCCCCTTCTTCAGCGTTCGGGACCGGCTAGCCATCAAACCAGGATCTGGTGACATACTCAGTGGACCAAGGATGTGTTCGCTTGGTTATACCCGAGGATTTACGCCGCCAGGTAGCCGCTAACCTACACGCAGGACACCAAGGCCTCGACTCGATGCTTAGAAGGGCCAGGCAGTCGGTCTATTGGCCGGGAATAGAAGGGGACCTTCAGCATTGCCGCGCCCGATGTACTTCATGCGATGAACATGCCCCCTCACTGCCTCCTGAAGAAATGATACACACGCCGCCTGCGGAATATCCCTTCCAGCAAGTCGTAGCAGATATGTTCCAGATAGAAGGCAGTGTATACATGGTGTATGCCGATAGACTAACAGGTTGGTTAGAAGTGGCTAATTTCCCCGAATGGTGGCCACGTCTAACAAAATCAGTAATCACCTTCGATCATATTTCTCGCGTTGGGGAGGCACGAACTTGGCCAGCGAGGAGATGGAGGCCTTCTTCAAGAGATGGGGGGTCAAGGTCCGGCTGTCATCGGCCCAGTATCCCCAGTCTAACGGCAGGGCAGAAGCAGCTGTCAAATCGGCGAAGAGGCTACTCCGGGAAAAATACATTAAAGGGTGGAGCCTTGAGTCGGACAAAACGGCCCTGGCGATACTTCAGTATCAACACTCCTCTCAGGGAAATTAACAAGTCGCCGTCTCAGCTTGCAACGGGTCGCCAGCTGCGCGATGGGCGGTTACCGACGGCCAGGAGACACCTGTTAGTAGACAGATATTGGAGGCAGACGATACGTCGAAGGGAGTTACAAGTGGCAAGGTCGCAGGAGGCGATGCGCATCCCTGGCACTACCAGAAGACTGCCGCCCATCGAACTAGGTACCCATGTACGCATACAAAACCAAGCTACCAAGCAATGGGATCGAACGGGCATAGTAACAGAAACAAAGCCCCATCGTCAGTACACCGTCAAAGCTTAACGGGAGCGGCAGGCTGTCAAAAAGAAACAGACGACACCTGAGAGTCATCGCTCCGCCCTCTGGCACGCCCATGTCCCAGCACGAGTCCTCCGCAAACCATACCCCGACAGAACAGGGGACACGCACCACACAGGAGCCCAACGTCGTTGATAGGCCCAGAAGAGCCGCTGGTAAACCCAAGTGGCTCAAAGACTTTGTAGAGTGATGTTATTACCTTTTGTATGCAATTGCATCAGGAATTGATATTTCTTTTCAGAGAATTTATGTATTTTATTTCGTTTTTGTGTATGCATCGAGAAGTTAGCTTTAATTTTTTGTTTCCTCTCTTGTCTCATTGATCTAAGGGCATTTTTCCCTTTTATTTTTTTGTCATGTATAAGAATGTTCTTGGGGGGGGGATGTACGATATGTTTTGTATTTTTCCCCTTTTTATTTTTGCCATGTATAAGTATATTCTTGAGGGGGGGATGTACGACATGTTCTTCGGCCATGCGCTGCCGAGCATGCATCCGTTATTGGCAATTCTGTATACGCTGTTGCGAGTCAGTTGGCTCCCGAGTATCCTGTAATAAAGTCCAGTCTCCAGGACGTTGTGTCATTGCAAACCCAACACAAACAAATGAACTTATCTTTATCAACGGAACCATACTTCCTTCCCCGAGGCAGTCACATGGAAAATGGCGGAAACCCACTCTCATAAGTTGCCAAGTAGCACAATACAAGACAACATAAAAATAATCGTAAAAAATCGGGAAAAACGGGGAAGAAAAGCTGTAAAATAGGAGCGTCAGCCACGTGCTCAGGCCGGGCATTTAATTAAATCCCCACGCACGTAAGCCCTTTAAATATTGACATATAATAAAATAACTTTGGGGAATTATTGCCAATGTGTACAAAAATTTTATGATACCAATTTCTTATTTTTTTGTGTTGGTCGATTTTTTGACTCCAAAAATGCTGCACCCTCCCCTAAAAGGCTGGGCCAAGTATAGGCTTTGGCTGGGCCTAAACCACTGTGTCACCTACTCTAGGAGGTCACCAGATGTGAGGACCAGAGAGTAAGACAGATAGCTGGGTACTGCTAACTACAGACGAACTGGGTTGACATAGACAGGTGTGGACCAAGACCAGAAATGACTCGGAGACAGTTGATTTGTGTTTTCATACAGACATACATTTAAAGATGATTAGACATACAAATCATGAAATTATATGTGTTACACATTGGCGGAAAGGCCGCGGAACGCTCTATAGAATGGTTATAGGAACAATGCGGCTTGATAAAGAAATACAATAAAATATAGAAAAAGCGTTGTGAGGACCAGAGATTAAGACAGGTAGCTGGGTATTGATGATTTATTTACAGAAAAACTGGGTTGACATAGACAGGTGCGGATGGATATGTAGCGCAGTCTCGCACCGCGAACATAAATGACTCTGAGACAGTAAATTTGTGTTTTCTTACAGACATACATTTAGATATATTAAGGCGTACAAATAATGGAATTGCAAGTGTTATACATCGGCGGAAAGGCCGCGGAACGCTCTATCGGACGGAAGTAAGAACAACGCGACTTGATGATTGGGTTCAATGAAAATAGGGAAAAAGCGTTGTCCTTACAAATACTCCCCCCTAAGACAATGGTTATGGAATAATTATTGGATGACAATCTTGGAGGCAGGGGGAGAACCCGTGTCCTTGTGACACATGTTGTGGGGCATCATTGAGTGTAGAGTCCTTTGGTTTTGCTGACTGACAGGATGCCTCCCCTGGTGGTAGCCTGGGGGGTTCTACTGTATGCTGAGGCGACCAAGACTGTGGGAGAGAGCTGCATTGTGTGTGGTGGTGGAGTGGGACGGGCCGTGGGGATCCCCAGGTGTGGCAGCGGCGTAGGTTGGGCTGGGGAAGTCACCAGCGCGGCAGCGGCGTCCCAGTGGCAGAGCGGAACCACGGGTGAGCAGCAGCATCAGCAGGTCGAGGAAACCCACAGGTAGCGGCGTCGGCAGGCAGGGGAGGCCCACAGGCGTGGCAGCGGTGTTGGTGGGCCGAGGAGGACTACAGGCGGCGGCGTTGGAAAAGGTGAGCAGGTCCACAGGCGTGGCATCGACGTCAGGAAGGCCGAGCGAGTCCCAGGAATAACGGCAGCGTCGAGGGTTTGAAGAGGCCCACAGGCAGCGACGTCAGGGGGCCGAGCAGGCCCACGTGCGCGGCAGCGACGTCGGGTGGGTAAAACACATCCCTCGGTGTAGCAACGGCGTCGGCAGGCAGGGGAGGCCCACAGGCAGCGACGTCGGGTGGGTAAAGCACGTCCCTGGGTATAGCAGCAGTGTCGGCAGGCAGGGGAGGCCCACAGGCAGCAACTTCGGGTGGGTAAAGCACATCCCTGGGTGTAGCAGTGGCGCCGGCAGGCAGGGGATTTCATCTGGGGACTCACAGGAGCGGCAATGGCGCCGGGGGAAGAACCGAGGAGGCCCGCAAGTTCGGCGGGTCGAGAAGATATCTGGCGTCCCCCGGGTAAGGCAAGGGAGGCCGCGACGTCGGGATATGTGCGATATTCTTGGCAACTCCTCAACCTGTGGGGAGAGGTTGTGCAGTAGCCACAATGTGACACATGCGTTTTCAGCTATAAAAAAAAAATGTCGAGGGCAGAATTTAGTAGACAAAGCTGCCTTTATTTTTATGTTTTGATTAACATATATTTAGAGTTCAAGATTTTCACTACTTATATGCTCTGTGAACGTCTCATCTACTCAGACTCCAAAATACAACCTTAAGTTTTTATATATATATATATATATATATATATAATATATATATATATATATATATATATATGTATATATATATATATATATATATATAATATATATATATATATATATATATATATATATATATATATATATATACACAC
>NC_061100.1:48737000-48738809 GCF_015104395.2 Macrobrachium nipponense
TAATAATAATAATAATAATAATAATAACAGCAACAATTAATATAATAGTATACCAGTAGTAAAAATAACAACATTATTAATAATAAGATAATAATAATGACAATAAACATAATAATAATAATAATAATAATAATAATAATACCATGAGCCAGACCGAAACCTTTAGGCAGGGTGATCGCTACTCCAGTGAAATAAGCTCCATGATCTGAACTAACAAACCATACAAAATTGAATGAGTTGAACAAAAACCCACGGAAGAAGTCAATATAGTAACCGAAGATAAATAAAGCACCAGGGCCAGAAGGAATGAAGCCAGTTCTGTTCAAATGTAATAAGTGCAGTAGCAAAGATATTTGTAAATGATGGATTATAATACCTACTAGGATACACCCTTGAAGAACTAACAAAAGCAATAAAAACGCCAAATGGAAATAGCGAGCGAACGTGGACTAAACATAAACAAAAACAAGAGTAATAGTATATATATTAATATATAATGATTGGTGTAGTATCGACGATGTGGAAAATATGGAGAATATAGAAGGAATGGAGATAGTTAAGCAGATTAAATACCTAGTAGTGACAATCAGCAACACGAAAGACTGCTTCAGACACGATAAAACGGGCCTAAATCAAAGCAAAGCAGATGACAAATCGGCTAATGTAAGCTGTAGCAGGGTAAAAAATAGGAACATTGTATTGGAAAGGATTAGCAATGCCACCCTTCATGTATGCCATGGAAGTCATGAAACTTGACAAGAAAACCATAAACGAATTACAAAAAGTAGACAATCAAATATATAGAACATTTTTAAAGCAAGTTACACAGCAAGTTGTGCATTAAGATCTGAAATAGGGTCCTGTTCCTACCTTTCAAGAGATATGAAGAATGAAATATTCTATCTGAAACATACACTTGAGAGTGGTGGAAATTGGCTCCTATGTGAGATAACCATGGATCAGTATGAAAACAAGAAAACCCCCTGGATAATGCAAGTAAAAGAATATATGAAACAACTAAACTTAGGTAAAATTGAAGCAGTTAAAGTTAAACAGTGGAAAGAAATAATAAGCAACTGGGACAGAAAGAAATGAATGAAAAGACAACATTAAGAATCTACAGAAAATATAAGGAAAACATAAGAGAAAAAATTTGGTATGACAACAGTGAAAAAAAACAATGCTGATCAGCAGGGCCAGACTAGGTACATTAGGATTAAATGACAGAAATAGGATAAAAGGAGAAAGTACAACATGTTAATGCTGTGAGGAAAAAAAAAAGAAGAAAATTTAGAGCATTTCTTACTTTACTGCCCGGCATACGATGAAATTAGACATAGATATAGTTTTGTGCAGTAACCATATCAAGAAAATAATAAGGAATTGATAGCTAATACACTCTTATTTGTAGATATACTGAGGATAGAAGTGGAAAATAGGACAGAATTTCTAAAAGAATTGTGGTATTACAGAGAGACGAAATTCAAATAAACACAAAGGCGGACTATAACAAGCAAGGGAGCCATTTCAAAGGAGTACCCCACCTTCTACTACTACTATTTGCTACTTGGCGCGCAATGATTGTCTTGTCAAAAAATCTGTAACTTCTCCGTTTGTACACAAAAACCGATATCTATCACACTTCGATTTTGGTTCTCATTTGTTGGGGAATTCATCATACAAGGTGAGCAAACCATTCAAATTCATCTCGTGTGTTATTTGGTTGTCGCTGTTCCGTTTGCTTATGATAGCTTAGGTAGGTAGCTAGCTAGGTATAGCTAGCTAGCCTAGTAGCTATAGCCTACCTAC
>NC_061100.1:48739309-48757273 GCF_015104395.2 Macrobrachium nipponense
TGCGTTTTCAGCTATAAAAAAAAATGTCGAGGGCAGAATTTAGTAGACAAAGCTGCCTATATTTTTATGTTTTGATTAACATATATTTAGAGTTCAAGATTTTCACTACTTATATGCTCTGTGAACGTCTCATCTACTCAGACTCCAAAATACAACCTTAAGTTTTTATATATATATATATATCTATATATATATATATATATATATATATATATATATATATATATATATTATACACACACAAACACAGACACACACACACACACACACACACACATATATTATATATATATATATATATATATATATATATATATATATATATATAACTAAAAATAAGACTGCAAGGCAGCAGTTGTCCTTTCAGTTGCCTTTTACGACATTCAGGACCTACGGTGGTATTATTCTTACACTACTACCACAAGGTCATATACTTTGAGAATGCCATACATAGATAAATATTACACTGAATACAACTCACTCAGAAATATTTTTGGGGAATAATACAAATATTTTAGAATTTTCCAAATTTAGTTTTGTATTTACCAAGTTATTTCTATTAATTTCATAAAGTATTTACAGGAATGATCTTATTGCTTTCTTGTTTCATATCACTGTATCTTGCCAATTAACGGAGTCTGAAGGGGAGTTAAAATAATCAAGAAGATGGTCTCGTTGAGCCTTGCAAGCCATGGTTCCCCTCTGACTGTTTAGGGGAATTAAAGTTTCGTCAGACCTCCAGTGAACAGGTATATATGGCCTCATTTGTCACCGAGTCTTCTTGATCTGCCTCATTCGTGGCATTAGGATTGCTTGTTAAAATTTAGTTGTGCAACACACAAGCGGCAACACCGCAGACTCGATACGGTCATGCTGAAGATTTATGCCAGAGTGAAATATGAAAGGTATTTCATGTTAATATGTATTATCTCTGTAAAAACGAAATTATATATATAAAAAAGGTGTTTCATATTAAGAAGCTTCTAAACAAGTAAACCAAATAAAGACATTGTGACTTTTATGAACAATATCTACCTGTTTGCTAGTAAGCCAAAGGCATTCTTCACTGTACGTCTTGCCCTGCTCAGTCAGTAATTAAAGATAAGCTTATGTGCTGTCAGATTTCGTGCAGGGTATGGTTTCATTATATAATGCCTCAGAGCGAAGGCGTCATCTCCAAGGAAGAAATGGGGGACTGCAGGTTTCTTTTCAGTTTCGTTTGGCAACCTTTCAGGGCCAGGCAAATTGGCTTTATTCCTATCAAGCATTTGACAGAGCTGTGTCTTGGCAAAGACACCACCATCAGACTCGGAACATATGGCACCTACATCGACGTGCATGAACTTGTAGTTAGTGTCAACAACTCCTAATAGAATGACAGAGTAGAAATTCTTATAGTTGTAGCAATGAGTTCCTCCTTTCACTGGGTTCTGGATTCTGGCGTGTTTCCAGTGTACTGCGCCGAGTGCGTGTGGGAAATACCAGCACTCTTCAAAACCACGGCTACTTCCTTCCATGGCACTCGGGTCGTGGGTGAACTGCACCACCTCACATCCATACGCAGTCACTATGGCCCTACAAGTTTCAGGTACAACACTCCAGATTGTGTTGCGAGCTACTCAGAATTGGAAGGCCAGGCTCTGGTAGGATTCTCCAGTTGCAAGGTAATGCAGGGTAATTGCAACACGCAGGCCTGGTTCAATGGGTCTTCTCCAGAATGTAACTTTTTTCTTTATGATAATATATATATATATATATATACTATATATATATATATGTGTATATATATATATATATATATATATATATATATATATATATATATATATATATATATATATATATATATATATATATATATATATATATATGTGTGTGTGTGTGTGTGTATATATATATATATATATATATATATATATATATATATATATATATATATATATATATATATATATAGTATATATATATATATATATATATATATATATATATATATATATAATAAAGGGAAGAGATGTGGGGTGATTTATAGAGATGGGTGTGACGTATACAACATTCTTCAATGGAAAAATAGGGTATAATAAAAAAATAAATAAATAAATAAAAAGAACAGAAGGGATATGCTGGAGATTAGCAATATACATAATTCATTCAAGACTTAAACCTCAATATGATAACCAGAAAAAATAGATCTTCCTTCATCCATCATTTCTAATAGGTCATTTACGAAAGAGCAAATGGTGGTTTCTGTAGACTATAATTGTCACCAAGTCGAATGATTATCTTGCAAAACCTTTTCCAGACGAACAATAAATATCATAGCTATTCAAGAATTACATATCTTAAAAATATGGAAATAAAAGATAAATTTTTGGAGTCCTGTATGAACTTAAAAAACTTTGATGGTCAAGCATACCTTTCGGGATTGGTTCAAGCCTCAATCCCCATTCTGTTTTTTGCGAGCTGCTTATTTTTATTTCAATTCGTGTCACCAAGTCTTTCTTTCACTACCCCTTCACGATCTCGTTTCTTGTCTCTCTTCCCTATCATGATATATCACCAGACTGAATATCCGTTTTTCTTTCTCCTCATTTCTTTTACTTCTGTAACATCTTTTACAGCACTCCCTGAGACGGTTTTTATTATAACTTTACTTTCAATTCATTCCTGAATTCGGCTACAGAATGTTGTAGGATTTCGAATATAGCTTTTTGTTCAACTCTGTCAATTTAATATGTTCTGTCTCAACATTTTTTTTTAATTATAAAGATATGTGTAAAAGAAAATAGTACTTGAACCGTGACAGCTGCATGAAGAAGACAGCAGTGAAATTACTAAAATACTTTTTAGTTCTTCAGTGGACAAGTGGGATGCGTAGTCGCCTATCAATCTGGTTGCCCGAGTTCGCTCCCCGCAGCTGCCATGCAGTGCGGATTTAGAGGAATTTATTTCTGGTGATTAGGAATTCATTTCTCGATATAATGTGGTCCGGATCCCACAATAAGCTGTAGGTCCCGTTGCTAAGTAACCAATTGGCTCCTGCCACGTGAAAAAAGAAAAAATCTAATCCTTCGGGAAGGGCCAGCTCTAGGAGAACTGTTAATCAGCTCAGTGGTCTGGTTAAACTAAGATAAAAACTTGACTTTTTAATCAGTAGATAAGTATTGAAAAGAAAAGAGAAAAAGTGGATCTTTCCTAGGTAGTGATCCCCAGCAAAGTTCGGGAGTCGTTATCTAGGACTAATATTTTTTTGGTAGTTTAAAAATATGGTCATCCCCAACGGGTTTGTGGGTTTGTACTAAACACGCTGCAAAGGTGGATACATACTGGATCAAAATCACTCGGTGGTCCATTATCTAGGAAATATCCTAAAAATTGATATGTTTATACAGTATGTTTAGAATAAATACAGGGTAAAATGAATAAAAAAGAAATAGCAAAACCACAACGAACACCAGAGCATCTCTTATAAATCTGAACCATAGAGGGTATATATATATATATATATATATATATATATATATATATATATATATATATATATATATATATCTACCTGGAGTTGCGATCTCTATATCAGTACTACGTAGTTTGGTGGTCTTCGACCAGGGCGGTGCTGCTAAGCCTTGCAGCCAGTTTTTAAAGTTTGGTAACCGGCAGATTAGTGAGATTGCAAATGTTTTATTTATTGTTAATATTTAATTAGCAAGTGTTTAGCTAATTTTTAGGATTTAGTGAGTAAGCATTTATTGAATGTTTCAGTAAATGTCTAGTTTAGGGTTTAATGAATGTTTATGTTTATGGTTTGTGAATGTTACTGAATCTTTATCATGCAGTGAATGTTTAGTCAGTCTTTAGGGTTTTAATGACTGTTTTGTGAATGTTTAGTGTAAGTAATCAATGAATGTTTATTGAGTGTTTAGTGAATGCCTTGTGAATTTGAGTGTTTAGTGAATGTTTTGTGAATCTTAATGTTTAGTGAATGTCTAGTGAATGTTTAGTGTGTTTAGAGTTGAATGCAAATGTTTTAAGAATGCTAGTGTTAAATAAATGTTTAGTGCATAAGCATTCAGTGAATATTTAGAGTTTAGTGAATATTTATTGTGCTAAGTGTTTAGTGAGTGCTTAGGGTTTAGTGAAGATTCAGTGCTTGTTAGTGTTTAAGTGTGGAAGTGTGTTTAATGAGTGTTTAGAGTTTACTTAAAATGTTTTATGAATGTTAGTGTTTAACAAATGGTTAGTGCATAAGCATCCAGTGAGTGTTTAGGGCTTAGTGAATGTTTTGTGAATGTTTAGTAAGTATTCAGTGAGTGTTTAGTAAATGTCTATGATTGTTAGTGTTCAGTGACTGTTTAGTGTGTAAGCGTTTATTTTATGTTTAGTGAGTGATGAGTGGATGGTCATTCACTGTTTAATGAGTGTTTAGTGTGATGAGCATTTAGTGTTTAATAAGTACTTAGTGTTTAATGAGTGTTTAGGGTTTCGTGAGTGTTTAGTGTATAGTAAAAAGGTAGTAAATGTTTAGTGTATAGTGAGTACTTAGTAGATGTTTAGTGTATAGTCATTGCTTAGTGAATGCTAAGTAATTGTATAGCGTTTAATGAATGTTTAGTGAAAGTTTACTGAGTGTTTGAGTATACTGAATATATAGTGGTATATTGAATATATAGTTATTTTAGGAGTGTTTAGTGAGCGTATAGTATACAGTGAGTGCCTAGTAATTTTTTACTATTCAGTGAGTGTTTAATGTTATTTAGTATGAGTGTATGTTAGGTGTAAGTGTTTAGTGAGTGGATAGTAAGTGTGTGTTTAGTGAGTGTGCGTGTAATGTAACTGTGAGTGTTCAGTGAGTGAAAGTGTATTGTGAATGTTAGTGTTTAGTGATTGCACATTACTGTTTAGTTAGTGCTTAGTGACTATATGCTAAGAAAGTCCTGTAAATTACAGGAACCATTTATGCTTGACACTGCTTAGATCCAAGAGCAGACGCTTAGCCCTTAACTACAATGTTTTGAGTGCTTAGGCCAACCTGTTTTTGTAAGGTAATTTTTCTCTGTGATATTGGGTCCAGTAATAATAATAATAATAATAATAATAATAATAATAATAATAATAATAATAATAATAATAATAATAATAATAATAATAATAATAATAACAGCACAATTAATATAATAGTATACCAGTAGTAAAAATATAACATTATTAATAATAAGATAATAATAATGACAATATACATAATAATAATAAGAAATAATAATAATAATAATAATAATAATAATAATAATAATAATAATAATAATACCATGAGCCAGACCGAAACCTTTAGGCATGGTGATCGCCACTCCAGTGATATAAGCTCCATGATCTGAACTAACAAACCATACAAAATTGAATGTTAACCGAAGATAAATAAGCACCAGGGCCAGAAGGAATGAAGCCAGTTCTGTTCAAATGTAATAAGTGCAGTAGCAAAGATATTTGTAAATGATGGATTATAATACCTACTAGGATACACCCTTGAAGAACTAACAAAAGCAATAAAAACGCCAAATGGAAATAGCGAGCGAATGTGGCTAAACAAAAACAAAAACAAGAGAGTATATATATATATATATATAATGATTGGTGTAGTATCGACGATGTGGAAAATATGGAGAATATAGAAGGAATGGAGATAGTTAAGCAGATTAAATACCTAGTAGTGACAATCAGCAACACGAAAGACTGCTTCAGAGAACAGATAAAACGGGCCTAAATCAAAGCAAAGCAGATGACAAATACGGCTAATGTAAGCTGTAGCAGGGTAAAAATAGGAACATTGTATTGGAAAGGATTAGCAATGCCACCCTTCATGTATGCCATGGAAGTCATGAAACTTGACAAGAAAACCATAAACGAATTACAAAAAGTAGACAATCAAATATATAGAACATTTTTAAAGCAAGTTACACAGCAAGTTGTGCATTAAGATCTGAAATAGGGTCCTGTTCCTACCTTTCAAGAGATATGAAGAATAAAATATTCTATCTGAAACATACACTTGAGAGTGGTGGAAATTGGCTCCTATGTGAGATACACCTGGATCAGTATGTAGAAGAAACCCCTGGATAATGCAAGTAAAAAATATATGAAACAACTAAACTTAGGTAAATTGAAGCAGTTAAAGTTAAACAGTGGAAAGAAATAATAAGCAACTGGGACAGAAAGAAATGAATGAAAAGACAACATTAAGAATCTACAGAAAATATAAGGAAAACATAAGAGAAAAAATTTGGTATGACAACAGTGAAAAAAAACAATGCTGATCAGCAGGGCCAGACTAGGTACATTAGGATTAAATGACAGAAATAGGATAAAAGGAGAAAGTACAACATGTTAATGCTGTGAGGAAAAAAAAAATGAAAATTTAGAGCATTTCTTACTTTACTGCCCGGCATACGATGAGATTAGACATAGATATAGTTTTGTGCAGTAACCATATCAAGAAAATAATAAGGAATTGATAGCTAATACACTCTTATTTGTAGATATACTGAGGATAGAAGTGGAAAATAGGACAGAATTTCTAAAAGAATTGTGGTATTACAGAGAGACGAAATTCAAATAAACACAAAGGCGGACTATAACAAGCAAGGGAGCCATTTCAAAGGAGTACCCCACCTTCTACTACTACTATTTGCTACTTGGCGCGCAATGATTGTCTTGTCAAAAAATCTGTAACTTCTCCGTTTGTACACAAAAACCGATATCTATCACACTTCGATTTTGGTTCTCATTTGTTGGGGAATTCATCATACAAGGTGAGCAAACCATTCAAATTCATCTCGTGTGTTATTTGGTTGTCGCTGTTCCGTTTGCTTATGATAGCTTAGGTAGGTAGCTAGCTAGGTATAGCTAGCTAGCCTAGTAGCTATAGCCTACCTACTAGCTATAGGTAGTATACCTAGGTACTAGGATAGGTAGGGCATGCTCAAGACGACGGCTTAGCTGGTACCTACCTACCTACCTACTACCTACCTATACCTAGGTAGTAGTAGGTATACTAGTCAAACTCAGCCTTTTTGGCCGCTTAGGCGTTGACTGCACAGTTGCCACAATTCTCTAAATAGCTAGTAGGCTATGCCACGACTTTGATGAAGAAATGTGTCTGATATTTTTTATACCAGAGGAAACAACCGACTGGACAAGCTGATCCAGTTTTAATCGCGTGTGGATCCACCTTCCGAAAAAGTACTTTAACACCTCCTGACACCGGAGATGGGCGCCAGTCACGAGTCATCGGTGGTGAGAGCAATAGGGGGAAAAACCAGCGACTACCAACCCTTATCACGGTTTTCAGGTTTTATTCACTCAATATTTAAATGGTGAAACAAGAATACAGTTACAACTCCAAGCATGCCATTCAAAAGATTGAAGTTTCGTCAACATAATGTGATATATGAAAGCCCCATATGAACTAAAATAAGCATGTGACGCTCTTCGTAAAATATGTTTTCAAGGCAGTTTTGAAATCCAATATGTCGGCTACCGTGGGATGTACAGGTTCTGATCAGTGACGAAAATCATCGTTTCCCAGCCTTCCCAGCACTTATTTGAACAATGTTAGGCGTATGTATGTAACGTTTATTGATCTTACTCAAGATTGCAGTTGTAATCAGCACAATAAAACAACATTTTGTTGCCTATATTACTGAAAGTATGAAACTTTTTATTCCCGGGGTCATGGTTTGAACTGAATTCATCCTTACCTTGTAATCGGTGGTTTTTATCCTTACTGCCATCACAACTGAAACTCCACAGTGCTTATTTGATTGTTATTATACACATTTTGGTCTCAATTCACTCCACATTGCCACTTTAAACCAGTGCTGTTCCTGGTTCCTAAGCGCGCGCACCACAAACACAGTTACGAACAGCAGACGACGAAAAAACGCTGCAAAGTTTTATTCCCTAAATTGTACTTACTCGTTATTTAGTTCAAATTTACTATATTTTAAAAATTTTAATTTAATTCATGTATATTATCCCTTTTTTGCAACAGAATTACCCCGAAAAATTGCACATATTTCTAAAGTACCTAGATACAATCAAATGTTTCTAACGTTTTCGTACATCTGGTTTTTTACCTTAGCTTAAGACCTCTACTAGGGTAAAAAACCGCAGGGTACAGAGTGGACCATGTACGATCAGCGTGAACAATCCCCAAAAAAGTACATTATAACTTGTCCTGACTCGGAGATGGGCATCAGTCGCGACGTTGTTGTTGGTGGAAACAGAGCTAAAGAACCTCTACTCTGCCTTTTGAAGTAAGTATTTTCTCCAAAGTTAGAAATTAAGGCCAAATTTTTTTAAGATTTAAACAGAGGTAGTGAAAACGGTTCTCAACGTAGTGCAAATCTCACCAAAACGCGTTCAACATTTTTACTTACAACTCGAAATATTTTAGAAGATGACGCCATCTCGGTGTGTTACGGAGTCACTTGTGTCAATGAAACTAACCATCTCCTGTGATAAATCCGCACGACCACTTGTACCCACAGACGCTGGGGCACTTTCATCACAACAATCGAAAACTTTCCCTCACTGAGTAACACTGTTTTGGTAGAAGACGACGAAGAGTGCACTTCGATAATTTTTTAATAATAGTAAAACATCATATTTTATTTTACATATTTATGATGATTAATTTGAAAATATTCGTTATTGAAAAAGTAACTCGATTCTGACTCAAATTTAAGTAATTATTTTTTGGAATTAGAACGTTTTTTTAAGCCCTGTATTATGACGTCATGACATCTTGACTTTCGTACCTATTGTAAATAATTGCTTTACTCAACTTTCTTGCAGAAACAGTTTACCAGTTATTCAATGCAGATTATCAGCTCTTCATGTAATTGGTATAGTCCGTAATGCGCATATACATCTTTATTATTTACTTTTTTGATATATGAAGATGTTTTTACTTCCGGATTATTGCCGTATTGTGACGCAATCGTTTTCGGTCCCTGGGCCTCTTGTTATCGCACCGATAAGAAATTATGGGGCCGAATTTGCAATGACCAGAAAGTCATTAAAAGAGGAAAGTTAGCATTGAGGGGCATATGTTTTGATTGAGAAAAATAAAATTGGTTCCGATACGTAATACAAACCCTCGGTCCTTTAACAATAGGAAGTAGCTAGCGGCAGCTGGAACGGTCGTAAGCTTCGAACAAGGGTGGGAGAACTGGTTAGTTTAACTGCTTGTCCGATCGTCGCGCGCCGCGCGACTGGGAGGTAAACAAATCACTTTTGCTTTCGCCGTGTGTGGGAAGGACGTGCTCGTCATCGCTCTGCCCGCTTTGTCGTTGCTTTGCGTTTGAGTATTTGCCCTCTCTTTCTGTATAAATCAGAGTGATTGTAAAGTACTTTTGCATTCTTTTTTTTGATCATTGCAATGAGTGAAAGAAGAAATGGAGATATCACCACGCCCTCCTCGGTCGCCCGTAGAGTGTGTCCCGGCTGGAGGGGCGTAGATGGTGGGGGATTTAGATCGTTTGTCGATGTAGATCCTCACGAGGTTGTACTCGTTGTCGGGGCGAGGAGTGCTCCCCGCAACGAGCCCTGTGTAAACATGTGTGAATTGGTCCGAGGCGCAGTGGGTGCTGTACGAGGGCAGGAAGAGACTTAGGCCGCCCAAGAAGTCATCGGAAAGTCCATGACTCCTTTGGTAACGGACACTTCGTCCTCTTCCTGCCCCCCGCCGGCCAGCCCCCACGTTTCGCGCCTTCCCCTGCGGGGGGGGTAGCGGAGTCCCTTCTCCTCTCCGATCCGTCGGAGTGTGGATGAGGGCGCCCGCTACCCGGACGTCCAGTTGGTACTCGGGGTCTTCCGTCCGCTCTGGGGGGGTTTCGTCTCCCCCCACCCAGGCGTGAGGAAAACCCCTCTACTAACCCGACTGTTGCTTCCGCAGTGTGCCATCAGCGAAGGACGACCTGGGACAGGTGTGGGAGTCGCTGACTGCAGGGAGTGCCGAGCATACAGGGGTTGGTTCAGCGGTTGGGCGGGGTCGGCAGTGGTCACTCATGGTGCGGTGACCACTACAACAACCACAATCTCGACACCAGCATATGATATGCCACCGCATCTGGTGTATACGCCACATATCATGTCGGTGACACCCACGGCTGCGATCCAAAAACCCATTCCTGCCGTGGCCAAAGAGGACGGTGCCACCACCACCTGGATTCTTTGTATTGCCGACCCCGACTTCCGCTGCCCAAAGAGTACCCCCCTGGAACCTGCGCCAGTGCCGAGGATGACGGTAGCTGCCGCACAGGACGCTGGCTCCTCCTGTGGTACCTGCCGTGCCTGCCGTACCTGTTGCCGTCCCAGCCGCTCATTCCTTTTCAGATCAGGGGGCCTGCTGCTCATTCAATTTCAGATGTTCCTGCCGTTCCTGCTGTTCCCGGCCACCTGTTCCTGTTGTTCCTGCTGTTGGTGGTGCTGTCACAGTCTCAGGTCTTTCCGGACAGGTGCAGTCGGGCCCTGTTGCTTCGGCAACTGCCCCGGCTCCCTCCTGGATGGAAGACCTGACGTTCTGTCCTGCGGAGCCTGGCGAAGAAGAAGAGGAAGGAGGGAAGAAGGTGTCGTCGTCGTCTTCGTCGTCTTCTTCGTCGTCTGCCTGCCTCTCCTTCCCCTTCGACTTCTAAGGCTAAACAGCCGAAGAAGAAGAAGGTTGCCTCCTAACCCCCCCTAAGAAAGACTCCTTCTTCGGGATCTTCTAAGGGCCCGGCTCGCTCAGGCGAGCTGGGGAGCTCTTTTGCTGGTCCTCCTGTTCCTTCGGGAACGGGGCCCGTCGCTTCTTCTGCAAAGAAGAAGTCGTACGGGGACCAGAGGTGCACCAGCCTCGGCTGGTGCGTCCTCACCTGTGCTAGCGGTTCTGCCGCTAAACCATTGGTTCCAGTCTCGGCCGCTTCTCGTTCGCGAGAACAAGCACCGAGTGGACGCTCTTCCAAAGAAGACCGTCCAGCCAAGTTTTGACGCCCGAGCTCGCTCGCCGTCAAGACAGCGGCCGCGGAGCAGAAAGAAAAAATGGCGAGAGTCGTGCACACGACTCTCGCCAGGCCAGTGGACGCTCTCGCCAGCGATCAACTGGCTGCTCGGCGCTGACGTGACGGTCGCTGACCGGCCACGGGTTGAGGCGAGGAAGGAGTTCCCCACGGCCGCCGGTTACCAGCCACGGCTGGTACCAGCGGCTTGACGCGCCGAGAGGACGCTGGCCGGTCTCGACGCGACAGAGAGCCTAGCAGGTCACCCGTCCGCCGCTCCCGATGGACCGGGCGGGGGAGACGGTGACCAGCGGCAGCTCGCCTGACGCTAGAGATCGGTCTCGCGATTCTCAGCCGAGCCAATCGCCCCAGGCGAGCGGCAAGGCTAGGCCTGCTGCTCGACCGTCACCGCGGGTTTGACGATCAGCAGCAGCCCTCCACGCACCGCTGGTCCTGCCAGCGAGCGAGGGGGGAGCGTCAGGTCTGCCTCTCCCGTACCTTCAACCTCCTCGGTTATACCGGGAGGACGCGAGGGTACCGAGGAGCGATCACGAGAGGTGCGCCGCTCGTGACCCAGCTATGACGCCGTACGGCTCAGGCACGGTTTTAGGACCGACCAGAACGTACGGCGCAAGTAGTTGGAGGCGACCGTCAGGGGTCTGTCGCTGTTCCTCCTTCTGAAGGAGGAGTATCGCGGGATATGCTCTTGCTGGAGGGACTGGACGGTCCTACTCCACAACTCTGTAACTCCCGAGATACAGAGGAACTTTGCGGAGGTCCTTAAGCTGATGCGTCTGGCATAATGACCTCGCGGAAGGATCGCCGCTACCACCGGCGAGAGCCCACGTCCCGGCTCGAATCATTTGGGGTCCCAAGAGGGAACCCAAAATGATGGTGGGGTTACCGCAATCTGAGCTTGCAGACTCCGTCCTGGATCAGGTGGAGAATCTCGTCTCCAGGACGGAAGGACTCGCTAAAGTCCGGACGGTCTTCTAAGCTGCTTCCTCCTCCTCTACAGCGGCAAGAGGCGATTCTACGTGCCTTTCGGAAGACCCGATACTGCCGAAACAGGTTAACCCGGAGTTAGCGAGGTTGACTCCAGGTGTGTCCCTGCGCAGCTCCCTGTCGGAGACCCTATGGTTCTCGCAGCAGGAGGCACTTGCCCTGGAATCTACTGCTATGGCAGCATTCCAGGCAGTTTTTTCCTGGTTGGATTTGTGGGTCCCTCACAATATCCAAAGTAGCGGCCGGCCTTGGCTCTGGGGAGTCTGCTCTCGAAGACGACGCTTCTTTTAGGAGACTGTGCCCAGTCTGGAGGAAGAGCAATCTCTTTTACCTCGCCCATCAGACTGCTAACCTGTGGGCCAACTTGGTTCTTTGACGTAGGGACGCAGTCCTTACCCGAGTGACCAAGGGGGCCGGGCGTGAGGCGGCACTCGGGCTTCGAAATGGACCCTCTTAGGAGTTTCCCCCAGCTCTTTCCCTTCCCCTGGAGAGATGGTGGACGCTGCGGTGGAAAGGCGGTCGCACTGACGAGAGTGACCGCTTGGAGTTCACCAGGCAGTCTCGAAGGTTACTGGGCAATCTCGAGCGACTGCGGCCAAACCAAAGAGCTTGGCTAGCACTTCCACGGCGGCGAAGACGGTGCACCGTCCAAACCCCGTGTGAAGACTCCTGTAGTTTCAACTTCTGCTAGAGGAGGCCGCAACCAGCCCTCCTTTCCCCGAGGGGGTGCTGGAAAGAAGTCGAAACGAGGTGGGAAACGCTAGGGACGGGCGTTCCCCCTCACCTGCTGCCGGAAGTGGGGGGGTGCCTAGCGAGCCATTGGCGACCTTGGGCAGCGCTACGGCGCCGAGAACTGGATACGTAACGTCCTTCGAGGGATATCTTACTACCCTCGAGTCTCGGCCCCCCCACCCCCCTCATCTCCAATCCCGGTCCACCTACAGACCTATGTCCAGGGATCAGCAAAGGAACAACGCTCTTCGACAGGAGATCAAGACCATGCTGGCGAAACGAGCTGTAGAAATCGTGGAGGAGGCCAGTTCACCGGGCTTTTACAGCCGCCTCTTCCTAGTGGAGGAAAGGCATCGGGGGGTCTGGCGTCCGGTGATAGACCTCTCTCCCTGAACTGCTTCGTTCGCACGACGCGGTTCACGATGGAGTCGGCACGCTCGTGTCTCGACTCGATCAGGGGGAACGATTTCATGCTTTCAGTGGACTTGAAGGACGCGTATTTTTCAAATACCCATCCATCAGTCCTCCAGAAAGTACCCTCCGCTTCATCTTCGACGGGACGGTGTACCAATTCAGGGCACTTTGTTTCGGTCTCTCACCAAGCCCCACAGTGTTCACGCGAGTGTTCACTCTGGTGTCGGCTTGGGCCCCATTCGAACGGGATACGTCTTCTGAGGTATCTCGACGATTGGCTAGTCCTGGCGAGCTCCCTCTCCGCAGTTGCTACAGGACCAGAGATCGACTCCTCAAGTTTTGTCGCGATCTGGGGATCGTGATAAACTACGAGAAGTCGATCTCGAACCCAAGCAGAAGATGAAGTACCTGGGTATCTGATAGACACGGTAGCAGGGCAAGTCTTTCCCGCAGACTTGCGTATCAGCAAATTCAGGGAGGCAGCCGGCCGGTTCCTGTCTCGGCGGAGGAACAGGCAGCACAGCAATGGCAAGTCGTGATCGGCCATCTGTCGTCACTCGAGAAGTTAGTCCCTCACGGGCGTCTTCACCTGCGGTCTCTCCAGTGGAGGCTACGGGAGAAGTTTGGTCTCAGGCCAAGGATCCTCCTTACTTTCCCGTGGCTATCACGGACAAGGTGAGGCCAGGACCTAGCCTGGTGGCTCGACGACAAGAACCTCTTAAGAGGAGTGCCCATACGCCACTCCCCCCCCCACCCCGGAGATGCTTCTGTTCTCTGACCCATCGACCGAGGGATGGGGCGCACACCTGAGGAGTTGCTGACTGCAGGTGTGTGGGACCAATCACGAAAAGCACCTTCACATCAATGTCCTGGAACTCAAGGCGGCGTTCTATCGCTCTCCAAGAGTTTCTCAGGACCCGCTTGGTGACACTCCATGGTGTTGATGTGCGCAAACACCACAGTAGTGGCATATGTCAAACAAGCAGGGGGGCTAGTGTCTCTTCCGCTCCATCAGTTGACGGTGCAGGTGCACGAGTGGGCCACGGCTCACTCGATAGAGCTGTCAGCACGCTACATTCCGGCAGGCAGAGGAATGTAGTACAGACAAGCTCAGCCGTCGGGATCAGGTGATAGGGACCGAATGGTCTCGACACCAAGACGTAGCGGAAAGGCTCTTCAACCTGTGGGGGCGACCGGAAATCGTAGACCTGTTCCGCCACCCGGCACAACAGAAAACTTCAGTTTTCTTCTCAGCTGTGCGGACCCATGGGCAGCTGCAGAGACGCTCTCCAACACCCCTGGGTGGGACAACCTCTTCGCTTACGCCTTTCCTCCCTTCTGTCTGATTCGGAAAGTGATCAGTCGAGCGCTGGTCAACTCCCAATCTCAGAATGATCCTGGTGGCTCCCAAACGGCCTCAAGCCGTTTTGGTATCCGGACCTGCTGGCTCTTCTTGCGGACGCACCGAGAGAGCTAACCCACCTGGCACAACCTTCTAGCCCAGCCACACGTAGAACGAACGGTACCACCAAGCAGTCCAGTCCCTTCAACTTCCACGGCTGGCTGTTATCCACCATCTCTTGCGAACGAGAGGCTTTTCTCGTAGCGCAGCAACAGAGATGGCTGGACACGTCCGACAGTCCTCTGCAGCTGTGTACCTCAGGGGAAGTGGCCGTCTTCTGTGGTTGGTGTCGTAGACAGGGTCTGTCTCATCCTCAGAGCCCACTCTTCAGCAGGTTAGCGGATTTCTCGTGTTTCTTCGCCCGAAGAGAAGCTCCTCTCAGTACCCCACAGTTAAAGGATATAGAGCCGCCCTGGCTCTCGTCCTAAAACTGAGGGGACTGGACATCTCGAATTCGTTCGAAGATCTCCTTGCTAATGAGGAGCTTCGAAAGGTCTTGCCCACCCAGGGAACTCAGGCCCCCTGCGTGGGTATGTGACTCTCGTACTTAGGAGTTTTGACTCGAAGACCCTTCGAGCCACTCCGAGAGTCGTCAGACAGGGATCTGACTCTCAAGACCCTCTTCTTGCTGGCCCCTGGCATCGGCGAAGAGAGTAGGGAACTACATGGCCTTTGGTTATGATGTTAAACATACCAGGAGGCTGGGGATCTGTGACGCTCGATTTCGTCCCGAACTTCGTATGCTAAGACTCAGAATCCGTCGATCCCTGACGACAGGTCGAGTCTTTCACGATCCCCTCCCCCCCTTCTGGACTTCACCGATAACGATGCGGATGAGATGCTGCTTTGTCCTGTGAGGGGCGCTACGGCGCTATCTGAAGAGAACTCGACCTCTCAGGCCTGAGTGTCGACGCCTCTTCGTTAGCACTGGGGTTACCAAGAAAGAAGTCTCCAAGAACCACGCTTTCTTTCTGGCCTGCGTGAGGTGATCAGGAGAGCGTACGAGGCTGATGGTAGCGACGACATCCGTACGCTCCGACCGAGAGCCCACGAAGTCAGAGGTATCGGACCCTCCTTAGCGTTCCGTAAGAACTTCTCCGTGGCGCAGGTCCTGAAGGCAGGTGTCTGGGCCAACCAGACCACCTTCACGCTCCTTCTACCTTCGGGTATATTGCCCACAAGTCCTTGGATACTTTTTCCTTGGGACCTGTGGTGGCTGCTCAACACGTTGTGTAAGCTTACCCAGCACCCGAGGCAGCACAGAACAGCATCGATTTCCTGGTATGACTGGAGAATGAATGTGCGAATGAGAGAGTGACTGGCTTTCTCTTCACCATCTTTCTCTACCTCTACCTGTGGGCAGAGGGATACGGTCGTTACCATTGCTGGAAGGGAGTCAGATGCAGGTAAGCTATTCAACAGAGCTCCATCCTATCCTCTTTAACTAGAGATTAGGAGTGTATATCCACCACTTTTCTCCAACAAGGGGGAGAAAGTGGGATGCCTACATGAGACAAACCCATTACTTTACATTTGCTCATGTAAAGGAAAAAGTTCTTACGAATGCTGGTACAAAGAGATAACGCTTGCCTCTCTCTTAGTACTCACGGTCCCAGAGTCTGACCCATTGACCTGCGGTGCACACCCCGATCAATCGTACAGAGGCTTGGATCCCTCCCTCGCTCTTACGACCATGGGAGGCATTCCAGGGATGGACACCCCGAACACAGTCTGTTCATCAAAAGACTCAGATTCCTACCCACCAAGAAGTGAGTCTTCCTATTGTTAAAGGAACCGAGGGTTTTGTTTATTACGCATCGGAACAAATGACAATTTGTCGAAAATTGCATTTTGTTCATGAAACTTACCTGACAGATATATATATAGCTGTATTTCTGACGTCCGACAGAATTTCAAAATTCGCGGCACACGTAGTGGGGCGGTCAGGTGGTAGTACCATTCCCTGCCGCTGGGGCGGCTGGATATCAGGAACCATTCCCATTTTCTATTCATATTTTTTTTGTTTCTGTCGCCGGTGCTGCAAATCTGTTTACAGTACCTCCGTCTAGGATTTTTTCAATTATCTCGCTTAATATTATCTGGATTGACTTTTGGTATCGACTTCTGGATTGTTGGATTGGCACGCGGATAGTGGATTGGTTTTGATTTTTGGATTGACTTTTCTGGATTCAGTATGTCTGGATCAAGTTCGTGGGAAGTTTCAGAGTGTGTGTGAGGTATGAATGTAAGGTGAGGCTTCTTAAACCTTCAGTTGATCCTCACACAGTTTTGTATGGATTGCAAGGGGGCATGTTTTGCGTGGTTTGATGATCGCTGCAATGAAATGTAAGGATTTGGATGATGATAAATGGAGGATGTATGAGACCTATCGGCGTAAATTAGAGCGCGATAGAGTCAGGAGGTCTTCCTCTAAGGGCAGCTCTACTAAAGGTAAGGATAGTAACATTTCTCCTCCTCTAACACCAGTAGATTTTGCCCAACCTAATCCTGTTTTGTTGCCTTCGGGCCCCAGTGCTGTGTCTGGAGAAGGTAACACCCTTTCTCTGATTCTAGAGTCTATTCGTGCTCTCGAATCTAAAGTTTTGGCCCTAGAAACCGGCCCAGTGAAAGTTTGTGTTAGTGCCCCTAGTGTTGTGGAGGGGGCGTCAGATCGGCCCCATAATGCCTCTAGGCCTAGACCTCTATCGGACTCCCAGACTCAGGGAGTGGGTCATGTCGAAAGCCGCAAGAGGGTTACGGGGGCTCCCCACCGATCTGGCGTCCCTTCGGCAGGCCTTGTTGCTAAATCCCAGGCTGCCAAGGAGCGCGCACGAGCGCGTATCCTGAAAGATTGCTTTTCGTCCTCCGAAGCGTCCTCCCCGCGCAAGGGGTGGAGGCCTCGAGAGACTCGCGTCCGTTGAAAAGGACTTTTCGCTTTGAGGACGCTTCACGTCCTATGTCTCCTCTTTCGTCAGAGGACGCTTATGCACGCCTTTTCCTCCTCAGAAGAGAGGAGGCGTTCTACCGATGAGGACGTTAGTTTCCACGCACAGGCGTGTTCACCTGAGAGGCAGATAGCTGTACCTGCTAGAAGGAGGAGGCGTCCCCTCGCCCCTCGCCTTCTCGCAGTCTCAGTCCTGCCCCTTCTTTTGCTCCTTCGTCACCTACGAAGGATATCCTTGTGTCCCTTCAGGACCAGATTACGTCGCTGATGGCTCAGAGACTTGCCCAGCAGCAGTCGAGTCTAAGCGTAGGAAGGACGTTCGGCTGCCCGTCAAGAGGACGAAGCCGCCTCATTCTCTCTCGCTCGCTCGTCTCTCTCTCCGCCTCCGATCGTCAACGTTCTCGCTCTCCTAGCAGATCTTTTACTCTCTCAGGAGA
>NC_061100.1:48757773-48822174 GCF_015104395.2 Macrobrachium nipponense
GAACCCCAAACGACTCATGTCCAAGAACGCCTTGGCTTTCTTTGTGAGAAGCGTTATTACGGACGCTCACAAGAACTGCTCGGAGGAATCCTTCCTTCGGTCTTCTAAAAGTCAAGACGCATGAAGTAAGAGCAGTAGCAACGTCTTTGGCGTTCCAAAAGAATATGTCTCTGAAGAATATCATCGAGACTACATATTGGAGGTGCAATTCAGTGTTTGCATCTCATTATCTGAAGGACGTGAGAGTGACCTATGAGAAGTGCTTCTCGCTAGGTCCTTTTGTATCAGCAGATACAGTACTGGGTCTTGGAGCAAAGACTGATCCTTAATTTTGTGTTTTTTATCGTACATAAACCCTCTTGTCAGATATGTGCTTGGTTTTCTAGTAGCAAGCTCACTACTGTCGCACGGGAGCAGAGTGTCATTGCTGGTAGGCGATCAGGGTATGTATGACTAGTAGGGGAGTACAAAAATTTTTTTTTTGTATATTTTGTAATGAAAGTGTAATTATGTTTCGAGTTTTTTGGTTGTTTGTGAGGAGTTCGGGGATGACTCCTTACAATCTTAGAACTAACATGGATGTTAGGATCAGGTGATCGGGATCGGTTTTTGTGCTCCTTGAACAAGGTGTATTGTCATGTAAGTGGAATAGCACCCAATGACAAAGGCCTTTAGGCTCTGCCGAGTAAGTGGATAAGACCCCATTGGCAGACCCACAAGAACTCTTAGCCATAGATCATTATCTCGCTGAGGCTCTTGAGGCTAAGCAGACTACAAGGCAGTAGCCGCGAAGTCTTCAGCCTAATAAGGTAGGAACCAAGGTTTATAAATACCTACAACATATGTTTGTTTACCTGTCTATTTCAGTAGTTTAGCTGTCTCTTACCCACACCAATGGTGCTAATCAGCTAAGTATATATCTGGCAGGGAAGTTGAATGTATAAAATGATATTGTCATGTTACAATAAAGTTTTATACATACTTACCTGACAGATATATACGATTAATAGCCCACCCAGCCTCCCCGCAGGAGACAGGTGGAAGAGAAGAATTCTGATTAGAAAACGGGGATGGTTCCTAGTCCTGCCACCCAGGGCAGGGCGGTAGATCACCTGACCTACCTGTAGCGTGTGCCGCGAAATTTGAAATTCTGTCGGAGACGACGGAGTCTATAGCTAAGTATATATCTGTCAGGTAAGTATGTATAAAACTTTATTGTAACATGACAATATCATTTTAATCTCTTCTCGCTCGAAACAGGACACCTCGGCTGTTTCATTGGAAGAAGAAGATTTAACTGACCATGGTCCTGAGGATGAAGAAGTCTTCAGCCTCATCTTCTTCAGATTATAAAACCCTGACTCGCCTTTTGAAAGACTTGTTTCCTAATAAGTTTCAAGCACCAGTTCCTCTCTCTCTGCCTTCTCAACTATCTTCATCGAAGGCAAGGAAGACGCCAGGATTTGTGAAGATGGCTACGTCCCTCTCTACAAAAAGGGTGTTCAAAAGGGTTCACGATTGGATGGAATCGAAGAAGGCGAAGGGCAAGACTTCATTTGCTCTTCCCCCCGCAAAACTTAGTGGTAGAGGAGGAATCTGGTATGAAACGGAGGAGGAAGCAGGTTTAAGGATCCCTGCCTCCGCTCAAGGTGATTTCTCTAATTTAGTTGATGCTCCTAGAAGATCTTACCTTCCGTCAGCAAAAGTATCCTGGACGATGACGGAAACAGACCATCATCTTAAGGGTATTTACAGGACACTAGAAGTTTTTAACTTCCTTGACTGGTGTCTGGGGGTCTTAGATATGCAGTCTAGAAGTCCAGACTCTATTTCTTTAGAGGAATTATCTAGTAATTTGTCATGTATGGACAAAGCAGTAAGGGATGGCTCCAATGAATTGGCATCACATTTTGCGTCGGGAGTCCTGAAGAAACGTGCGCTTTACTGCAGCTTTACATCGAAATCAGTATCGCCCACACAGAAAGCAGAACTGTTGTTCGCCCCCTTTTCGGCTCATCTTTTTCCTCAATCAATGATAAAAGATCTATCAGTGAATCTTCAGGAAAAAGCAACGTAGGACCTTTTATCTCAATCCTCAAAATGTCCTGCTGCCCAGCCCTCTTCCCGGACTACGCAAGTTACGAGGAAGAATTTTAAGCCCTTTCGAGGCAGAGCTCCCTCGAGAGCCTCCACTCGGGGGAGGAGCTTCCCTAGAGGCAGAGCCCCTTCAAAGTCTAGGGGAAAGAAATGACTTATCTACCCTTCAGACACCGGTCGGAGCGAGACACACTCTCTTTGCAGAGGCATGGAGGATAAGTGGAGCGAACAGTTGGTCACTAGAAGTTATCGAGAACGGTTACAAGATCCTGTTCCTCTCAAGACCTCCTTTAAGCACAGAACCGATAGATCTGTCGCCATCTTACCAGACTTCGAGACAACAGATCCTGCTAGATCTTCTGGATCAAATGTTAGAGAAGAGAGCAGTAGAGCGAGTTCTATCATTGAATCCCACGGGCTTTTACAACAGGTTATTCCTGGTTCCGAAGCAGTCGGGGGGATGGAGACCTGTCCTGGACGTGAGCAGACTGAATCTTTTCTTAAGAAAGGAAAAATTCAAGATGAAAACTTCACAGTCTGTTTTAGCAACACTAAGACCAGGGGACTGGATGGTGTCATTGGATCTCCAAGACGCATACTTCCATGTCCCGATTCATCCTCGGTCCAGGAAGTACCTCAGATTCGTCTTGAAAGGACAGGTCTTCCAATTCAGAGCCCTCTGCTTCGGACTAAGTACAGCTCCGATGGTTTTCACGTTTCTGATGCAAAACGTAGTAAAATGGCTTCATCTTTCGAACATAAGAGTCTCACTCTATCTAGACGATTGGCTCATCCGGTCGTCTTGCAAGACAAAGTGTCTGGAGGACCTTCACACAACGTTACAGCTGACAAAAGCCCTAGGCCTTTGCGTCAATTTCGAGAAATCCCATCTGATCCCAACACAGTCCATCGTGTATCTGGGGATTCAGATGGATTCAGTGGCTTTTCAAGCTTATCCATCCATGGAACGTCGGCTGAAATGCTTAGAAAAAGTATCAGTCTTCTTAGAGAAGGAAATATGCTCAGCGAGGGAATGGATGAGTCTGCTGGGGACCATTTCCTCGCTGGGGAAATTTGTTTCTCTGGGAAGACTGCACCTCAGACCTCTTCAGTTTTTCATAGCAGACAACTGGAAGAACAAAAAAGACTTGAACGAAATTTTGAGAATCTCTCAGTCGGTCAAAGACCATTTGAAGTGGTGGTTCGATCCCGTCAAGCTATCGGAAGGACTGTCTCTCAAGCTTCTGAGCCCAGACCTAGTGTTGTTCTCAGACGCGTCCATGACAGGCTGGGGAGCAACACTGGGGGAGGAGGAAGTGTCAGGCCTCTGGGGAGGGGAACAGAGGTCCTGGCACATAAACCTCAAGGAATTAGAAGCAATTCGATTGGCTCTGCAATTCTTCGAGGGAAGAATTATAGGACGGATTGTCCAGATCAATTCAGACAACACCACTGCTCTCGCATACATCAAGAAACAGGGAGGGACGCATTCTCGATCCCTGTTCGAGACAGCGAGGGATATCTTGCTCTGGGCGAAGATGAGAGATATAACGATACTAACAAGGTTCGTGTCAGGAGTGCAGAACGTTCGGGCAGACCTTCTCAGCCATCAACATCAGCTGCTTCCGACCGAGTGGACTCTCCATTCAGAAGTTTGCCGGGAGTTGTGAAGACTTTGGGGGAGGCCATTAGTAGACCTCTTCGCAACATCGAAGACAAAGAGGCTCCCAATTTACTGCTCCCCGGTTCTCGACCCAGGAGCGATAGCGATAGATGCCATGCTATGGAATTGGAAGGGAATGGATGTCTACGTCTTCCCTCCATTCAAACTCCTGGGAGAGGTGATAAGGAAGTTTGCAGCTTCAGAAGGAGCAAGAATGACCCTGATCGCCCCATTTTGGCCTGCAAGCGACTGGTTCGCAGAGGTCATGTCATTTCTGGTAGACTTTCCAAGGACTCTACCAGAAAGAATCGATCTACTCAAATAGCCCCACTTCGAGAGGTATCACAAAAACCTCTCCGCTCTGAGTCTGACTGCATTCAGACTATCGAAAAGTTGGCCAGAGCGAGAGGTTTTTCAAGAGCAGTGGCAAGAGCTATTGCCAACGCTAGAAGAACATCCTCTCAAGCTGTTTACCAATCGAAGTGGGCTGTTTTTAGAGATGTGTAAGAGGAGAGATATTTCCTCCTCCACGACCTCTGTGAGCCAGATTGCCGATTTCCTTCTACACCTTAGAAGTATTGACAAGCTTTCAGTGCCCACGATCAAAGGCTACAAAAGCATGCTGTCGACAGTCTTCCGGCAGAGGGGCTTGGATTTGTCGAATAATAAGGATCTGCACGATCTTTTGAGGTTTTTCGAAACCTCAAAGATTCCACGACCTAGAATTCCGTCATGGAATCTAGATGTTGTCTTGAAATTTCTAATGTCAAGCCCGTTTGAACCTTTGCTTGCTGCCTCGATGAAGGATCTAACTAGAAAGGCTGTCTTCCTAACCGCTTTGGCAACAGCGAAAAGGGTTAGCGAGATTCAGGCCATGAGTAAGCATGTGGGCTTCAGAGAACACAATGCGGTGTGTTCTCTGAGTCCCTCTTTCTTAGCTAAGAACGAAAACCCATCCAACCCCTGGCCCAAGAGCTTTGAAATCAAGGGATTATCAGAGGTTGCCGGACGAGAACCAGAGAGAGTCCTGTGCCCTGTCAGGGCTCTCAAGTTTTATCTGGCGAAAACTAAACAATGTAGAGGTCCATCGGACAACCTGTGCTCGGTCAGGAGACCAGAATTACCAATGTCTAAGAACGCTCTAGCGTTCTTCTTAAGAAGCACCATCAGGGAGGCTCATGCTTCCTGTCCAGATAGTGACCTTAGTCTTTTGAAGATTAAAGCTCACGAAGTCAGAGCTATAGCGACTTCGGTTGCTTTTCAAAAGAATATGGCACTCGGTGATATCTTGAGTGCCACATATTGGCGAAGCAACTCTGTGTTCGCCTCACATTACCTCAGAGATGTGAAAGCGACATATGAGAATTGCTACTCGCTGGGACCGTACATTTCCGCAGATATAGTAATGGGGACATGAAGCGGCACGATTCCCATCCTTTAGAAAATGGATAGGTGTGCTTTTAATTTATGGTGTTGTTTTTTATGGTTGTAGGGTCGCCGCTTGAGGTGGACTTCCCTTTATTTAGCCTAAAAGTTATGGGACTAACTTAGTTGGGCTAGGTTTAACACTCGCCCCAGTTTTATACCGACACCTTTTATATAGGTGAGCGAGTCAGAAGCTTCTGACATGTCCAATTTAGCAGTTCTCTGGTATTATAGCAATATTTTACTAGAAATAGTGCTAAAGCAGACATATTTCACTGGGCAACACGGCTTCTTCGCCCAGAAATAGATTTTTCTTACGTCAAAATCCCTTTTTTATGCTTCGTTGTCCTCGGGGTATGGTCAAAATGGTCTAGTCACATTGTGGTCACGCTCCCGTTGACAGATCATCTAGAACTCTCCAGCTATACAGGTCACTACCTTGCTGGAAACTCTAGTAAAGCAGAAGCAGACTTGGGTGACAGTAATCACGAAGTCAGCTATGCTAACAGGTAAGGAACCAAGATGTAAATCATTTGCATGTAGTAATTTGTTTCCAAAATCCTTCTATTCTGTCCCTTCCCACCTCCAAGGGTGGGATTCAGCTATATATATATCTGGCAGGTAAGTGTCATGAACAAAATGATATTGTCATGATACAATAAAGTTTGTTCATACTTACCTGACAGATATATATAATCAAGTACCCACCCACCTCCCCTCAGGGGACAGTGGTCTAGAAAAATCTGAATAGAAAATGGGAATGGTTCCTGACGCCCGCCTCCCAGCGGCGGGAATGGTTACTAACCACCTGGCCGACCACTGCGTGTGCCGGGAGTTTTGAAATTCTGTCGAACGTCAGAGAATACAGCTATATATATATCTGCCAGGTAAGTATGAACAAACTTTATTGTATCATGACAATATCATATTTATTCAATGGCTAGCTTGTAAAAAATACTTGATTACAAAAAACTTGATTGACAACTAAGCAGCATACCTACTATGGGTTTCAGAGACAGTGAAAGCACGTTTTTGGGCAATACCTATTTGTGTAACGAACACTCATATCAGAACGAGATTTTGCTATAGTGCATTACACCCAGTGCCGTAATTTATAAGGGTATCGGTGAATCACTAATCGTAAAGAATAACGACACTTGTCCTCTGTCTGACCAAGAGACAAAAACTCCATTATGCAGAAATGGATACGAAACACGCATATAAAGCTCACCTACCCTCTCCCCCCCCCCCCCCCCCCCCCCCACTCCCCCCCCCCCCCCCCCTCCACCACCACCCCTTTCCTTCTTCGTTCCTTCGCCTTCCTTTTCTCTCTCTCTCTCTCTCTCTCTTCTCTCTCTCTCTCTCTCTCTCTCTCTCTCTCTCTCTCTCTCTCCTCCCTGTCCCATCGTATGTTGTGTTGACCCTCCAAACTGGGTATACGACCACACACAAAACGTTGAAATTGGTGAAATTAGGCTATGTATTGGAAGTATATATACATAAATATTAAAGCAATTTTATCATTATTGCATTCCTACTGACAACTAGAATTCATGGAAACAGTTTTTAATAATGAATCGGCGTATGTGTGAAGCCTCCACTAATGTGGCAACTTTTGCCATTCTTAGCATGCAAACATTAATTTATTTCTGGCATACGGTTATTAAAGATATTCAAAATACTAATATAGACTGAAATCAATGAAAAGTGCTAGCAAAAACAAAATAGCAAAAAAAAAAAAAAATGTATATATAATCCACTTATCCATAGTCGTTCCTCCATGGTTTTCGGCAGCCAGATGTACGAAAACGTTAGAAACATTTGATTGTATCTACTTTAGAAATATCTGTAATTTTTCGGGGTAATTTGGTTGCAAAAAAGGGATAATATACATGAATTAAATTAAAATTTTTAAAAAATAAAGTAAATTGAACTAAATAACGAGTAAAGTAAACAATTTAGGGAATAAAACTTTGCAGTTTCGTCGTCTGCTGTTCGTAACTGTGTTTGTGGCGCGCGCGCTTAGGAACCAGGAACAGCAACTGGTTTAAAGTGCAATGTGGAGTGAATTGAGACCAAAATGTGTATAATAACAATCAAATAAGCACTGTGGAGTTTCAGTTGTGATGGCAGTAAGGGTAAAAACCACCGATTACAAGGTAAGGATGAATTCAGTTCAAACCATGACCCTGGGAATAAAAAGTTTCATACTTTCAGTAATATAGGCAACAAAATGTTGTTTTATTGTGCTGATTACAACTGCAATCTTGAGTAAGATCAATAAACGTTACATACATACGCTAACATTGTTCAAATGATTGCTGGGAAGGCTGGGAAAGATGATTTTCGTCACTGATCAGAACCTGTACATCCCACGGTAGCCACCATATTGGATTTCAAAACTGCCTTGAAAACATATTTTACGAAGAGCGTCACATGCTTATTTTAGTTCGTATGGGGCTTTCATATATCACATTATGTTGACGAAACTTCAATCTTTTGAATGGCATGCTTGGAGTTGTAATTGTATTCTTATTTCACCATTTAAATATCGAGTGAATAAGACCTGTCCACCGTGATAAGGGTTGGTAGTCGCTGGTTTTTATACATTCAACTTCCCTGTCATATATACTTAGCTTTAGACTCCGTCGTCCCGACAGAAATTCAAATTTTGCGGCACACGCTACAGGTAGGTCAGGTGATCTACCGCCCTGCCGCTGGGTGGCAGGAATAGGAACTATTCCTGTTTTCTAATCAGATTTTCTGTCGTGGTACTGTCAACATCGTTGTTGGTACCTCCTGACTTGATTTTCGTTTTTCATCGCCATCGATCTTCTGGGCTGTCTTTTGCAGGGAAGCACTGGGTCTTTGGTTTGGCATACGCTTTTATTAACTTTTTAATGAATTTGGCTTCAAAAGGCGAGCTCTTAAAAAGGTAAGAAGTAAATAGTATAGTGATCCCAGTGCAGTGGAGGGTGCGTCTGATCGGCTCTGTCTCACTCCCAGGCCTAGACCTCTTCCAAGCTCCCAGGCCCAGAGGAGAAGGAATGTCAAAAGCCTTACGGAGGTTACGGAGAATCCCCACCGATCAGGCGTCCCCTTGGCAGGATCTGTAGCATCCCAGACTGCCAAGGATCGCCATTGCAAAGGCATCCTTAAAAAGTGCGTCTCTTCGTCCGATTCTTCATCTTACAGCCAAAAAGACAAAGAGTGGACATGTTTGGAGTTCGGACGATCTATCGCGTTCTCTGGAAAGAAGTTGGAAAACTCCCACTTTGAAAGAAACTAAGAGAGCCCTGAGCGCCAGCCAGGAGCGAGGTGCCAGCCAGGCGCGAGGCACCAGCCAGGAGCCAACCAGGCGTGAGGCTCCAGCCAGGCGAGAAGCGCCAGCCAGGCGAGAAGCGCCAGCCAGGCGAGAGCCGCGTTCCAACAGCCATTCATATTTTCTCTCTTCCACCTGTCTCCTGCGGGGAGGCGGAGTGGGCCATTAATCATATATATCTGCCAGGTAAGTATGTATGAAACTTTATTGTATTATAACAATATCATTTTCATACAATCAACTTACCTGTCAGATATATACATAGCTGATTGACACCCTTTGGTGGAGGGTAAGAGACAGCTAACATGGAATAGACAGGTAAACAACATATGTTGTAGGTATAAATAAACCTTGGTTCCTATCTGATAGGTGGTAGACTTCGTGGCTGTTGCCCGGTAGTCTGCATCACCTCAAGACTTTAGCGAGATATGTGATCTATGGCTAAGAGTTCTTGTGGGTCTGCCGATGGGGTATGAACCGCTTACTCGGCAGAGCCTGAAAGGACTTTGTCAATGGGTACTGGACCACTTCTATGACAATACACCTTATGAAGGAGCGCAACACCGATCCCGATCACCTGATCCTAACACGAGGGTTCGCGCTCAAATTGAAAAGAGTTATCCTCACACTCCTTTCAAAAACCCCAATAATTTCACTAAGTTAAAAAACTTTAACTCAAAGTTAAGGATCAGTGTCTGCTCCTTATCCCAGTAACGTATCCGCAGAAACGTATAAACCAAAAAGAGAAGGATCCCTCGTAGGTTAACTTGACATCCTTTGTGTAATGAGAAGTCAACACAGAGTGCTCCTACCGTACAACACAGCTAATATGCCTTATATGACATATTGTTATGTAAAGAACAAGAATTTGCAAAAGCGCGCACTTCCTGCGCTTTTAATTCTGAGCTGTTTGAAGGAATCAAGTCACTTATGAAGTGCTTAGGAGATCTCCATGTTTCAAAGAAGACCAGGGCTTTCTTGAAATGGATCTCTCCCGTCTGAAGCCTGAATCCTGGCAGGAACCTCGCGCCTGGCTGGTGCTTCGCTCTTGGTTGGAGCCTAGCGCTTGTCTGGTACCTTTCTCTTGACTGGCGCCTCGCATCTGGTTGACGCCTCGCGCCTTAGCTGGAGATTTGCGCCTAGAGCCTGGCTTGAGCCTGGCTGGCGCCTCGCGCCAGGTTGGCGCTTTGTGCCTGCCTGGCGCCTTGCGCCTGCCTGGAGCTTCGCGGCTGGCTGGTACCTCGCGCCTGCCTGGCGCCTCTGCCTGGCGCCTCGAGCCTGGTTGGCTCCTCCCCACTTGCCCGAGCTTCGAGCTTGGTAGAGTCTCGAGGATGTCTGGCAATGTCCACATCGGACACTCTTATCCGTCCTATATATTCGCATCTAGCGCATCTGTGTCAGGTTGTAGGCCCGGTCTTTCTCCTCATCAGACAATGACAGTGTTCTTGGGGCTGTCTGCCTCTGGCGTTTTTTACGCCTGTTTTAGCATAAGGCTCCTGGTTGGCGCTACATTGTCCGAAAATCCTGAACATCCACAATAGTAAATCACAAGACTGGAGAAGGGTGGAAGAAATTCTTCCACTTTGAGTTATTAAAACAAATTAATATGCGTATGCCGAACCAAAGATCCAGTACTTCCCTGCAAAAGAGCGCCCAGAAGATCGATGGCAATGAAATCCAAAAATTAAGTCAGGAGGAACTGCAAACGTTGTTTACATTCCAAGCGACAGAAAAAATATGAATAGCTATGTATATATCTGCCAGGTAAGTATGTATGAAACTTTATTGTATTATAACAATATCATACTTTTAAAATGTAATGTATGTATTTGCTCTTGAAATTTTTTCTATGTACAGTTGCAATTTAAAGGTGACACACTTTGCTTAATCTTGCAACACTTTATGAATATACTTTCATGCACATGGTATGCTTACAGAATACTATTTTGAAGATCGTGTTACAGTACTTTGTTCTTGTTCTATTTTTTTATTCTTATTCAATAAGAATAGGGTTTAATATGTCTGTGTCAAGGAGGTCCCTTGTTCAGTTTTCATTATACTTTTACCCTTTTCCTTGTTCTCTCAAACATTATTTTCTTTTTAAGTGACTGACCATGGAGTTTGGAACAAAACCCAGACGCAGGAATAGAAATACAATAGAAATTGACCGGTCATATCCATGTAGTTTGCAGTTTTATTCAGCACCTCCAAATGGTTATATTTCACTAATGGACTTTGATGACTTGGCTGTAGAGAGGTTGAAGGGTGAGTATTTTTCATAATTCCTTGTGGATTTCATGCAAATCCTTATTACAAAAAACTAGCTCCAGAATATAGGGTAAGGGGCCCAATGGAGGTGTATTTCACCTGAATTTATTTCTTTTATTGCTTATAGCTCTTTTTGTGTTTCCATCAGAATTGGATTATCATGAATAGTCTTTGACTTATTAAGCAATAAAATTAGTGAGTCTACATTATGCACATGGCCTAGTTGAGATGTAAAATTTTGAACTTCTTGTAGATTGCACCTAGTATATCAGAGAAAGAAGAAATTAAGTTCAAAGAAAGAGATGTTTAACTTTTGATAAGTAAATTAAGTACAAAATATTATGCACTAAGTATAAAAATAGACTACAGTGGACCCCCGTATTTGTGATACATGTGTTCTACATCCCCCCACAATTGGCTACGATCCACAAATACTAGATCCCCTATAAAAATGCTTAGAACCACCTATTTTGTTGGTTCAAACTCAAGAAAAACCCACTGAAAATGCTTATATGTACCTGGTTTTTTTAATAGTTTTATCATAGAAAGTGCATTTAAACATGAAATTGATGTAAAAATACAGTAATTTGTGCATACTTCTCATAGTAAAATATAGGCAGTCCCCGGTTATCAGCAGGGGTTCCGTTGTCGGTGGGGAGCTGATAAGCGAAAACCACCATTAACTGAAACTTGGCAATTTATGGCGCTTATGACACCAAGGTTCAGTTACTGGTGCCTCTGCTGGGTACCAATAACTCTGTTATTGGTACCTTATGGTGCCAATAACCAAAGCTTGGCTCGCCATGGCACCATAAATCGCAGATTGTATGGTGCTAGACAAGCGCCATAAAACCGGACCGCCATTAACTGAGTCTGCTGATAACCGGTGACTGCCTGTATCATGAATACGTGAATAATGGGTAGATATGGTCCATAGAGAAATCTGCGAATGTTGAGAATGAAAATACCCCTGTATTCACTTCCTTGGCATTAGCACATTCATGTATTCATGGATTTCTCTATGGACCATATCTACCTACTATTCGTTGGAAATTTGTGTATTTGTAGTATTTTTCTTAAAGAAATAACCACAAATTACTGTATTCTGGGCTCAGCCTATGTCGCTCTGTGAAATACTTCCTTTAGTGGATATTTCTAAGGTAAAATATTGCTATAATTACCAGAGAAAAAACTAAAATAGTAATGCCAGAATAGACTGGCTCGCTCACCTTTAATAAAGGTGTCGGTATGGTATCTGGGGCAAGTGGAAGCCACTACCAGAGGTCCCTTGCCATTTAGGTTCTTCCTTCCTCAATATCCCTCTTCTACAGAGGAGCCAATGCAAGGCCCCGCTACCCGCTACTACTACGACTAGCGCCTTTGTTTACATTCCTTTCGATAGCATCGCTCACACCACACGCGTTTTTTCCTTGTGCTGTGTTTTTCGCTCGTTTGGAATTTTTTTTCATCGTCAACATGGACCTTCAAGCTTCTGCATCCAAGTTAAATACTGCCTTTAATGTTTGGGATCATTTTGAGACGGTTTTTGACATTTTATGCCTAATTATCTTAGGTTATGTGTGCAAGCGATAACACATGCGTTGCCGGTCCCGCGCTGCCTTCTTGGCTCGCCAGCCACATGATGATTCCCTGCTTTCTTGCACCAGTTGGTCTCCCATACTAATTGGTCTCGATTGCACTTCAGCAGTACTCATTATATTTATTTTAAGATGCATTTACCATGTTGTTTTATGTTTTCTGGGCTCAGCTCGTGTCGGCCTATGAAAGATCCTTAATATCATTCTTTCTAGGTAAAATTAGCCTAAAATTACCAGAGAAAAACAAAATTAAGAAAATGTCAGTAAAACTGACTCGCTCACTCTTAAAAAGAAGTGTCGGTATGATAATAGGGGCGAGTGTGGAACACTACCACGAGACAAACACCAATTAGAACTTCCTATCAGAATCCCCCCAAGAGAGAGCTGATACCAACGGGCGATGCAGCCTCTACTACTACTACTAGAGGACGCCACGGACAGCAGCGCCCCTAGCGGACATCCATTAAATTTTAGCGCTTCGTACAAGACCGCAATTTTTCCTTGTTGTTGTGCTATCTCAGGATTTATCCTTATTTTCTGACGATGGAACGCTCTGCAATTGCCACGGCTAAGTTAAGTAACTCATAAGTAATATTTTACCACTTTTTATCTTCCGGGTACCAGTATTTTCCTCTTAATAGTCATATACGGTTCCCCCGGTTATCTCGTGGCGGCCATGCTGCCTCGTAAGAATTCCCGGTCCTCCATACTGGGGACTCTTATACTTATGGGCTTACTTTATCACGTTCATTGTTTTACATCGAGTTTTAGCTAGTTTAGCCCTTATACCATTCTCTTAGTTCGGTATTTAGGGCTATTATTATTATTTTATTCCGGCCCAGCATCCCGGCTCTTGCTCTTCATCGGCTATCGCTGGCTCCGAGTAGGCTTCTGTTTCTTGGAACAGTCTGCCTCCTCCTGGGCTTCTTTCTCTTTTACTAAAAGTGTCTCTTCCATCTTTTCGATGTATATATTTATTTTATTTAGGTGTTAGGCTAGCCTAGGTGCTTGTTCCTTGTAATTGTTGGTTCAAGCTTGGTTCACGTGGTCCCTTCTCACGGTTGTGTTGCTCGCGCGGCCTAGGCCACTTGCGGTCACGTGTTCCATCGCACCTTACCCTGCCCCTGCCCTCCCTTTCTGGTATAGGGAGGAGCTGGGGGACCCCTTGGTTGTCTTGACAACCTCAGTCGCCTTCTCTCTCTCCTACTCGGAGGTGGCCAGGGTTCCTCCCAGCGGGGGGTATAGGGCGACCACTCATGAGGTACAGGGTCTCCTCATGCGGGTAGCCGGTGAGGCGGGGAGGAGTAGGCATGCCTCCTCTCTCGCTCCCGCCGTGTTTTGCCGAGACCTCCCTCCCCCCTCCCCAGTTGCTCAGCCACCCCCCTTTGCTATACGAAAGGAGCCTTCCGTCGCAGCCGGGGCACCTTTGGTTTATAGGTTACTGGCTCCGCTAGCGGGCGGGGGCGGGCACTACTAGTGGTCGGTTGCTTGCCTACTATATCCTTATATCTCTCCCCCGCTAGGGGGAATCCGAAGGGAGCTTACTTCTTACCTAGCACTCTTCTAGTAGACGGGCGGAGAGAGGTTTGTTTTATTATTATTAATTTAAGGATATACCCTAATTGTACAATATTTTACAATGAATTGTGTATTATTATTATTATTATCTACCATCCCCGCTATTTTCCGTCGTGGTTTCCATTACCACCACTCCTGGTTGGTTTCCTTTTGTGTCTCCGCCATCAGCGGAGCCATAGCCTAGGATACCAACCTGGTTACCACACGTATTTTGGCGGGGCTCTGGTTTAATCTAACTTTATCGCTCCGGCACCAGCGGAGCATCTGTTAGACTGTAAGTGTTTACTTGGTACTCATGTACTTTTCCACTTACAGGCTACCAACTGCCAGGTCCCAGCGTGTAACGCGACGCTGTTCGACCCCTGTGGACATGATGAGTGTAGGTCTCACGCCCCCCCCTGTGCCACGTCCTACAACGAGACGATCGTCTGGCACCCTGAAGCCTGCGCCATCTGCTACGACCTGGCGGTCGGTCCAGCTGGGATGATGGGTAAGGTCCGGTTATAGGCTTACTTATCATTTTACTAACAACTTTTAGTCGTAAGTTTGTTAACCCTGTTCCACCATTGGCAGCTAATCTCGCCTTTCTTTCAGGCTACCGGTGTGAGGGAAGTCGCCCTCGCCACCCTGAAAGCGTGGGTGGGCGGCTTCGGGAAGAACGCCGCCAAAGGCCAGCCCTACATTCTGGATAAGAAGCTGGCCGTCCAGATCTTCCCCGCGGGCAAGTCGACGGGCTACGTTGACCCCTTGTCCGCTGCCCCGCTGATAGCCTCCATCCAGCAAGACCTCCAGCAATCCTTTGGGGTCGTAGCCTCCAGGAGTCGGTCCCGGACGTCGCTGCCCTGGACCTGAACATCGAGCCTATGGCGGTAGGTCGTGGCGAGGATTTGATTTGGTAGAGGTAGGTGTGTCGGGCGCCCAAGGTCTTTCCTTGGGTGCTTCTGGATCTTCTCCTGTCCCCTCTTCTAGTGCTTCATTCCAAGGCTTTGTGGGATCTGAGATCCCTACCCGCTCTCCCTGCTCTCTCTGTACCCCAAAGGGCGAAGGGACAGAGAGAACCGAAGACTCTAGCCAAGACGACTTCTAAGAAGTCGTCTTCGTCTTCTTCGGCTAAGAAGTCGTCGACTTCCTATGCCGATGCGGTGAAAGCAAGGCCGAGCTCTTCTCACCCAAAGAGCTCCAGAAGCAAGGCTTCGAAGGAGAAGGCTCGCGCTCCCGCCGAGTCACGCCTTCTCCCGCCTCCACCGCTTCCACTCCGGCTACGCCGGTAGGGGTAGCAAGGTACTAGCACCTTTGATCCCTCTGCTTTTTCAGCAGGGGGTGATGGAACAGGTGGGCGTGCTGGTAGGCTCGCAAATCTCCGCACTGGGGTCACGGTTCGAGCAGATGTTTGCACAGTTGTCAAACACTCTGTCTCAATCTGGCCAATCAATCCAGGATCTCTCTAACAGAATGAGAGAAAATGAGGACCGAGTAGCTGGGCTATCTCAGGTTCCTCCCCCAGTCTCCCCAGCGTCAAGCACTGGGATTCTTCAACTCCCGCCTTATGACTCTTGCCAGCTTTTCTCTCTGGAGAACCCATGGAGATAGCTGCCTACGCTCCATCAAAGATGGAATGATCTCTATCTCGGAGTGTGGAACTCGAAGGATTGAGGACTTCCGAGTTTTACCTCCGGGTCTGAGCAGCCTTTCTCGGTTATGCTAGGCTGACGCCAACGGCTCTGACGAGGGAAGACAAGATCTCTAAGGAGTCGGTCTTGTATAGTAGAGATCACGCTCAGCGGGAATGGGTTCACTGCCTTGAGGACTGGGAGTGTACGAACTCCAAATATCGAGACAAGTTGTCAGTAATCCCTCAGATCCTCCGCAACCAACTACGGCCTTGGTCAAAAGTAAAGAACTTAGCCAAGAAAGTACCCTTCAATATCCCCTTCCAGTGTTAACAATTCACACGGATGAATCCTGTCCGGATGGGGGGATACTCTCAGTTCAAACAAGTTCAGGGGACTTGGTCAGTTCAATTTCGCCAGCTCCACATAAACGTGTTGGAAGCAATGGCAGTATTTCTTACACTGAAGAGACTGCTTCCCCCGAAGAAGTCTCATCTAAGGCTAGTTTTGGACAGTGCAGTAGTAGTTCATTGCATCAACAGAGGAGGGTCCAAATCCAAGCATGTGAATCATGTCATGATAGCCATCTTTGCTCTAGCAAACAAGCACAAATGGCATCTGTCTGCCCACTCACCTGGCAGGAGTAAGGAATGTGATAGCAGACGCCCTGTCCCGGTCAGTTCCTCTGGAATCAGAGTGGTCTCTGGACGACGGGTCATTCCAGTGGGTAGGCCGGAGAGTCCCAGGTCTTCAAGTGGATCTCTTCGCCTCACAAGCGAACCACAAGCTCCCTTGCTATGTGGCCCCCAACCTGGATCCTCTGGCTTATGCCACGGACGCCCTGTCGTTGGATTGGAATCAGTGGAGGAGAATTTATATTTTTCCGGAAATTTAAATAATTTTTTCCTCCAGTGAATCTTCTTTCTGCAAAGTTCCTAAGGCAAACCTAAGGTCTTTCAAAGGGATAGTAGCTCTGATTGCTCCGGACTGGCCCAAGAGCAACTGGTATCCTCTCCTTCTGGAATTGGGTCTCCGACCTCAACGGATCCCCAATCCCAAGCTATCACAATCAGTACAAATGAGGACTGTGTTCGCTTCCTCAGGAATTCTCCAGACCCTAACTTTATGGACTTCATGAAGTTTGCGGCTAATAAAGATGCTGATATTGATCCACAGAATATTCTCTTCCTGGAATCAGATAAGAGAGAGTCAACCATTAGACAATATGACTCAGCTGTTAAAAAATTAGCATCTTTCTTGAAAGAATCGAACACTACAACCATGACAGTTAACCTGGCTATATCCTTTTTCAGATCCTTGTTTGAAAAGGTTTAGCAGCTATCACTATTACCACTCATAAGTCGGCTTTGAAGAAAATCTTTCAAGTAGGTTTTCAGATAGATCTGACTGATTCTTATTTCACACTATCCCCAAAGCCTGTGCTAGACTTAGACCTTCTCAGAGGCCTACTACAGTTTCATGGTTCTTAAATGATGTCCTCAACTAGCTTCAGATACTGACAACTCAGCTTGTACATTCATAATGCTCCTGAGGAAGACATTATTCTTATTAAGCCTAGCCTCAGGAGCTAGAATTTCAGAACTGTCGGCTCTATCCAGGGATGCGGGTCATGTGGAATTCCTCCCATCAGGAGAAGTTCTACTTGCTCCGGATCGTAGCTTTTTTAGCTAAAAATGAGGATCCTCTTGCAAGGTGGGCTCCTTGGAAGGTTATCCCACTTCCACAGGATCCTTCTCTCTGCCCAGTATCAACTCTTAGAGCCTTTCTATCTCGTACTTCTTCAAGATCCTCAGGTGCTCTCTTCATGAGAGAAAAAGGTGGTACCTTGTCAGTAAAAGGTATTAGACAACAAATCCTTTACTTCATTAAGCAAGCCAACCCTGAATCATTCCCAAAAGCACATGATATCAGAGGAGTAGCCACCTCGATTAATTTTTTATTTTTCAACATATGAATTTTGAGGATCTTAAAAAGTATACTGGATGGAAATCCCCGACAGTCTTTAAACGCATTATTTAAAGTCCTTGGAATCTTTAAAGTTTTCAGCAGTAGCAGCGGGAAAACATAGTTTCCCCTGATACTGTATAGTAGTTGTAGTATAGATCCAGGTTCTCCTTTCTACCTACATCAACCAACATGCCTCACCCTATCGCCAGGCTACTCGAATATCATAGCCTTAGCCGTTGAATCATATAGTGGATTGTCCCTTATTTTTTTGCTAGGGACACCCACACTTGTACTGATAATGTACTTCAGTGTACCTACCCTTATTTTTATGCTAGGGTAGGACACAATATGTTTGTATATATTCACCATTTTTGTATTTATGATGAACTTCAGTGTACCTACCCTTATTTTTATGCTAGGGTAGGACACAATATGTTTGTATATTTTGCAATTATTGTATTAATGATGGATTTCAGTGTACCTACCCTTATTTTTATGCTAGGGTAGGACACATGAGTTTGTATATTTTGTAATTTTGTTAAGTAAATCCCCTTTTGTTTATATTACATGCATCACTGTAATTTACTGTAAATTTACCATTTTAAGTACTTTAAGATTACTAACGTTCTATTATTTTACTCTTTAGTATAAGTTAGTTTAAGTGCTTAGATTGTATGCTGTAATTGATTTACTTATATTATATCCATCATTTTACGCTGTTTTTCATTGTCCCTTTTTTCCCATCTTGTCTGTTTCTCTGGTACTCTTTCATAGGCCGACACGAGCTGAGCCCAGAAAAGGGATTTTGGACGAAGGAAAAATCTATTTCTGGTGATTGCTCGTGTCGCCCTATGAAACCCCCCCTTTTTATGGTTTGTTTCCCCCTTGCAGGACAAGATGTATTTAGTTGTTTTATTTAAGGATGTCCGCTAGGGGCGCTGCTGTCCGTGGCGTCCTCTAGTAGTAGTAGTAGAGGCTGCATCGCCCGTTGGTATCAGCTCTCTCTTGGGGGGATTCTGATAGGAAGTTCTAATTGGTGTTTGTTCTTGTGGTAGTGTTCCACACTCGCCCCTATGATCATACCGACACTTCTTTTTAAGAGTGAGCGAGTCAGTTTTACTGACATTTTTCTTAATTTGTTTTTCTCTGGTAATTTTAGGCTAATTTTACCTAGAAAGAATGATATAAGGATCTTTCATAGGGCGACACGAGCCAATCACCCAGAAATAGATTTTTCCTTCGTCAAAATCCCTTTTTTAGGTCGTTCACGGGGGATAGCCTACTTCCGAACCGCATGCTTTTGGTCGTGCGCTCGCTTTCCTTTCTTGCATAAAGGTTGTTATTTCAACCCTTGTTTATCAGTAAGATAGGATCTGTTGTCTTGTTTGCCTTACGAAGGACCCTAGTTCCTTCGTAGTACTCCGTCCTTGAGCCACCCTGGCCGCTTGCCCCTCGATCATTCGTTACGGCATCTAGGCTAAGCCGCTCTGAGTTTCTAGGCTAGCATTTCCTTCATTGGATTTCGCTTAACCTAGTTTCTCAAGGACCTTCTCTTTCTCTCTCACTCCCCTTTTATTTCGCTCCTCCCCCCGTGTTAGGACAGGATAATTATGTTATGTGTTCTCCCTTAACCGGCACTTAGTTGGCCTAGTGCTTCTTAGATCGACTGGCCTCTCAGACCGCGTGACTGTTCACCCGGCTGAGAGTGTCCCCAGCCGATTGTGTACAAGCCACCCTGCTACCGACCCCTCCCAGCTCTCCCCACCTCACCCCCTTCGCTCACCAACTTCGGTGGAGTGACAACTCGCTCCCATCCGAGTCTCCCGGGGGGGGGGGGATTCACTGGGAGGCACACTTGGTGAACAGGCCTGCCGTACTCTGCCGCGCTGTTAGTGGGAAGGGGGGGTTGCTTCATTAGATATGTGAAGGCTCCGACCTACCTTTGGGATTTCGTTGCATGCATATTTTATCACATGACATCCACCTTTTTTATTATGTTCTTTACCCGGCGGAGTAACTCCGCCAGGTATTTTACCATTCCACCCTGTTACGACTGTTCTTCACCCTGTGTCTGGCTTGGTTTATCCCTCACTCCGGCATATGGAGGACAGCTTGAATCCACTTAATCGGTCAGATTTTTTAGCTCTGGGGTGGAATCTCGTAGTTCCCATTATATGCCTAGGATGTTCCTATAAGCATACACGGGGCGCCGGAGCTAGTAGTAACAGAGTGATATGTTATCTTGCATGATATATGCTGACACCGGAGTTACTCCAGCAGCACTAGCATACCGCATACAACCACAGACTTACAGGTTACCTGTTGTCTGGAGGATGGGTGCAACGCCATTCTCCAGGAACCCTGTGGGCACGTGGTCTGCCGGGCCTATGCCGGCTGTGCAGCTCGCATGGACGACTACGTGGTTTGGCACCATGAGAACTGCGCCATCTGCTACGCTTTGGTCAACGAAGCCTCCTCCGGGGTAGGTAACACTCCGGCCTCTTCATAATGATACAATGAGAATCAATATACTGTATTGTACAATTTGATACTATGTTAAGTCTATTTCTAGTGTTAAGTATTAATAATATCCCTGCTTACAGGGAGCGCAAGCAGTCCGGAAAGCCGCCCTATCCACCCTGAAGGTATGGGTTGGCGGTTTTGGGCGCAACTCTGCCAAGGGCCAACCTTACATCCTGGCCCAGGACATGGCCACCCTTATCCTCCCAGGGGTGAAGAAGGGATCTGTGGTGGATTCGGAAGTGGCTGCCCCTCTGATCGCCAGGATCCAGGAGGCAGTTGCAGCTCTCATGGAGGAAGGCATCGCAGAAGGAGTAGCGGGGGAAGTAGCAGCCCTCAACCTGGACCGTGAGCCCATGGCTATAGACGACATGGGCAACGGTAAGAATGGTAGAGAGGCAGGCTTACTAGGGGCTCAAGGGTTTTCCTTGAGCCCATCTTTGTCTTCTCCTTCTACTACTACTTCCTTCCAGGGGTTCGCCGAAAGACCGCAGTCGGTTAGACCGAAGTCCTTGTCGGCGATCCCTAAAGTTAAAAGTAAGAAAGACTTCGTCTAAGCAGAAGTTCCTGCCGAAGAGGTCAGGAACCAAGCTTGCCTCTACGCCACCGGCTCATAATCCCGGGGCAGTCGAACCAAAAGTCACTCTCCCATCAAAGGGATAGAGGACCAAGGTTCCCAAGGAGAAGGCTCAGCCTCCCTCCTTTGACCCTGATACCTTCTCGGACAATATCATGCAGCGGATGGGCAACATGGTTGGGGACTTGGTCAAGACCAAGTTCCAGGAAATGCTGACCCAGCTGTCAACTACGCTGGAAGCTTCGGGACAAACTATCCAATCCTTGTCGGAGAGGATAGTAGCCCAGGAGAACATGATGTCCGGTCTCCGAGAAAATATGGCAGCAGGGCAAGTACAGCCCGGCCAGGCAACTCAGGCTTTGCTGATGCCGGACTCATCCAACCTCCCTCCGTTCAAACCGAACAATCCATGGAGGGTAGCAGCTCACGCCCCCTTCGCAGAGGGCATGCTAACCGTTGAGGGTTGTGGAACTCGAAGGCTAGAGGACTTCGAGTTCCACCCTGAGGGACTCTAACCCCCTTTCTTTGGCTATGTCCGTCTAACTGATGCCGCCATGAGCAGGGAGGATAAAGTCCCGAAGGAAACTGTAATCCTCCCCCGGGACCAAGCTCAAAAAGCTTGGCGCCTGAATCTTGATGAATGGGAATGCGTAAATATGAAAGTTACTGCATTCAAGAGCTCATTTACAATGTTCACAGTAAATGAGGACACTGTTGCCATTCATCTCAAAGGTGACAGAGGCAACAGCCCAGGCAGTCATGAAAGACGAGCCTATGCCTCAGCTCCGGGAGACGGAACCGACTTCCCTTATGCTCCCCGGTTCAGAGGAGTTCTGCTCTCATGCTCCTGCCACTTTTCCAGTAGGCAAACTCAAGATGGACTGCGGTAACACGCTGTTCAGCGAGAGGTTGCCTAGACTGTCAGATGCCCTAATTCAAGCGGAATACGACACTAGGATGAGGCTCAGCAGGTCCCTCAGTTCACTAACGATTACCGAAATGGCATCTCTTATCTATGGACGAGAGACGCTATTTAAAATCATGACTAAGTTACTACTGCATACAATGCAGTGCGACGTGTATAATTTTATGGTAGTGCTGCGTAACTGTCGGAAACATGTTCTGGCGGAAGCTACTATCCGCCATGAACCGAACAAATTGATCGCCTCATCCATATGGGGCACATACCTCTTCCCCGCCACCGCTGTGAATGAGGTTCTGTTCGAAGCGGCTAGGGTAAACCAGAGTCTGAAGATTTGTTGGGGACTCGTGCCTAAATGCAAGCCCGAGTCTGCTGGATCAAATCCCAAATCAAAAAGAGACCTAGGAAGTTCCCGCCCTTCCAGGCTCCCCAACAGACTAATACAGGCGGTTCCGGTACCCCAAGTACCTCAACCGTCAACATCCAAGGCACAGCCGCAACAGCAGTTTGTGCTGTTGACCCAACCAGCACAAGCCCAGGCTTCGACCTCTTGTGCAGTCTCTCCGGCCTTCAATGCGACCTATGAATCGCAGTCTTTTCAGCCATTCAATAGGTTTGCTAGGGGCAGCAGAGCTAGGGGTCCCTCCCGTCACCGGGGTGCTGGAAGAGCCACCAACCGGAGCAAGGGCTTTCGGGGAGCACGAGGTGGTCACCCGTCAGCAAGCTAGTGAGAATCCCCAGGTAGGAGGGAGGCTGTACCTCTACCGACATCGATGGGGGTTCAGCAATTGGGTACAGAGCATTGTGACCAAAGGTCTGGGGTGGAGTTGGCTTCAAGGTCCTCCTCCATCCAACACCTTTTACCAAAAACCAACAGCAGAGTTGGTAGAGTATACCCAAGAACTTCTTCAAAAGAGGGTAGTATCAAGAGTCAAAAACTTAAATTTTATACATTCAACTTCCCTGCCAGATATATACTTAGCTATAGACTCCGTCGTCTCCGACAGAATTTCAAATTTCGCGGCACACGCTACCGGTAGGTCAGGTGATCTACCGCCCTGCCCTGGGTGGCAGGACTAGGAACCATTCCCGTTTTCTAATCAGAATTCTTCTGTCGCCCGGGCCATCAACATTGTTGTTGGTTCCTCTCGATTGGTTTTTCTTTTTTCACCAGCAATTGATCTTCTTGACCGACTTTTGGTGACGTATCTGGATTGTTGGATTGGCATACGCTTTTGTGGACTGTTTTGTGGACTTGATTTTTGGATTTTTCTTTTTCTTTAAAAAATGTCTGACTCTGGAATGGTTGTGAGACGTTGTGTGAATGTAGGCTGTAAGGTGAGGTTGCCGAAAGCTTCGGTAGACCCTCACACTGTATGCAAGGGTTGCAGGGAGTATGAATGTTCTTTTACTAATACTTGCAAGGAATGTGAGAATTTGAGTGAGAACGAATGGAAGAATCTAACTAATTATTTGAAAAAGTTAGAGAGAGAAAGAGTGAGGAAGGCTTCTTATAGAAGTTTAAGTAGTTCGAGATCTGAACTAATTCCTAGCTTGGGATCTTCCCAAGGGTAAGTATTGCTACTTCTCCTTCCATTGCAGCCCCTTCTCCTATTGCAGAACCTGTAGATTCAGCGAAAGAACTTGCGGATCTAAAAGCAGCCTTCAAGTTGATGGAAAACAAAATGGCTGCCATACAAGGTAAGGCTAGTGATTTTTCAGTGGACAGTGATATGAGTGTCCCCAGTGTAGTGGAGGGGGCATCTGGTCGGCTCCGCAACGCTCCTAGGTCTAGACCTCTTCCAAGCTCACATGCCCAGAGGAGAAGGAATGTCGAAAACCGAAAGGAGGTTGTGGAGAATCCCCACCGATCAGGTGTCCCTTCGGCGGTTTCTGTGACACCCCAGACTGCCAAGGATCGCTATTGCAAAAGCGTCCTGCGTGAGTGTTTTTCGTCGTCGGGATCTTCATCTCCGAGACGTGATTGGAGGGATTCAGATCGATCTCGACCACTCAAGAGGAGTTGGAAGGCTCCGACGATTGATTCGAGCCCAGAAAACTTCCCTGAGGAGTCTCCTTCGGGAGTTAAGAAGGCAAGAAGAGCCATTCTTTCAAACCAGAGTGAGAAGGAGTCAGGAGGTGGAGGCTATGGACTCCTCCCCTCCTCCTTCCCCTCCTCCCGAAGAGGATAAAGAGGAGGTTACGAAGAGGTTCATGATGGCTATGCAAGAACAGATTTCGTCTTTTGTAGGAGTTCTTTCAAAGGAGCCTCCTAGAAGGAAAGACTCTTCCCTTCCGATCAAAAGATCCTCCAGACGTATAGAGGTATCTGCCGCCAGGATCGATACTCCTACTCGAGGTGAGGCTTCCTGTACGAATGTGGATGAACCGATCAGACGTCTGGCACCGGCCAGGAGTGAAGAGTCACCCAGGAGGCAGGAGCCAAGAGCCAGGAGTGAGAAGTCAACCAGGAGGCAAGAGCCAAGAGCCAGGAGTGTGGAGTCATCCAGGCAGGAGGCAGGAGCCAGGAGGCAAGAGCCAGGAGGCAAGAGGCAGGAGTCAGGAGTCAAGAGGCAGGAGTCAGGAGGCAAGAGGCAGGAGTCAGGAGGCAGGAGTCCGGAGTCAGGAGTCAGGAGTCAGGAGGCAGGAGTCAGGAGCCAGGAGCCAGGAGTCAGGAGTCAGGAGGCAAGAGTCAAGAGCCAGGAGGCAGGAGTCGGAGACTCATTCCTGGAATTTATGACTCTTCTCCAAATAGAAGCTCCTCTCCTTCAGATCGTAGGAGGTCTTGGAAGGACTCTCCCTCCAAACGAGAGCTTTCTCCTTCGTCTGATCGAGGTTTAGACGATTTGTCTGATGACGAACCTCCTGCAAATGAGGGACTATCGAATTATAAGGTCTTAGCCTCATTATTGCTACAAGAGTTTGGAGACTCTCTTAGTCCGGCGGCTCCTCCTTCTCCTCGTTCTCTCTTTTCGAGCTCGACTACGGCAAAATCTTCGGCCTTTCTGAAAATGAAGCCTGCAATTTCTATGAAGAAGGCCCTCCATTCTTTAGATTCTTGGATGGACAAGAAGAAAGAGTTGGGAAAGACTGTATTCTGCATGCCTCCTTCCAAACTCCATGGAAAGAGAGGTATTTGGTATGGGACAGGAGAGACTATGGGCGTCTTTTCTCTTCCTGCCTCGGCAGATGCGGACTTTCCAATTTAGTGAGGCCTCTAGACGTCACTCTTTAGGATCGGTCAGATCGACAGTGGGAGCACTTCGGAGTTGAACCACTTTTCTAAAGGGACTTTTTGTCACTTTAGAGGTGTTCAACTTTCTGGATTGGTCACTCGGAGTTCTGGCCAACAAATCTAAAGATCCGGAGTTTCTTAAAAACCCAGAGATTCTCCATAGCGTCCTGTCTTGCATGGACAAGGCAGTACAGGACGGTTTGGGAGAAGTGGCTTCCCTTTTTGGTGCTGGTCATCTGAAGAAGAGATCAGTATATGGATCCCTATTATCAAAAGGGGTTTCTCCGAGCCAGAGGACTGCTTTATTGTTCGCCCCTCTGTCGGATCATCTGTTTCCTTCTCAGTTAGTGAAGGATATATCTCGCTCACTAACTGAGAAGGCGACACAGGACCTACTAGTACAAACGTCCAAGAAAGGACGCCCTGTAGTGTCGACGATTAAGAAGGACTCTCGTCCTCCTCAGCAGCCCTTTCGTGGAGGTGCAGCGGCTCGTCCCCCTGACAGAAAGAAGAGCGCTGACAGAGAGGAAGGTCTTACCTTTAGACCTTCAAGAAAAACCAAATGACTTGTTGCTCCTTCAAGCACCAGTGGGCGCCAGACTCCTGAACTTTGCAGGAGTATGGGGCAAAAAGGGGAGCCGACCCTTGGTCAGTCTCGGTCCTAAAGAAAGGTTACGTAATCCCCTTCGAGGACAGCCCTCCCCTAACATCTACGCCTCGGGAACTGTCAGCGAGGTACAGAGACCCTGTAATGAGAAAGACTCTCCTTCAAATGGTGGAACAAATGTGGGAAAAGGAGTCCATCGAACTTGTGCAGGATCCACACTCCCGGGATTTTACAATCGCCTTTTTCTAGTACCAAAGGCATCGGGGGGGTGGAGACCAGTACTGGACGTAAGCGCTCTGAATCGCTTTGTTCAGAAAAAGAAGTTCCGCATGGAAACGGCCCGCTTGTCAGTAATGTCGGCTCTTCGTCCAGGAGATTGGATGGTCTCTCTGGACTTGCAAGATGCGTATTTCCACGTTCCCATTCACCATTTGTCAAAGAAATATCTTCGGTTTGTGATAGGAGACAAGATTTTTCAATTCAGGGCTCTGTGCTTCGGTCTGTCTACAGCTCCGCAGGTATTCACCAACCTGATGGCGAATGTGGCAAGATGGCTTCACCTAGAGGGAATAAACATCTCCCTCTACTTAGACGACTGGCTGATCAGGGCCAAGTCGGAGATTCAGTGCTTGGAGGACTTATCAGTAACAAGAAACATGATAGAATCGCTGGGATTACTCGTGAACCTCGAGAAGTCGCAGCTGATCCCCAGCCAAAGCTTGGTCTATCTGGGGAATTCAGATGGATTCTCGGGTTTTCGAGTATTTCCTTCGCGAGAAAGAATCACTCGAGGTTTGTCGAAAATCTCGAGCTTCTTAGAGAGAAAGAACAGTTCAGCGAGGGATTATCTGAGCCTTTTAGGGACCCTGTCCTCACTAGAAAAAGTTCTTCTCTCTGGGGAGGCTTCACCTTCGCCCTCTTCAGTTTTTCCTGAAAGGGGTGTGGAGTTGGAAGACGGGACAACTCTCGGACATCTTCCGCTTCCACAAGAGATAAAAGATCACTTGAAGTGGTGGATCCTTCCTCTTCAAAAGAACGAAGGCGTATCACTTGCCCTGCAGAACCCAGACCAAGTGTTATATTCCGACGCTTCGGAGTCGGGATGGGGAGCGACGCTAGGAGCAAGGGAGGTGTCAGGCACCTGGACAAAGGAACAGGTGTCCTGGCACATCAATTGCAAGGAACTAGTGGCCATACACCTAGCCTTAAAGTTCTTCGAAGAGATAGTCAGAGGCGGGGTGATACAGATAAACTCTAGACAACACCACAGCTCTGGCTTACATACGCAAAGCAGGGGAGGCACGCACTCTTTCTCCCTCTTTCAGTTAACAAAACACCTGTTAACCTGGACAGAAGAAAGAGGCATAACTCTCCTCACAAGATTTGTACAAGGGATAAAGAATGTGAGAGCGGACAGACTGAGCAGGAGGAATCAGGTCCTTCCCCACAGAATGGACTCTACACGAAGAAGTGTGTCGAAGTCTTTGGTCCCTGTGGGGGAGACCTCACATAGACCTGTTTGCAACGTTCCTCTCCAAAAGAGTAGAGATCTTTTGCTCTCTAGTGGAAGATCCGAGAGCCTTCGCAATAGACGCGTTTCTTCCTGGATTGGTCGGGTGTGGACGCCTACGCCTTTCCCCCGTTCAAGATCCTGGGGGAAGTGCTCAGGAAGTTCGTAGCTTCAAAGAGCACGAAGTTGACACTAATAGCCCCATTTTGGCCAGCCCAGGAATGGTTCAGCGGAGGTAGTGGAGTGGGATAAGTGGACTTCCCCAGATCTCTTCCAAACAGACCAGATCTACTCAGACAACCCCACTTCGAGAGGTTTCATCAAAACCTCCCAGGTCTCGCTCTGACTGCCTTTCGACTATCGAAAGACTTGTCAGAGCGAGGGGCTTTTTCTTGCAAGGCTGCGGGCGGGCTCTATCGCTAGAGCCCGCAGAGCTTCGACGAGAAGAGTATACCAATCGAAGTGGGAAGTCTTTAGGAGGTGGTGTAAGAGTCAGAAGCTGTCCTCCTCCAGTACCTCTATAGTGAATATGCCGATTTCCTCCTCTTTCTGAGAGAGGAATCCCACCTATCTGTCTCAACAATAAAGGGATACAGAAGCATGCTGTCTTTCAGTATTTAGAATCGAGGCTAGATATTGCAGACAACAAAGATCTACACGATCTAATTAGATCCTTTGAAACTTCAAAAGCAGTAACTCCTAGAACACCTAGTTGGAATCTGGACGTGGTCCTGAAATTCCTTTCATCGGATAAATTCGAGCCTTTACATCTGGCTTCCTTCCGCGACGTCAACTAGGAAATGCTTATTCCTGTTGTCTCTCGCTACAGCCAAGAGACGAGCGAATTGCACGCTCTAGATTCCACAGTGGGGTTCAAAGGAGATGCTGCCATCTGTTCGTTCCAGACAATGTTTCTGGCGAAGAACGAAAACCCGTCAAAACCTTGCCCAGAAACTTTGAAGTAAAAGGTCTATCTAACCTCGTAGGCAGAGAGACAGAGAGGTCTCTCTGTCCAGTGAGAGCTCTTAAATTTTATTTAGAGAGGAAGAGACAGATGGGAGCTTGTCAACAAGGTCTTTGGTGTGCTGTGAAGAACCCCAAAAGACTCATGTCCAAGAACGCCTTGGCTTTCTTTGTGAGAAGCGTAATTACGGACGCTCACAAGAACTGCTCGGAGGAATCCTTCGGTCTTCTAAAGGTTAAGACCCATGAGGTGAGGAGCAGTAGCAACGTCCTTGGCGTTCCAAGAATATGTCTTCTTAAAAAAAATATCATTGAGACTACGTATTGGAGGTGCAATTCAGTGTTTGCATCTCATTATCTGAAGGATGTGAGAGTGACCTATGAGAAGTGCTTCTCTCTAGGTCCATTTGTATCAGCAGATACAGTGCTGGGTCTTGGAGCAAAGACTGATCCTTAAAATATTTTGATTTTATCGTACATAAACCCTCTTGTCAGATATGTGCTCGGTTTTCTATTAGTAGCAAGCTCACGGATGTCGCACGGGCGCATAGTGTCATTGCTGGTAGGGGATCAAGGATATGTATGGCTAGTCGGGAGTACAAAATTTTTTTTGTATATTTTGTATAAATGAAAGTGTAATTATGTTTCGAGTTTTTGGTTGTTTGTAAGGAGTTCGGGGATAACTCCTTGCAATCTTAGAACTAAACATGGATGTTAGGATCAGGTGATCGGGATCGGTGTTGTGCTCCTTGAACAAGGTGTATTGTCATGTTAGTGGAATAGCACCCAATGACAAAGGCCTTTAGGCTCTGCCGAGTAAGTGGATAAGACCCCATTGGCAGACCCACAAGAACTCTTAGCCATAGATCAATATCTCGCTGAGGCTCTTGAGGCTAAGCAGACTCCAAGGCAGTAGCCGCGAAGTCTTCAGCCTAATAAGGTAGGAACCAAGGTTTATTAATACCTACAACATATTGTTTACCTGTCTATTTCAGTAGTTAGCTGTCTCTTACCCACCACCAATGGGTGCTAATCAGCTAAGTATATATCTGGCAGGGAAGTTGAATGTATAAAAATGATATTGTCATGTTACAATAAAGTTTTATACATACTTACCTGACAGATATATACGATTAATGGCCCACCCAGCCTCCCCGCAGGAGACAGGTGGAAGAGAAGAATTCTGATTAGAAAACGGGAATGGTTCCTAGTCCTGCCACCCAGGGCAGGGCGGTAGATCACCTGACCTACCGGTAGCGTGTGCCGCGAAATTTGAAATTCTGTCGGAGACGACGGAGTCTATAGCTAAGTATATATCTGTCAGGTAAGTATGTATAAAACTTTATTGTAACATGACAATATCATGTTTCAAGGATGCTTGTTCAGCGTGCCAAAGAAAGACTCAAACAAATTAAGAATTCTAGACTTGTCCCATCTAAACTCATTCATTCATTGCGACAAGTTTTGAATGCTGACCGTTTCACAGGTGCGGACTTTACTTCCCCGTGGGGCCGTCACCACCTCTATAGATCTTACAGATGCCTACTATCATGTCCCAATAGCAAGACACTTCCGTCCATTCCTAGGCTTCAAACTAGGAAAGAAAGCTTACTCCTTCAGAGTAATGCCATTCGGGCTCAACATAGCTCCCAGAATATTCTCCAAGTTGGCGGAAACAGTAGTACAGGAGTTAAGAACTCAGGGAATAATGTAAGTAGCCTATCTGGACAATTGGCTCGTATGGGCCACAACTGTTGAAGAATGCCACAAGGCGACGGTCAAGGTAATTGAGTTTCTGGAACATTTAGGATTCCAAATAAACAAAACCAAGTCTCGGCTAACACCGGAGTCAAGTTTCCAGTGGCTAGGAATCCAATGGGACTTGAACTCTCATACTATATCAATTCCACCGTTGAAGATAAGAGAAATAGCCAAGGCCAGAAGGCAATTTCTCAAAAACAAGCAGACGTCCCGGAGGAACCAGGAAAGAATCCTAGGATCACTCCAATTTGCATCTGTAACGAATGTTCTGCTGAAAGACAAACTAAAAGATATAAACCGGGTTTGGCGCTCAAAAGCAAACCGGAGATCCCGGGACAAAATGGCTCCCATCCCAGTGATCTTACGCAAGAGACTCCGCCCTTGGACGGTAATCAAGAATCTGTCAAAGACAATACCCTTGCAGTTTCCTCCGCCGGCCCTAGTAGTCCACACAGATGCCTCTCTAAGCGGCTGGAGCGGGTACTCAGTACAAAAAGGTACAGGGAACCTGGTCTCTAACATTCCGCCAGCTACACATCAATGTACTGGAAGCTATGGCAGTGTTTCTCACCCTGAAAAGGCTACGACCAGCCAAGAAGTCTCATATTATTATTCCTAATAAGTTTAGCCTCAGGCGCCAGAATTTTTGAACTGACGGCCCTCTGTAGGGAATCAGATCATATTGAATTTCTCCCTACAGGAGAACTACTTCTATCACCAGATCGTCAATTTCTAGCAAAAAATGAGGACCCACAAGATAGATGGGCCCCATGGAAGAATGTCCCACTTCCTCAGGATCCATCCCTATGTCCAGTTAATTCTCTAAGAGCATATTTAAACAGGACTGCCCTGATATCTTCAGGCCCCTTGTTCATTAGGGAAAAAGGCGGAACTATTTCCCTAAAAGGGATTAGACAACAGATTTTGTATTTCATTAAACAAGCTAACCCGGAATCCTTTCCGAGGGCACATGATGTTAGGGCAGTAGCCACCTCCATTAATTATTTTCAACATATGAATTTTGATGATCTTAAGAAGTACACAGGCTGGAAATCTCCGACAGTATTTAAATGCCACTACTTGAAGTCTTTAGAGGCCCTTAAATTTCCAGCAGTGGCAGCCAGAAACACAGTTTCCCCTGACATTGCATAATTAGTAATAAGTAGTTATATAGCCTATGTCTCTCTGACATTCCTCTCTCTCCTACCTGCCTCACTAGCATTCTTGCCATAGCTCGGTCGTTACCGGGTTCATAATTTACCTTGGATAGCACTTTCTGTATATATGTATAGTTTTTATTGTATATATGATTGTATCTGGGTCTGATTTCCATTGTGATGGTTTGTTACTAGTGTGTGTTATTTGGATTTCTGTGGGTTATTTAACCCCACTATGTAGATAAGTTAGATTTAAGGATCATTGAAACTAAAACAATTGTATTTGTTTGTATATTGTGATCTGTTATTACTTACGTTATAGTATTTAACTCTATTTGAGTTTTAATTCACCTGTAATTTTTGACTGTCTACAATTTTCCAAGCTGGTGGAGCCAATTCTCTGGCAATATTTCACGGAGCGACACAGGCTGAGCCCAGAAAAGGGATTTTGACGAAGGAAAAATCTATTTCTGGGCAAGGACCTGTGTCGCCCAGTGAAATCCCACCCGACTTTTCTTTCCACACCCCTTTTTTGGCCCAGCTTGGGTACTATCTACAGGAATGAAAACAAAGGCGCTAGTCGTAGTAGTAGCAGGTAGCGGGGCCTTGCATCGGCTCCTCTGTAGACGAGGGATATTGAGGAAGGGAGAACCTAAATGGCAAGGGACCTCTGGTAGTGGCTTCTACTCGCCCCAGATACCATACCGACACCTTTATTATAGGTGAGCGAGCCAGTCTATTCTGGCATTACTATTTTAGTTTTTTCTCTGGAAATTATAGCAATATTTTACCTTAGAAATATCCACTAAAGGAAGTATTTCACGGAGCGACACAGGTCCTTGCTCAGAAATAGATTTTTCCTTCGTCAAAATCCCTTTTTTCATATCAATTTCATGATTAAATGCACCTTTTTGTGATAAAACTATTGAAAAAACCAGGTATAAGCATTTTTAGTGGGTTTTTCTTGAGTTTGAACTAACAAAGTATGCAGTTCTAAGCATTTTTTAGGGATTCTAAATATTTGTGGATTCTAGCTATTTTTGGGGGGCATCTAAACACATCCCCTGGGAATACAAGGGCTCCACTGTAATTATGAAGCTTACTCACTGCCCCTTTTATAGACATAAGGGCACAAACACAACTGAATTAACTGGCTGGTTGTTTCCCCATGTGCTCCAACAATGGGCAGAGCCTGTCACCTACACAAAATAATTGAATCACTACTGCGGATTAAAAAAAATAAGAAGGCTGCCACATGAGTTACAGGCAGTCCCCCGGTTAATGGCAGGGGTTCTGTTCCTGGCCAAGCACTGCTAACTGAAAATTGGAGATATCACTAGCCAAACACCATTAACCGATGCTTCCAGTTAGCAAGAACTGCCTGGTCTTGATAAGTATACGCATATGAAACTTGGTACGTATTGCAACACATTCCCTGAACACCTGAATTAGCCCGCCCTGGTCACTGACCAGCCCGAACTATATCCCCACAAACTTACCCACAATTTGGGTAAATTTTAACTGCCAGTGTTACCAACGCCGCAGGTAAACACTGTCTAATGAGTTACCTGTGCTACCATTGGCAACACTGGTGGCAGAACCAGCCACCAGAGCGCTCCCCATCCAATTGCTTCTTGTTCACTCGACCGTTGGAAGTAACCTGGCTCAAGCAAACATTTTTCTATGGTCTTTAGCCCAACCCTCAAAGCCTTAATTGACTTGGATCTTCTGTTGATAACTTGGTTTTCAAATTGGATTAGTTTTTTATTGCTGTCCTGGATTTGATTTGTGAAAATGTTGACAAACTCTGCCATAAATACGGACCCACCCCAGAAGGAAGTACCTGCAGCCATCCCCCTCGAAGTCCTCTGCGTCAGCCACACCTTTGGAGCAGTCTGGCAACGATGATGTGGGAGCTCATCGGTCTTGCACCTCCTGCAAAAGACAGATGAGTTCACTCAAGTATGACATACATTCTTGTTATGTTAGTTGCAGGAAAGTCCAGTGCAGTGTTAAGCAAAGATGCGAGGAATGTAGGGAGTGGTCAGTAGAATAGATGTAGGTGTATTTAAAGCATAGGAGAGCACTGGCATCAAGAATAAGCGTAGCGTAACACCTGAGCCTAAGAAGGTAGAGCAAGAGAATCTTGAGGCAGTGTTATTTAGGAAGCTTGAGGATAGGTTGTCATTGAGTATGACTAGCCTTTTTAATAATCTTATGGCAAAATTGCATGAGGAAAAGGATGTTAGCAGTAGGATGTCAGATTCTAACTGTTCTCTTTCACCTCCCCTGCCTGTTCCAGAACCAGCCCTAACAAGTGCTGGGGGTTATGGACACCCACAAGCACAGAGTGTAGGATCTGACGGCTCCCCGTCGCAGAGTAGGCAGTGTCAGCAGCAGAATTCCCCCTTTACCCTAAAGGTGTAAGTGCTAAAGATGTATTAGCAATAGGAGAGACGCAGATGATTAGTGATTCTAGCTTAGCTACTCAGGACGAAGAGTTGCAGGAGCAGTTGCCTTCGGTTTCAGAAATTTTATTTCCGTCGGCAAGTTTTTCTCGGGACAAGACCAGTAAGTCTTCAGATGATCCAGTGGTTGAAGCAGTGCCTGTTGCAGAATGTATTGAGGCTATTCCTTCTTGGAAGGTTTCCTTTCCTTCAAGAGCAAGGGCAGATCTATTGTATGGTGGTGGTTTGTTGGAAGACCTGTCTTTTAATTTAGCAGAGTACAATGCGAATCTTTTGGTCTTACCTCAAAGTTATAGTGTTAGTTAGACAATGTTTTCATGTGGGGTTCCCAATATTCAGGACCACATTTTAAAGAATTTTCCTGAATTTACAAATGAATTGTATCAAGATCATCAAGAGGGGGAGGATTCAATTTATTTTCTGTTGCTTAAAACAGCATTTCCCAACCTTTTCAACTTCAAGGACCAGTCAAGAGAGTACAAAAAATTCTGTGGACCAGTACATACATCCAGGCATACACTGGCATTTAATTACTTATCCAAATAATCATAAAAAACAAAGGCATAACAAATGCACATATCCTAAACATAATTAATTTTTTTAGCAATTCAAATTTATATGGGAGAATGCCTTGTAATCATAATGTATATTATATGTTTCACATTATAAAAAGTAAATTGCTAAAAAAAAATTTTCAAATCACATGCATGCCATGGTGGTAAAAAGAAAACTACGGTAGAAATGGAGTCATGGTGACAAATTCATGTATTCAATTGTATTGCAAGGAACTATCAATACACCAAAATGTAATATTTCATATTTAACAAATGAAATGAGAAATAGGTCTACATATATAAGCAATAAAAAATACACTTATCCAAATCATGCTTCATATTTTACCATTCAAATTTTATAATCTCATGTTTGTGCAAAACTATTATAATTCAAAATTTAACTGGTCCTTGACTGTATTTAAAACTCAGAAATCCAAGAGGGTCTAAATATAAAGGCAATCAAAAACACTTATTAGTTAGCTTAACCAGGGTAGCTAAATTAGTGAGATTTCTGTGTTTGCTTTGCAGAAACAAGTTTCTCAAGACTTGGTTCAATGTCACTAAGTGCAAGATGAAATGGCAATTTTATATTCAGTCTGTTTCTATATTTAGTCTTTATTGAAACCAGTACCAAGAACCCTGTAATGTTAGACTGAAACCAGTACCCAGACCCCTGTAATGTCAGCAGTTGCGTTACATTCTGTTGCGCTGTCTTCATCATCACTAATACTATTAATCCTGTGGCCATTATCAATTGCTGGAATTGCCTTTGGTTTGTTGAAATAACTAATTAAGGAAGTTTGCTTAGACATGACTGCGCCAAAACAAACCCTGCTGCAATTCCTGCTTTCCGATACCTCAAGATCAGGTGTAGTGAGGTGGAAAACTGCTCACCAGTCGGATGGGGTAGGGGAGGGGGAGTGATCCTGGCGCCACTATTAACAGGTGTTGATTGCACAATTCTATGTAGCATCTCTGTCGTATAGCTGTGTTAGCCTAGCTCTATAGGCCTATACAATTAATAGTCACACTCAATATATTTAATTTTTTTATAATAGCTACTTACTTGGAATAAAAAAGGGATTTTGACGAAGGAAAAATGTATTTCTGGGTTCAGCCTGTGTCGCTCCGTGAAATGCTTCCTTTAGTGTTCATTTCTAAGGTAAAATATTGCTATAATTACCAGAGAAAAACTAAAATAGTAATGCCAGAGTAAACTGGCTCGCTCACCTTTAATAAAGGTGTCGGTATGGTATCTGGGGCGAGTGGAAACCACTACCAGAGGTCCCTTGCCATTTAGATTCTCCCTTCCTCAATATCCCTCGTCTACAAAGTAAGTTTGACAGATTATTATTTTTCTTACATTATGAATAAAATTATTATTAACAAGTAAAGCAATTTGGCAGGCCAGCAAATCATACACCACATACCAGCACTGGTCCACGGACCATAGGTTGGGAACCACTGGCTTAAAAGAATGGTTTCATCTTCCACTTCAACTTCATTCCCTTCTTTCTTTTCGTCTTTCCCAAGTGTTTCTTTGCCATCCAAATCTTCTCATTCCTTTTCTCTTCTTCCTCATTTGTGTCATGCTTCGGTGCCCTCTTTGGTTTATCCTCAGGCTTCCCGCGTCGGGTTTGCCTACTGCAGTTGTTGTTTCCTCAGGTTGGATGTCTTCACAGTCTTCCGTGTTCTCTCTGCCTGAGGCGGAGGAATTTCTGGACGTAAGCCAGGCTTGCTCGGCATCTGCTAGAGAGGTGATAGTTTCACCTGAGGTCCATTCGGATCTGCCAATTGCGGAGTTTCCTCTATCCATCAGTGCGGAAGGTATTAGACGTACGGTAGGTGAGTCAATTTCACTGAATCTGACTCTCCCGTTAAGCGCACTTGTCAGTGCGAGTTTGATGGTTGTGTCTTCCACCTGTCCAACTTCTGCAGTGGGAATTCTGGTAGTTGTACCAAGTGCTCCCCTTTCTACTGTTTTTTTTTTCTGCTGTTGCGGCTTAGAGTTCTAACAGGATGTTAGGTCATTCAAGTGGTGTTCTGTCATCGGTGGTAAGGTTGCACAACCGAATATATACGGCCCGGGTGATTTGGTCTCAGGTATTGCGTTTTGCATTTGGCGAATTCTGTTGTTGACAGCGTTTCAGGATTAGAAGTTTCATCAACTCTCTCAGGAGACAGTTGTATGACACAGCCGTTGGCTGGCTCAGGAGTATTACCAACTAGGATGAGTCAGGTGTGTAAGGGTCAGGAATCAGAAGTTTCCCCTTCCTTATTGATCAGGAGGTCTTGGTGTTCGTTCTGCCTCTTTTCCCGCTCCATTGTGGCTGGAAGATTCTGACAGGGAAACTTCCTTGGAAGACGATGTTCCTATTGTAGAAGTTGGTTTTCCTCAGGCTACACAAAGCGAATATAAGAGAATGGTGGAATTCACCCATTCTTCTTTTTCCTCAGTCTAGAATGGTGGAGGATCTGGTACAACCTAATCAGGCAATGTTTGATGAACTGTATTTGACCAAGCCTACGGTTCCCCATACTTCTTGTAAATTTCCTTGGTTCAGTTGGGTGGAGCAGGCATTGAGGGAGGCGGAAGCCAAATTAGGTACTGTAGTAGGTTTAATTAGGCAGGATTCTTCTAGGTTCAACTAGGCAGGATTCTTCTTTACTTCCCACTCAGAAGAATTTATATGGGGTAGCGGGTAACCCTTCATCCAGCATCAGAGTACCTTTGAACAAATCTGTGGAGGTTCTTTTGTCCAGGGGTCCTTCGGCTGCTAGCCAGGTGTGGGTTTCTTTATGGGAGGCATCCATCTTAGAAGACACTTTTAGAAACCAGTCGGAATAAATTATCCCACTCCATGTGGATGTTGTTGTGTCTAATGGGGTTCTTAAAGAGGGATGGTTTCACCCTCTGTCCCAGTGCTTTTTGATAATTTGATCATATCTGTTTCCATGGGTTTGGCGTACCAAGCAAACATATCTGCAGCTTGGACAACCTTCATGGGTAGGAAGAGGAGGGATTTGTTCTTGGGCCACCTCCCATCCCACTTTCACAAGAGGGTTCTGTTGAGGGTGCCTCTTGCGCCATGCGACAGTCTTTTTGAAGAGGAAGACATTTCGGCTATGGTGCAGGCGATTAGTCGGGTAGTGGCTCAAGGAACAAGATCTCCGAAAGGCTCCTGTATTTCCTCCCCAAATAAGCGCTCCATTTCCCGGTCCCCTGTTAAGTCACCTGAGAAAGTGCACCTGCAGCTATTTCTAAATCTTTGTCATCAAAGAAGGGTTTTCAGAAGTAGGAGATGTTACCCTTGTTGATACTGGTAGGAGGGTGTCTGGCTCACTTCGTGGACATCTGGCAGGAGTGGGGCACAGAAATTTGGGTGATGGAGGTCTTGAAGAATGGGTACAAGATCAGTTTGCTCTCGGTTCCTCCTCTGTCCGATTCTCTGGTTTATCTTCCCAGTTATTCCCCATCTTCCATCAGGAATACCTTTGGCCTCGGAGATTTGGTCATTTTTAGAGAAGGGAGCGATAGAGCCCGCTCCCCCTTCGCCGGGTTTCTACAGCTGGATCTTTGGGACCACAAAGGTGGGAGGTTCTTGGAGACCCATTATAGACCTCTCGGGTCTCAACCGTCTGTTAGTTTCCACCAAGTTCCATATGGAAACCTCCTAAGCAGTATTGAGATCAGTCCAAAGAGACGACTGAATGATTTCGGTGGAACTCAAGGACACCTATCTCCAGATTCCTATTCATCAGAAATCTCGGAATTTCCTTCGGTTCTCAGGTCCATCCAGAACTTTTCAGTTCAAAGTCCTCTGCTTCAATCTGACTATAGCACCTCAGGTGTTTATGAGGGTGATATCTCCAGTTTCTGCTATGATGCATTGTTGAGGATTCAGGATGAGGAGGTATCTCGACGATTGGCTCCTTCAGGCTTCCTCCAAGGAAGAAGCATTAAGAGTGAGAGATTTTCTGCTACATCTTGGGAATCCATATCAATTTGGAGAAGAGTTCTCTTTCTCCTTCCCAAGTCAAGACTTACTTGGGCATGAGGATTCAGACGCGTTGTTTGAGGGCTTTCCCAATGCAAGAACGAGTTCTGGCTGCTCTGAGTCAGCCGGAAAGCTTTACGTCGCACGGACATTCATCTGTATACAGATGCTTCAGATCAGGGTTGGGGTGCCACCCTAGAGGAACCTCTTTTCAGACAACGTTACAGCCTTAGCATACTTCAGAAAAGAAGGGGGAACAAGATCATTAACTTTAAATCTTGTAGCACAGAGGATTCTTCGCTGGTGCGAGAACCGCAGAGTTTCTCTCCTTCCCCAGTTCATTGCGGGGAAGCTCAATGTATTAGCAGATGCATTGAGCTGGTGTCAGGAAGTTCTCAGGGGCGAGTGGACCTTAGCTCAAGAAGTCCAATTTTTTACTAAGGAAATGGCCAGCTACTGTAGATCTGTTTGTTACTAGGTTAAATTTCCGTCTACTGGTTTACTTATCTCCAGTAGCGGATCCCATGTCCTGCAGGACAGACGCAATGCTCCATTTGTGGGACAACCGTGAGGTATATGCTTTCCCCTCCTTCGGTTTGATACATCAAGTCCTGGTAAATCTAAGGAACAGCACGAACACAGATGACTCTCATAGCTCCTTTATGGCCCCTGAGACCGTGGTTCCTGGATCTGCTAGAGATGTTGGAGGAGCCCCCTGTGATCCTCCCAGAAAGGAGGGATCTTCTCAAACAACCAGGCTTTCATTATTATCATCGGAACCTCCACATACTGAAGCTAGCTGCTTGGAAACTATCAAGTGAGCAGCTCGTAGTATGGGACTCTCTAAAGTAGTGGCTCAACAGCTATCTTTTTGCTTAAGAAAATCAACTAGAAGACTATATCAGGTGAGATGGGCCATGTATCGTAGCTGGTGTAGGGAGGAAGGGCACAGTATTTCTCATCCTACCATTGTGAAGGTGGCAGATTTCCTTCTATTCCTCAGGAAATCCAAAAAGTTGTCCTACTCAACTATTGCCGGGTATAGGTCCATGCTGATCAGTACGTTCAGATTCCAACTTCCGGAGTTGTCCAGTAGCAGAATTTTGCATGACCTACTAAGGTCTTTCAGGATTGAGTGTCCTGTGATCCTGCTTCGGGCCCCTTCGTGGGACTTAGCGGCAGTCTTAAGTCTGTTGAGTTCTTCGAATTTTGAGCCTTTGGAGGAGTTATTGTTGAGAGATCGAACCAAGAAAGTTTTGTTTCTGGTTTTGCTGGCCACAGCAAAGAGAGTGGGAGAGATTCAGGCAGTGGCCAGAGTAGTATCATTCTCAGGTAAGGATATTTACCTTTCGTACTTGCCTGAGTTTGTTGCAAAGTCTGAATCAGAGAATAATCCCCTGCTGAGAGCCTTTAAGGTTTCCTCTCTAGAGGATTTTGTGGGAGGGGAGTCCTTGGAAATGCACCGGTGTCTGGTTAGGGCGCTTAAGGTCTATTTGTCTCTTACAGCTAAGCTCTTGCTGCATCCTCAGACTTTATTCTTCTCTCCGAAAAACCCTTCAAGGGCGATTTCTAAGAATGCTATTAGCTTCTTTCTGCAGGAGTTTATTTCTCAGGCTACCTCTAAGCCACCTTCCTGTTCAGTCGGCAGTGAATCGCCTCCAAGGGCACATTGTATTAGGGACATGGCTACCTCTTCGGCATTTTTAAGGAATTATTCTCTATCAGTTATATTAGAAGTGGCAACATGGAAGTTGTATGTTTGTACATCTTTCTGTCTGAAGCACATTCAATTTTCTTCGGTGGAGGGTTACTTGCTGGGCCCTTATGTGGCAGCAAGTGTGGTGGTTCAGTAATTCTTTCTCGCATTGGAAGTAAGGTTTTTATTTTTTAAGATGGTGGATGGTTTTTATTATAGTTCCTTATAGGTTTTTTCTATTAGGTAAGTTCCTCATTGGGCATGAGTCACTACATTGTAGGTAGGCAGATCGCATTTCTGGACATCTTTGTCGAGCCTTCGAGTGCACTCTTCATCTGTGGTATTCAGCGGAGAACCTGAAGGAATTGCTCAAGCAACTCCTCCTCTCTACATGAGAAGCTAGACAGCCACATGGGAGGCTTCAATTCCCCTCCATACATGTAAGGTATTGAATACCACATGGGAGGTTAGCTGGATGGAGATGAGACATGACTGACGAGACTGATGTTGAGGTACTCTCTCCTCTTGCAATGTCATCTAACAAAGTGAACAAAGAGGTGAGTTACATTATACATCGTGGATGGAACTGAGTTACCTGTATATGTCTAGTGAGTGGGTCGGGCTGGATTAGATTGAGCCCACCTCCTTTTAAATGTTATTAAACAGGCTAATTCAGGTGTTCAGGGAATGTATTGCAATATGAAGTTTTCATAATAAAACAAATTTTGTAATACTTACCTGAATGACTCCAACACACCTCCCCTCTTCAATGATTAGTGAATGTTGCAATTGGATGGGGAGCTCTATGACGACCAGTCCTGCCACCGGTGTTGCCAACGGTAGCACAGGTAACTCAGTAGACAGTGTTTACTTGCAGTGTTGGTAACTGGCAGTAAAAATTTACCCAAATTGTGGGTAAGTTTGTTGTGATATAGTTCAGGCTTGCCAGTGACCAGGGCGGGCTAATTCAGGTGTTCAGGTATTACAATATAAGTTTTATTATGAAATCTTCATAATGCAATACACTCCCTGAACACCTGAATTGTCCCTGGTCACTGACCAGCCGGAACTACATCCCCACAGACTTACCTACAAATTGGGTAATTTTAACTGCCAGTGTTACCAATGCTGCAGGTAAAACTATCTACTGAGTTACCTGTGTAACTGTTGGCAACACTGCTGTAAGTACCAGCCACCAGAGGCCTCTCCCCTCAATTGCTTTTCGTTCGCTCGGCCAGCAGGAAGTATCCTGCTCCAGCAAACTTTTTGGTCTTTTGAGCTTTGCTTTGGACTTAATTTTGGTTAATGACCTTGGCTTTATTAAGGATTACTCTTGGATTTTGGCTACAGTTTGGAAGTGTTTCACCTGATTTCCTTGGATTTGATGATGGACAAACTTCAGAAGGAGTCTCCATTGGCCAACATCTTGAAGCCTACTTCTTCTGCCGTGCCTACAGAACAATCTTCTAGCAGAGATGTCGGAGCTCACCATTCCGGCTCTTTGTGCAAGAGAAGGATGAGTACTCTCAAACACAACAGACATCCCCTTTGTATTAGTTGTAGGAAAGTGCGATGTAATGTTAGGTAGAGATGTGTCGAGTGCAGGGACTGGTCGTTAAACCAGATGTAGTCTCGGTCTAGCTTGTTGAGTTGTTACCTTTTATTCAGTAACTACGTTGTCACATCTTTGAGAATTGGAGGTGCCAACCCAGTGAGTTTATGAAGCCTTTTAGGGCTTGGCGCCAGCTGGAGTTTAGCGAGGAAGAGAGTTAACTCATTTCTGATGCTGAAGGGTAATGTCCTCATGCTTATACTCACAAGTACAGACCTCAGGTTCTGGGATATGGACAGTTGCCACCTCCTAACATGCATAGAGAGACTGGGGACCAGCACCTTACATGGTGGAGACGTGAAGAGGAGTTGTGAGTCTTTGATGTTGTCCTCCACTGGTTTAATTTCCCTCTTATAGCTGTTCCTTTGTCTTCTTCAGCAGAAATCTGTCATAAGTTCTATTTTTAGTTAGAGTTTGTATATAGAGGGAATGATGGTCCAAGGGTAATTCTCTTGGACGAGCTCCATAAGCCATTGGAGATATTCTTGGACATTTTGAAACTGAATAACAGGAAGTGTCTGCCCCCATACGTTTTGTTTTTCTAGCATGGTTTTAGTGCCTTTCCAAAGAATGGTCAGATCAGACTTGTGGTACACATGCAGAAACGTATGCCACTTATCAGTACATCCTCAGTCACACAAGTTCTTTCAAGATGTATTTGCAGAAAGGTATTGCTGTTCTGTGCACTTTATTTGGGTTAGTGTACAGCACCTCTATAGGTTTTGTTAGGGACTTTGTTACCCATTGGTAGATGGTGTCAACTTTAGGAGCAAGAGACACTTCCTCTGAATCAATGGTTCAAGCTGGCCAACTCTATCAACAGTATTCCAAAGGCCAAGGACCTGTTGCTTCTCCTGGCCCAATTTTTATGCATTATATTGTTAATTCTCTATATCCCTATTCTTATCTAGTGATGTGGGGATGATACTTAATTATGCCTGCTTGTCAGTCAAAGATGAATAGGCATATGCTTCTTGAATAATTTTAGGCCGGAAGGAAACTTCCTATATGGTAAGGGCTTTTCTTTTTAAGAAAGCATAATCTCACTGGGGATTTTTTCAGATAATCATGCTCAGTTTTGGCATAAGAATTGCAATTGCAAATAATATTCATTAACTTGGTCAGTAATTTAGAACCATCTTTGGCTCCAGGGTTCGGCGTCAATAACCTTGTCGTTGCGACACCAGTAAGAACTAACAAATCAATCAGTTGGCTCCAGGGCTGTAGGAGGGACTCTGTAACCACTAACCAAGAATTGCACATTTTGTTCTTAAGCCTAAGTCCAGGTTTTGGTTTTTTCCTTTGTCCTGCAACACAAACAAAGAGTTTTCTCTATTGTCATTACACTTTTTTAGCAGGTTTATTCCTGGTTAGAAACAAAGTCTTTGTGGAAAGTTTGCTGCCTTGAGTGAATGAACAACATATATTTATTTGATCATTCATTCTATGGAAGGACAGTGTTTTGGCAATTCGGGATTCAGAAAGAACAAACTGCCTACAAAAGGGATTTTGACGAAGGAAAAATCTATTTCTGGGTGATTGGCTCGTGTCGCCCTATGAAAGGATCCTTAATATCATTCTTTCTAGGTAAAATTAATCTAAAATTACCAGAGAAAAACAAAATTAAGAAATGTCAGTAAAACCTGACTCGCTCACTTCTTAAAAAGAAGTGTCGGTATGGACAATGGGGCGAGTGGGAACATTACCACGAGACATTCACAATTAGAACTTCCAATCAGAATCCCCACAGAGAGAGCTGATACCAACAGGCGATGCGCCGCTACTACTACTACTAGAGGACGCCACGACAACAGCGCCCCTAGCGGACATCCTTAATCTAAAAAAACATCTTGTCCTGCAGGGGGGGGCAAACAATACAGGGTGGGTTTCATAGGGCGACACGAAGCCAATCACCCAGAAATAGATTTTTCCTTCGTCAAAATCTTTTCTGGGCTCAGCTCGTGTCGGCCTATGAAAGAGTACCAGAGAAACAGACAAGATGGGAAAAAAGGACAAATGAAAAGCAGTTGTAAAATGAGGGATATAATATAAGTAAATCAATTACAGCATATAACTTAGTACTTAAGTCTAACTTATTCTAAACAGTAACATAAAAGAAAGTTAGTAATGTAAAGTACTTAAAATTACAATAAACACAGTAAATTATAATAATGCAGTGTAATTTTAACAAAATAGATTTACTTAGATAACTTATTTACAAAATATACAAACACATTGTGTCCTACCCTAGCATAAAAATAAGGGTAGGTACACTGAAGTACATTATCAGTACAAGGTGTGGATGTCCCTAGCAAAAAAATAAGGGACAATCCACTAATATGATATCAGCGGCTAAGGCTAGGATATCCGAGTAGCATGGCGATAGGCTGAGGCATGTTGGATGAGGTAGGTAGAAAGGAGACCTGGATCTGTACTACAACTACTATACAGTATCAGGAGAAACAATGTTTCCCGCTGCTACTGCTGAAAATTTTAAAGATTCCAAGGACTTTAGATAATGACGTTTAAAGACTGTCGGAGATTTCCATCCAGTATACTTTTTAAGATCCCTCAAAAAGTTCATATGTTGAAAGTAATTAATTGAGGTGGCTACTCCCCTGATGTCATGTGCTTTTGGAAATGAATCAGGATTGGCTTGTTTAATGAAGTAAAGGATTTGTTGTCTAATACCTTTTACTGACAAAGTACCACCTTTCTCTCTCATGAAGAGAGGACCTGAGGATCTTGAGGATGTACGAGATAGAAAGGCTCTTAAAGTGATACTGGCAAAGAGAAGGGTCTTGCGGAAGTGGGATGACTTTCCAAGGGGCCCACCTTGCAAGAGGATCCTCATTTTAGCCAAAAAAACTACGATCCGGAGCAAGCAGAACTTCTCCTGAGGGGAGGAATTCCACATGACCCGCATCTCTGGATAGAGCCGACAGTTCTGAAATTCTAGCTCCTGAAGCTAGGCTTAATAAGAATAATGTCTTTCTAAGAAGCATTATGAATGTACAGGACGAGTTGTCAGTATCTGAAGCTAGTTTGAGGACATCATTTACAAAAACCCATGAAAACTGCAGTAGGCCTTTGAGAAGGGTCTAAGTCTAGCACAGGCTTTAGGAATAGACGTGAAATAAGATTCAGTCAGTATCTATCTGAAAACCTAACTGAAAGATCTTCTTCAAAGCCGATATTTATGAGTAGTAATAGTGCTAGCTGCTAAACCTTTTTCAAACAAGGATCTGAAAAAGGATATAGCTAGATTAACTGTCATGGTTGTAGTGTTTGATTCTTTCAGGAAGGATGCTAATTTTTTTAACAGCTGAGTCATATTGTCTAATAGTTGACTCTCTCTTATCTGATTCTAGGAAGAGAATATTTTGTGGATCAATATTAGCATCTTTTATTAGCCGCAAACTTCATGAAGTCCATAAAGTTAGGGTCTGAAGAATTCCTGAGGAAGCGAACACAGTCCTCATTTGTACTGATTGTGACAGCTTGGGATTGGGAATCCGTTGAGGTCGGAGACCAATTCCAGAAGAAGAGGATACCAGTTGCTCTTGGGCCAGTCCGGTGCAATCAGAGCTACTATTCCCTTGAAAGTCCTCAGCTTGCTTAAGACTTTCAAGAGAAGATTCACTGGAGGAAAAACATAAATTTTTCTCCACTGATCCCAATCTAACGACAGGGCGTCCGTGGCATAAGCCAGAGGGTCCAGGTTGGGGGCCACATAGCAAGGGCAGCTTGTGGTTTGCTTGTGAGGCAAAGAGATCTACTTGGAGCCTGGGACTCTCCGGCATATCCACTGGAATGACCCGTCGTCTAGGGAGACCAATTCTGATTTGTCCAGAGGACTGACCGGGACAAAGCGTCTGCTATCACATTTTCACCCCCGCCAGGTGAGTGGCGGACAGATGCCATTTGTGTTTGTTTTGCTAGGGCAAAGATGGCTATCATGACATGGTTCACATGCTTGGATTTGGACCCTCCTCTGTTGATGCAATGAACTACCACTGCACTGTCCAAAACTAGCCTTAGATGAGACTTTTTTGGGGGAAGCAGTCTCTTCAAGGTAAGAAATACTGCCATTGCTTCCAGAACGTTTATGTGGAGCTGGCGAAATTGAACTGACCAAGTCCCCTGAACCTGTTTGAACTGAGAATATCCCCCCCCATCCGGACAGGGAGGCATCCGTGTGAATGGTTAACACTGGAAGGGGATATTGAAGGGGTACCCGCTTGGCTAAGTTCTTTACTTTTGAACCATGGACGGAGTTGATTGCGAAGGATCTGTGGAATTACTGACAACTTGTCTCAAGATTTGGCGTTTGCTCTCGATCGCCAAACTCGATTTATATCTTTTAGCCTTGCTTTCAGGAGGATATCTGTACCGAAGCAAACTGAAGGACCCTAGGATTCTTTCCTGGCTTCTCCTGATGTTTGTTTGCATTTGAGAAATTGCCTGACAGATTTTGCTATTTCCTTCCGTTTGGCCACTGGAATTGACAGATTGTGGGAAGACAAATCCATTGGATTCCCAGCCACTGAAAACGAGACTCCGGGGTAAGTCTGGATTTCGTTTTGTTTATCTGGAACCCCAGATGTTCCAGAAAGTGAACTACCTTTTTGGTGGCTTTGAGACATTCCTCGACAGTTGTGCCCAGATCAACCAATCGTCGAGGTATGCTGCTACCATGATTCCCTGAGTTCTCAATTGCTGCACAACCACTTCTGCTATTTTCGTGAATACCCTGGGGGCTACATTCAGACCGAAGGGCATCACTTTGAATGAGAATGTCTGATTTCCTAGCCTGAATCCTAGGAAATGGGCGGCAAAAGTGTCTGGCTATAGGGATATGATAGTATGCGTCTGTAAGATCGATGGAGCATGTACGGCTCACGCGGAAGTAAGGTCCTTACTTGCGAGAGGGTAAGCATCTTGAACTTGTCGCAACGAATGAAAGAGTTTAGCTTTGACAAGTCTAAGATTACCCTTCTTTTTGTTGAGCCTTTCTTTGGCACGCTGAATAAGCGACCTTGAAATTTTAGATGCTTGACTCTCGCAATAGCTCCTTTCTGAAGGAGTTCCTCCGCGTAATCTGTCAATTCCTTTGATGGTATTTGGCGGAATGATTTGATTGGAGGAGGATCTTTGATCCAACTCCAACCCAATCCTTTGGACACTATGCTCTGTGCCCAATTGCTGAACCCCCACCTGACGGAAGAGGAAACAGCCTCCCTCCTACCTGGGGAGCCTCATTGTTGATGGGCGGGTTGACCACCACGCCCTCCTCTGAACTGCTTGCTCCTTGTCGCCCTCCTGCGCCACGCTGGCGAAAGTAGCCTCTCGCCCTACCTCTCGATTGTCTGTTAAAGGGAGGGTAGCCCTGACCTTCATACGTAGGGTTGAAGGCCGGCGAGAGTGCGTAGGAGGTCGAAGGTTGTGACTGAGGAGACAGCAGGAGGATGGGCTGGTTCTGTTTAGAAGTAGCAGGTTGTCCCTGTTGGGTAACCGGGACGGCCTGAACAAATTGCTGCTGTTGCTGGTGTTTCTGGTAAGGCTGGAACCTTTTACCAGACTTCTTTGGTTTCTTACCAGCAGTGGGGACGGATTCTTGCTTCCTCTTGGATGAAATACCCCACCTAGCTCTAAGGCTCTCGGTTGAGCCTAGCAGCCTGTGGTGTACTTCATTTACAGCGGACTCTGGGAAGAGATCCGCTCCCCACATGCTAGAAGCCAGGAGTCTATTAGGCTCGTGCCTAATAGTGCACTCCTGCAGAACGTGCTTTCGGCAATTCCTCCTAGCTTGGAAGAAGTCGAAAGCATCCGTCTGGACCGTCTGAAGCTGGGATTTGGCCAAGATCTTAAACAGAGGTTCCGTGCCATACGAGAGAGCAGCCATCTCCGTTATGATCAGTGAATTGAGGGACCTGCCAAACCTAGTTCGCGCGTCGAACTCCGCCTGAATCAAGGAATCAGGCAGCCTTGGGAGCTTTTCGCCGAACTGGTCCATGGCGCAGTCCGGTTTGAGCTTACCAAGCGTGAACGTGGCTGGCAAGTTCTCCCACAATTCTCCAAAAGCTGGGAAGAGCGGAGAAGTAGACTCCGCCTCCCTTAGCTGTGGCATGGGCTCATCCTTGAGGACTGCCTGAAGAGTCGTCTCTACTATTTTTGTAGCGAACGGAAGAGAAGCCTCCTCTTCCGTCGCAAAAATAGTGAAAGGACTCTTATAGGCCTGGAGCTTGGTGTTTGTGCACTCCCAGTCCTCAAGGCAGTGAACCCATTCACGTTGAGCATGATCCCTACTGTAGAGAACATTCTCCCTAGAGATCTTGTCTTCCCTAGTAAGCGCCGCTACGGTCAGCCTAGCATAGCCAATGAAGGGCTGCGTCAAACCCGGAGGATAAAACTCGAAGTCCTCAATCCTTCGAGTTCCACACTCCGGGATAGAGATCATACCATCCTTAAACGGAGCGTAAGCGGCTACTCTCCATGGGTTCTCCATAGAGAAAGCTGGTAGTGAATCGTATGGCGGAAGCTGGAAAATACCAGCACTTGTCACTGGGGAGACTGGAAGGGGGACCTGAGAGAGCCCAGCTACTCGGTCCTCATTCTCTCTAACTCTGTTTAGAGAGATCTTGGATGGACTGGCCCGATTGAGACAGAGTGCTCGACAGTTGTGCGAACATCTGCTCAAATTTTGTCCCCAGGGCGGAGACCTGAGAGCCGACCATCTCGCCCACCTGTTGCATCACCACTGCTGAGAAAGCAGTGGGATCAAAGGTGCTGGGTCCCGCTCCTCCAACCGGCGTTACCGGAGTGGATGCGGTGGAGGTCGGAGAAGGCATTGGCTCGGCGGGAGCGTGAGCCTTCTCCTTAGAAGACTTGCTTCTAGAGCTCTTCGAGTAAGAAGAGCTCGGCTTGGCCTTCACCGCGTCAGCGTAAGAAGTCGAAGACTTCTTAGCCGAAGAAGACGAAGATGACTTCTTAGAAGTCGTCTTAACTAGGGTCTTCGGTTCTCTCTGTCCCTTCACCTTTGGGGGTACAGAGAGAGCGGGAGAGCGGGTAGGGATCTCAAATCCCACAAAGCCTTGGAAAGAAGCGCTTGAAGAAGGGACAGGAGAAGATCCAGGAGCGCCCAAGGAAAGACCTTGGGCGCCCGACACACCTACCTCAACCAACAAATCCTCTGCACCTACCGCCATAGGCTCAATGTTGAGGTCCAGGGTAGCGACGTCTGGGACCGACTCCTGTGTGGCTACGACCCCGAAAAGAATTGCTGCATTTCTTGCTGGATGGAGGCTATGAGAGGGGCTGCGGACAAGGGGTCAACATACCCTGTTGACTTGCCCGCGGGGAAGATCTGGACGGCCAGCTTCTTGTCTAGGATGTAAGGCTGGCCTTTGGCGGCGTTCTTCCCGAAGCCGCCTACCCACGCTTTCAGGGTAGCAAGGGCGACTTCCCTCACACCAGCAGCCTGAAAGAAAAGGTGAGATGAGCTTCTAATGGCGGAACGGGGTTAACAAACTTATGTCTAAGAGTTGTTAGTAAAATGATAAAGAAGTCTATAATCGACTTACCCCCTCCACCAGCTGACTGACTAGGTCGTAGCAGATGGCGCAGGCTTCCGGGTGCCAGACGATCATATCGTTGTACGGCGTGGCACATGGAGCGTGAGACCTGCACTCATCGTGGCCGCAGGGGTCGTACAAACGTCGCGTTGCATCCCAGGACCTGACAGTTGGTAGCCTGTAAGTGGAAAGATACATAAGTATCAGGAGAACACTTACAGCCTAACAGTTGCTCCGCTGGTGCCGGAGCGAGAAAGTTAGATTAAACCAGAGCCCCGCCATAATACGTGTGGTAGAAAATGGTTGGTTGTCCTAGGCTACGGCGGAGACAAGAGATAGAATCCAACCAGGTGTGGTGGTAAAAGGAAACCACGACGGATAATGGCGGGGATGGTAAACATATGAATAATAAAATTAAACAAATCATCATTAAAATTAGGGTATATCCTTAAAAATAACAATAATATCAAACCTTTCTCCACCCGTCTACTAGAAGAGTGCCCGGGTAAGAAGCAAGCTCCCTTCCGGTAGCGGGGAGAGATGTAAGGATATAGTAGGCAAGCAACCGACCACTAGTAGTGACCACCCCGCCGCTGGCGGAGCCAGTAATCTATAAACCAAAGGTGCCCCGGCTGCGGCGGAAGGCTCCGTCGTTATAGAAAGGGAAGGAATGGCTTGAGCAACTGGGGAAGGGGGGAGGGTCTCGGCGTAACACGGCGGGAGAGAGAGAGAGGGGGGGGGTGGCCTACTCCTCCCCGTCTCAACAACTACCCGCTCGGAGACCCGGTACCCTATGAGTGTGCGCCCTATACCCCCCGCTTGGGAGGAACCCCTGGCCTCCTCAGAGAGAGAGGGGAGGAAAAGGCAACTGAGGTTGTCATGACAACCAAGGGGTCCACCCAGCGCCTCCCTATACCTGGTAGGGAGGGGAAGGGGAAGGGGAAGGTGCGATGGAACACGTGACCGCAAGTGGCCTAAGCCGCGAGCAACACAACCGTGGGAAGGCCACGTGAACCAGGCTGTACCAATATGTGGGACATGCACCTAGGCTAGCCTAACACCCTAAATAGAATAAATTTACATCGTAAAGAGATGGAAAAAAGTCCACTTTATAGAAGAAAAGAAAAAGAAGCCCAGGAGGAGGGCAAACACTGTTCCGAGGAACAGAAGCCTACTCGGAGCCAGCGATAGCCGATGAAGAGCAAGAGCCGGGATGCTGGGCTGGAACATAGAATAGCCCTAAATACCAAACTAAGAGAAATGGTAAAAGGGCTAACCTAGCTAAAACTCGATGTAAAAAACGATGAACGTAATAAAGTAAGCCCATAAGTATAAGAAGTCCCAGTATGGAGGACCGGGAATTCTTAACGAGGCAGCATGGCGCCGCCACGAGACAACCGGGAAACCGTATATGACCTATTAGAAGGAAAATACTGGTTCCCGGAAGACAAAAATACAGTAAAACATTACTTATGAGGCACTTAACTTAGCCGTTGCGATGGCAGAACGTTCCATGATGAATGGTGATAAAATTCCTCGTAAATAGCACAAGCACAAAGAGAATGCGTCCGAATGCTGGCGCTAATAATTAAGGATGTCCGCTAGGGGCGCTGTTGTCCGTGGCGTCCTCTAGTAGTAGTAGTAGCGGCCGCATCGCCTGTTGGTATCAGCTCTCTCTTGTGGGGATTCTGATTGGAAGTTCTAATTGGTGAATGTCTCGTGGTAGTGTTCCCACTCGCCCCTATTGCCATACCGACACTTCTTTTTAAGAGTGAGCGAGTCAGTTTTACTGACATTTTCTTAATTTTGTTTTTCTCTGGTAATTTTAGATTAATTTTACCTAGAAAGAATGATATTAAGGATCCTTTCATAGGCCGACACGAGCTGAGCCCAGAAATGACCTTTACATCCGTAAGTTCAGCAGTTACTGTGGTATTTAAGGGGACCGTCTGCTATGATGTCTATCTTTTTTATTTATTACGCAAAATACATAATTTTCATATATGTTTTAGATACTATATATAATTCCTTCATCATATAAAAATTTCAAGTCATTTGATAAAAAACTTTTCGTTTTTATACATGCGACTTACCAGGCAGATATATACTTAGCTATAGACTCCGTCGTCCCGACAGAATTCAAAACTCGCGGCACACGCTACCGGTAGGTCAGGTGATTACCTTCCATTCCCGACCGCTGGGTGGCGGAAGGAATCCCGACCATTTCCCGTTTTCTGAGCCAGATTTCCCTGTCGCTGAGGCCGGCAAACAACTGTTGTTTGGTCTCTCCTGATTGGGAACTTCTGCTCATTTGCCGAGAATTGGTTGGACTCATTTGGTGAAGTACTCTTGTTATTTCTCGGGATTGGCATACGCTTATTTTGGACTGGATTAGGACTTGGATTTGGTTTTTTCTATTAAGATGGCTGAAGTTAAAGTAACACCTAAGTTTAGGGTTTGTGCAAGGGAAGAATGCAGAACTAGGTTGTTTAAAGCAGAGGTAGATCCTCATACGCTTTGTAGTAAATGTAGAGGAGGGTCTGAATGTGCGTTTGATAGAACTTGTGCTGAATGTGAAGGGCTTTCGGAGCAAGGATGGAAGGATTTAGCTTCTTATATTAAGAAAAGAGAGAAGGATAGAGCTAGGAAAGCGTCAGCTAGAAGCTCGAGTAGATCTTGTTCTTTTGAGCCTGAATCAGAAATTAACAAACTAGATGATGTTTCTCCCATAACCTCAGCCCCTTCTCCCTGTGTTGAATCTAAGGATTCATTTTCAGAAATGGAAAAAATGAGATCCTCGATCAGGGAGCTTCAGGAGCAGCTTAAAGCTATGGAAACACAAAGGTAAGAGTGTCAGTGAATACAGTGACCCCAGTGCCAGTGGAGGGGCGTCTGATCGGCTCCGCATTGCTCCTAGGCCTAGACCGCTTCCAAACTCCCAGGACCAGGGGAGGAGGAATGTCAAAAGCCGCAGGGAGGATGTGGCATCCCCAACGATCAGGCGTCCCTTCGGCAGACCCTGAAGTAACGACCAGGCTGCCTTGGATAGCCGTAGAAAAAAAGGAAACATCCTGGAAGAGTGTTTTTCTGCGTCGGGGGGGGGGGGGGGGGGGGGGGGGGGGGGGGGGGGACTCCTCCTCGTCCAGGCGTGGATGGAGCTCTGCTTCGAAGTCTCGTCCTCTGAAGAGATCGTGGGAGGGTAGCGCCGAAAGGAGACGCTTTTGATTCAAGCCCAGAGCGATTTCCAGAGGATTTTCCTTCGACTAGTAAGAGGGCGAGAAGACCGTCTCCAGCGCCTCAAGATCCGACTAAGCTTTTCCTGCTTAATCTACAGGAGCAAATATCCTCCTTGGTAGGCGCTCTACATAAGGATTCGTCTCGAAGGAAAGACTCCTCCCTTCCAGTGAAGAGATCAAAAATTTTCTTCTCCTGGTAGGAGAGAAGTTTCTCACTCTAGCAGGCGCTCGTCCACCGGAGAGAGAGACTCTCTCGTTCTCCCTTTAAACGATCCCTCCTCCTATTCTATAGGAAGAAAGTTCCCAGCGGTAGCCGCTCGCAGAGCAAGCGGTCAGCTACGTCTCTTAGGAGAAGTCAGGAGTCGGACTCCTCTTCTGAGGATCAGGATAGGCGTCAAGAGCCTAAGAAGCAGGAGCTTGTTAGAAACATAGAGTCGACAGAGCCTTAGTAGGCGCCAAGAATATCAGGCGTATAGAGCCTAACAGAGCCAGGAGTCTTGTGAGAGGCGTCAAGAGCCTACAAGGAGTCCACGACAAGCGCCAGGAGTCAAGCAGGCGCCAGGAATCAAGCAGGCTTCAGGAGTCGAGCAGGCGTCAGGAGTCGGGTAGGCGCCAGGAGTCTAACAGACGCCAGGAGTCGAGCAGGAACGTCAGGAGTCGAGTAGGCGCCAGGCTCCTTGTACGAGCTTAGGTCAGAGTAAGACCCCTTCGCACTTTATGAGTTCTTCGGAGAGTAGGAGCCCTTCACCTGGTAGGAAACAGGTGCCTGAGAGAAGATCTCGTGCGTTTAAGAACTCTATTGCGCCTTGTAGTAGCAAGGATTTGTCACACGGACGACGTTCTTCTTCGTTTGACAGAAGTCCCTCGACAACTAAGAACGCTCTTCTCCGAAAGGATCCCCGACAGCCGGGGAGACTTAGAAGAAGTCTCGGATGAAGAATTACCTGTGGATGTAGTAGTCTCTGATTATAAGAGATTGTCCTTGTTGTTGTTGCAGGAGTTCGGGGATAAGCTTCAACCAGCGGATCCGCCCTCTCCAGGATCTTTGCTATCGAGCACGAAGTCTCCAAAAGCATCCTCATTTGTAAAAATGCGTCCAGACCCTTAGTATGAAAAAAGCGTTCAAAGGATTTGGAGAATGGCTTAAGATAAAAGAGAGGCGGGCAAGACTGTTTTTTCATGCCTCCTTCAAAGTTGACGGGTAAACCTGGAAGATGGTACGATACCCAGGAACCTATGGGAGGCTTAGGACTTGCCTTCATCGGCAGACGCAGATTACGCTTCCTTTAGTAGATTCTTCAAGGAGGCGCGCTCATAACTATCAGCAAAAGCACTTGGGGGAATTGTGTGAACTGGACCATCTACTAAAGGGACTTTTTAGGACGCTCGAAGTATTCAATTTATGGACTGGGCTTTGGGAGCCCTTGCGAAGAGAGCCCAAGATCCCGAATTTGTCACGATGGAAAGAATTATCGAGTGTATTATCGTGTCTGGACAGAGCGGTGATGGACGGTTCGGTGGAAGTGGCTGCTCTTTTTGGATCGGGAGTTTTGAAAAAGAGAGCAGTGTATGGGTCTTTCCTGTCCAAGTCAGTATCTCCTCTACAGAGGTCGGCCTTGCTATATTCGCCACTTTCGAACCACCTTTTCCCACAGGACACGGTGAGGGATGTAGCAAAATCATTAGCTGGAAAAGCCACACAGGATTTACTGACACAGTCAGCAAAGAGGTTCAAGCCTGCGGTTCCTTTTCAAAAGAAGGATAAAGCACCGCTTCAGCAGCCCTTTCGAGGAGCCTCTTCCTCCTCAAGAACCCCTTTTAGAGGTAGAAGACCGGATACCAGAGGAAGACCTTCCAGGAGACCTGCAGGGAAGGCAAAAATGAAGAAGAAGTCCTCCAGATAGCGGTAGGCGCCAGACTGTCGAACTTTGCCAGAGTCTGGGCGAAGAGAGGGGCGGACAAGCTGGACCCTCTCGATCCTCGAGAGAGGATACCTCATCCCCTTCAGGGAATATCCTCCTTAACAAGAACTCCAAGGGGATTAAACAGCGAGATACAACGATCTGTCAAGAGTCAAGCTCTCCTGCAAGCAGTAGAACTTATGTTGCAGAAAAGGGCAATAGAACCGGTTCAAGATCTCCATTCACCAGGTTTCTACAACCGTCTATTCCTGGTACCAAAAGCCTCGGGCGGGTGGAGGCCGGTTTTGGACGTAAGTGCGCTCTGAAACGTCTTTGTGATCAAGAAGAAGTTCTCGATGGAGACCTCTTCCTCTGTACTTTCTGCTCTTCGTCCAGGGGACTGGATGGTATCCCTGGACCTTCAAGATGCATATTTCCATGTGCCAATTCATCCGGCATCAAGGAAATACCTAAGATTCATGTCACAGGGAAGAGTGTTTCAATTTCGAGCGCTTTGCTTCGGACTTTCGACGGCCCCGCAAGTCTTCACGGGTATCCTAAGGAATGTGGCGCATTGGCTACATTTAGAGGGGATCAGAATCTCGATGTATTTGGACGACTGGCTAATACGAGCAAAGTCGAAGCAACAGTGTCTGGAGGACCTTTCGGTAACATTAAAGATGACGCAGTCATTGGGACTCCTAGTCAACCTCGAGAAGTCCCAGCTGGATCCCCAGCAGAACATAGTTTATCTGGGATTCGGATGGATTCTCGGGGTTTTCTAGCGTCTCCGTCAACAGAGAGAATAGAGCGCTGCCTTACAAAGGTGTCAGGATTTCCTAGGGAAAGAGCATTGTTCCGCGAGGGAGTGGATGAGTTTTGCTGGGAACCATTTCCTCGTTGGAGCAGTTCGTTTCCCTAGGGAGACTGCACCTAAGACCCCTTCAGTATTATCTGAAGGAGAACTGGGATCAAAGTTCCAGGACCTCGAAGAGTCATTCAGGATAACGGACAAGGTCAAACAAGATCTTCGGTGGTGGTTAGACCCGAAGAAACTCGGTCAAGGAATATCCTTGCACATAAAGAGCCCTCTCCGAGCGTTGTTTGCAGACGCATCGGACGTGGGGTGGGGAGCAACGTTGGATTCGCAAGAAGTGTCGGGAAACCTGGGAAGGAGCTCAGGTGTCCTGGCACATAAACAAAAAGGAACTGAAAGCCATTCACCTAGCTCTCTTGCACTTTCAAGAACAGATATTAGGATCGATCATTCAGGTCAATTCAGACAACACGACAGCCCTAGCATATATCAGGAAGCAAGGGGGAACTCATTCATTCTCCCTTTACGAGACAGCGAGGGAGTTGTTGCTTTGGGCGCAAGAGAAGCAGATCTCTCTTCTAACGAGATTTATTCAGGAGAGAGAAATGTTCGAGCGGATCTGCTAAGCAGAAGAGACCAAGTGCTCCCCACCGAATGGACTCTCCACCCTCAAGTGTGCGATCAGTTATGGGGGTTATGGGGAAGGCCGAACGTAGACTTGTTCGCAACCAACTGGAACAAGAGGTTGGAGAATTATTGCTCCCCCACCCCATCGCGGATCCAAGAGCAATAGCGATAGACGGTCTCCTCATGGATTGGAAGGGAATAGACGGGTACGCTTTTCCCCCCTTCAAACTGTAGGGGAAGTAATAAGTTTTGTTTGCCTCCTCAGAGGGAACGAAATTAACTTTCTTTGATCGCTCCCTTTTGGCCAGCCCTAGATTGGGTGACCAGAGTTGCTGGAGTGGATAGTGGATCTTCCCCAGATCGCTCCCAGTAAGGAGCGATCTCTCAACCAAACCCCACTTCGACAGGTATCACAAAAACCTCCCCGCTCTAAGTTTGACTGCCTTCAGACTATCGAAGGACTCGTTAGAGCGAGGGGGTTTTCTCGCGAAGCTTCAAAAGCAATCGCAAGAGCCAGGAGACCATCCACATTACGGGTGTACCAGTCGAAGTGGGAAGTGGGTTTAGAAGATGGTGCAGGACGCATGGAGCTATCCTCTTCCAGTACCATCTATAACCGACATTGCAAATTTTCTTCTTTACCTTAGAAGAAAGTGTGGCCTAGCGGTATCTACGATCAAGGGGTATAGAAGTATGCTGGCCTCGGTGTTTAGGCATAGGGGTCTGGATGTGTCGGACAATAAGGATCTACATGACCTTATTAGGTCTTTCGAGACCTCAAAAAGTCAGAATAATAAAAAATCCCAGTTGGAACTTGGATATAGTGTGCATTATTTGATGTCTGAAAGATTCGTACCTTCCCAATAATTCTTTCTTTTAGGGATTTGACGAGGAAATCTCTATTCCTGTTCGCCTTAGCCACGGCAAAAAAGGGTGAGTGAACTTCAAGCGTTAGAGGGCAGAGTGGGGTTTAAGAAGGGATGGCTGCAATTTGCTCTTTAAGCCTCTCTTCTTAGCCAAGAACGAAAACCCATCAAAACCGGTGGCCTAGAAGCTTCGAAGTGAAGGCACTCTCTTCTCTTACGGGGGAAGAAAAGGAGAAGACCCTTTGTCCAGTAAGAGCGCTAAAATTTTATTTACAAAGAAAGTCTCTTTTGGGAGGTACGCAGGAAAGTCTTTGGTGTTCGGTCAAGGATCCTACAAGGCCAATATCAAAAAAGCGCCCTTACGTTTTTCATTAAAGACTTTATTAAGGAAGCGCATCTTAAATGTGGTGAAGAACAATTAAACTCCTCAGGGTAAAAAGCACACGAAGTGAGGGCCATAGCAAACCTCAATGGCTTTTCATAAAACGTGGTCCCTTCAAAATCTAATTGAATCCACGTATTGGAAGTGTAACTCAGTGTTCGCCTCACTATCTAAAGGATGTGAGAGTTACTTATGAGAAGTGCTTTTCACTGGGAGCATATGTGTCCGCGGGATTTTAGTGCTGGGAGAGGAGCTGAGGTTAATCCTAATTAGTTAGGTTATGTAATTTTAACATTATGGTGTTTGGTTTTTCATGGTTGACTGAAAGAGGGTATAGGAAGAACCCTTTTCAGTTCTTAGATTTAACATGGTTAGGAAGGTCAGGTGGTCGGGATAACTTTTGGTCTCCTCGTTGTGCATTATGTAAAGCCTAAAGCTCTGTCATGTAAGAGGGCTAGCCCCCATTGATAAGATACAGGTCAGGCTCTGCCATGTAAGCGGGTAAGCCCCATTGGTACGATCCATGCAGGTTCTGTCCGCGTAAGCGGGCTAGCCCCATTGACATGATCCAGAAGGGCTGTTCGGTCATAGGTGGTTTACCTCACTGAAGCTCTTGAGGCAGGCAGACTAAATGACAGTAATCATGAAGTCTTCAGCCCAAACAGGTAAGAACCAAGGATTGATATCCTACAACAATTGTTGTTTCCCGTTATTAGAATTTTGTTTATATATATAGCTGTCTCTCGCCCTCCACCAAGGGTGTCAATCAGCTAAGTATATATCTGCCTGGTAAGTCGCATGTATAAAAATGATATTGTTAAGATACAATAAAGTTTTATACATACTTACCTGGCAGATATATCGATTAAGGGCCCACCCAGCCTCCCCTCAGGAGGACAGGTTGTAAGAGAAAATCTGGCTCAGAAAACTGGGAATGGTCGGGATTCCGCCACCCAGCGGCGGGAAGGGTGGTAGATCACCTGACCTACCGGTAGCGTGTGCCGCGAGTTTTGAATTCTGTCGGGACGACGGAGTCTATAGCTAAGTATATATCTGCCAGGTAAGTATGTATAAAACTTTATTGTATCTTAACAATATCATTTTATTAGCAAAAATCATGATTTAAAAAAAAAAATTGGTAGAGTTTTCTCCGCTAATATGACATCAGTTGTATTGAAAATCCTACCATAAAAACTTCTTTATATACGGAACAATTCTGTGTGACAGAATTGTGATTTTTTAATTTTTATTTTTTATTAATTTTTTTTTTTTTTAGTCTAGACACTCAAAAAATTCTTAAAAAAAAGAAAAAAAGATATCAAAATTCTGTCACACAGAATTATGGGATTTATTCCTCTTTCCAATGATATCTTTCTTTCAAATGATATCTTTCTCTCTAAAATTGGATGATAAATAAACCGAGTAATGGTTACCGACATGCATAAAGTATGTTTTTGAGTATGAGCTCCCAAAGATTTGCTCTGTAAATTTTAGCTTTTTTTCTTATAAATAAAAGTCAAAACAACATTATTATAATTACTTTATTTGTACTTTTATTGTTGATTTCTACATCAAGGATCGTGGTCCTACCCCTAAAAGTGGTGTTAATACCCTCAGCGTGACACCAGATAATGATGTTGACGGCGAGACATGAGACAATGAGGGCAGCTGAAAACAATTAATTTTCGTGTTTTTCTTTCAGCACACTCCTGGCCTTCGCTAATTTTGCTAGCCATAGTTTGCTGAGTAGCCTTCTTGATCTTAGGTAACTTCGCATTGCTATAAGTTCACTAAGAAGTTATAAAAACAACATAAATAGCTAGTAACCAAACGCAAGTGCCTATGTGCATGTAACTGCTTTGACGTCTGTGGCGTAACTGAGTCATTCTCCGAGTCTCGCCTATAAATAACCGCTCTGAGCAGCTCGCTTCTCACCCAGTGTCACACTACCTTTCATTGCTACCAGATGTATGAGAATTTCGAAAAGAATCTTAAAAAATCGCTGTATATATGCAAAAATAAACACGCCAAAAACGATTCTGTCAAAACTCAAGTCATACAGACGACGCAGTACGATGACCGTCATCATTTAAAAAACGCTATATCTCATTGTTATTTGTGAAAATAATGGCTGAAACTTCTGGAAAGCATGCATGGCATGTTTCTGCATAGATACAAGTAATAACTCGATTTTTTATTTTTTCAAGTTGACATGTCATCCGCCATAGCGGATGGTCCCCTTAACCCTTAAACGCCGAAGCAGGAAAAAAAAAAATGTCTCCCGTGTGCCGGAGGTGTTTCAGAGTGAGCGCGGAAGCGGAAAAAATATTTTTTTCAAAAAATCACAGCGCACTTAGTTTTCAAGATTAAGAATTCATTTTTGGCTCCTTTTTTTTTTGTCATTGCCTGAAGTTTAGTATGCAACATCAGAAATGAAAAAAAATTATCATATCATATATAAATAATGCGATATATGATAGCGCAAAAACGAAATTTCATATATAATTGTATTCAAATCGCGCTGTGCACAAAACGGTTAAAGGTAACAAGTTACTTTTTTTCGTTGTAATGTACACTAAATTGCAATCATTTTGGTATATAAAAACACATTGTTTAAAACGATAAAAGCAACACAGAGAAAATATATCACAAAATAATGCATGAATTCGTAACGCGCAGACGTAAACAAATATTTTTTTCAAAAATTCACCATAAATCTAAATATTGTCCTAGAGACTTCCAATTTCTTTCAGAATGAAGACAAATGATTGAATATTACTATACTATAAGAATATTAGCTTACAAATGCAGTTTTCGACCATATCTGACGAGTTAAAGTTGACCGAATGTCGAATTTTTTTAATATATTTTTTATATGCAATTATTTCGGAAATAAGAAAAGCTACAACTTTCAAATATTTTTCGTTTTATTCTACATGAAATTGCACACATTTTCATATATAAAACTCTATGAAATGCCTAATATGAAACGGAGCAAATATACCGAGAATGGGACGTACACATTTCGGAGATTTGTGGTGGAGAATCCGCGCGCGGAGGGAAGGAAAGTTTTTTTTTTAAATTCACCATAAATTTAAATATTTTGCTAGAGACTTCGAATTTGTTTCAAGATGAAGATAAATGACTGAATATTACTAGAATGTAAGAGTTTTAGCTTACAATTGTGTTTTTTTACCATTTCGGTAGAGTCAAAGTTGACCGAACGTGGTTTTTTTCTATTTATCGTGATTTATATGCAAATATTTACAAAAAATGAGAAAAGCTACAACCTTCAATTATTTGTGTTGTATTCTACATAAAATTGCACACATTTTCATATATAAAACTTTATGTAACGGCTAATTTAAAATGGTGCAAACATTACCACAATCGCACGTATGATTTTTTCGGAAGAGTTACCGCGCAGACGTAAAGAAAATGTTATTTTTTTCATAAATTCACCATAAATCGAAATATTGTGCTTGAGACTTCCAATTTGTTGCAAAATGAAGGTAAATGCTTGAATATTACTAGAATATGAGCGTTTTAGCTTACAATTGCGTTTTTTTACCATTTTGGTAGAGTCAAAGTTGACCGAAGGTTGAAAATTTGTCACTTATCATTTTTTATATGAAAATATTTCAAAATTGATAAAAGCTACAACCATGGGTTGTTTTTAGTTGTATTGTGCATGAAATTGCGCACATTTTCATATATAAAACTTTATGTAACGGCTAATTTAAAATGGTGCAAACATTACCACAATTGCATGTATGATTTTTTTTCGGAAGAGTTACCGCGCAGACATAAGGAAAATGTTTTTTCATAAATTCACCATAAATCGAAATATTGTGCTAGAGACTTCCAATTAGTTGCAAAATTAAGGTAAATGATTGAATATTACTAAAATATAAGAGTTTTAGCTTACAATTGCGTTTTTCGACCATTTCGGTAGAGTCAAAGTTGACCGAAGGTTGAAATTTTGGCACTTATCGTTATTTATATGAAAATATCTCAAAACTGATAAAAGCTACAATCATCAGTATTTTTTTGTTGTGTTCTACATAAAAATGCACACATTTTCATATATAAAACTTTATGTAACGGCTAATTTAAAATGGTAAAAAAATTATGTCAAAGTGACGAAATAATTTCCGAGATGTGTCACAGATACTTTTTAGTGCGGCAAGAAAGAAATTCGCGCTTGCGCGCCTGCGTAACGATTGTAAACAAAACAACACCTTGATCCGTGAACTCCCAGCATCCCCCAAGGCGCGTGATTCAAGAGTTTTTGGGTGGTAGGCCTAAAAGTATTTTTCGCGAATTTTTAAAAAAAATATTTTGTTGTATGTCAACGTAAAATACGTCCAGTCGGCACCCGAGAGACAAAAAATGTCGACGTAAAATACGTCCAGTCGGCGTTTAAGGGTTAAGGAGCACTCATTTAGACTTACTAGCATGTAGATGAACAGGAACACCCGAACGATTACTAATACAAGCGACCCGCTTGTATTAGTAATCGGTTTTAGCTGTGAATTGGTTTTTCGGCTGTCATAAAAAATATTCATAAAAAAATAAGGTATTTTGAGGTATTTTTACGGCACAATTTTCGGATAACAGCGCTGTTATGTCTAACGAGTACATACATGTGTAGAAATATCATTCAGACCATAATGGTTATGCAAATGATATTAATAAATTTTATGGAGAGTTATTACATAGGTAATAGGGTAAAATGTATACCTCTGAATACGAGCGAGCGAGGCAGGTAGGAAGGAGTGAGTATCAAAGAAAAAGGGAGGGGCTAGGCAGAACGAGCAATAGAAAAGGGATTTTGACAAAGGAAAAATTATTTTTGGGGGAAGACCTGTGTCGCCTGGTGAACCCGTCCCTCTTCTTTACCCACCCTTTAGCCAATCCAAGCTTGGGTGTCTATTCCAGGAATGAAAATGGCGGGCGTGGGTAGCAGTAGTAGTAGCGAGCGGAAGGTGGAAGGGGTAGCCTTTGTAATGGCTCTCGCTGTGGGAGGGATTTTGAAAGGGAATCCTCTAATTGGCAGAAGTCCTGTGAGAAGTGGTTTCCACTCGCCCTAGTGCTTATACCGACACCCTTGGGTGTTCGAGCTGAAGGTAGTAACTTCAGCATTCCATAATAGCTTTTTCTCTGGATATTTAGGATCTATTTATACTTGGAAAAGGGAGCTACAGGTACTTTTCACCGGGCGGCACAGGTATTCCCCCAGAAAGATTTTTTCTTTGTCAAAATCCCTTTTCTATTGCTCGTTCTGCCTAGCCCCTCCTTTTTTCTTTGATACTCACTCCTTCCTACCTGTCTCACTCACTCGTATTCCCTACCAACCCCCCCCCCCCCCTTGCTTGCCATTCCGTTGCCGGACTTGTATATAGCATTGGGATCTACCTTTTGTATTTCCCACCTGTTTTGTACATACTTATATGTATATAGTCATATTGCTGCATATGCCATTCCATTGTATTTTTACTTTATTTCTAGTTATTAAGTCTTAATATAAGAATTCAGATAAGTTTGTCCGTTTCTTTCACGGCTTATTAAGTCTATTCTTTAAGTGAACTTTAAGTTTCATTATTCCTTATATTTATATTGTGTTGTATCTTTCAAGCTTGGATGGCAATTCTCTGATACTATTTCACTGGCTGACACAGGTATAACCCAGAAAAGGGATTTTGACAAAGGAAAAATCTATTTCTGGGGGAAGACCTGTGTCGCCCGGTGAACCCGTCCCTCTTTTTCCTGATCCCCACCCTGTAGCCGTCCAAGCTTGGGTGCATATTCCAGGAATGAAGATGGCAGGCGTGGGTGGTAGTAGTAGCGAGCGGAAGGTATAAGTGGTAGTCCTTGTAACGGTTCTTTCCTTGTGAGGGACTTTGTAAGGAATCTTCTAATTGGCAGAAGTCCTGTGATAGTGGCCTCCACTCGCCCTAATGCTTATACCGACGCCCTTGGGTGTTCGAGCTGAAGGTAGTAACTTCAGCATTCCATTTTAGCTTTTTCTGTGGTATATTTAGAATCTATTTATACTAAGAAATGCGTGCTACAGGACCATTTCACCGGGCAACACAGGTTTTCCCCCAGAAATAGATTTTTCCTTCGTCAAAATTTCTTTATTATATTATAAAATACTACGCAAATCTAAGCCAGTATTCTGCGGAGTGGCCAGTGTTTTGGTTTGAAATCAGCTGATGGCAAATACAAGTTTGTTTCACCATATTTAACACAATTCTGAGCGAATTTTCTTGCTTCTAGTTAAGCATAAACGAATATCTAGATACTTGACTAATATGAGACAAGGTTATTTTTCCTTATATGACGTGTTTTTACGTGGAGATATGAATTGAATGTCTCGTTGTGATTGTGAACTAATTTTTTTTTCGTTAACAGATTACGTTGGTGGCATGTTTATTGAGTAAAAAAAATTACATAATTCTGTTCGCAATTTTCCTTTATATTGTTGTAATACGAACTTTATGTTATTCATCTTATATCGGCTTGAAACCAACAGTAAAATGTGTTCTTTCAAGCACAGTAGTTTTGATTAAAAGGATTTTATCTCAATTTTATGTATGGTTGTGTTTGATGGCATAAGTTTACTAGAGTTTTATCCTTGTTGCCGATGCACGATAATGGTCATTAGCAGCTTGAACAGTTTTCTCAGTTTCAGTAATTACTAGGTTTAAATTGAACGGTATATTTCCCGATTGATCTTTGATCTATATCGATCTTTGATCTATAGAGAATAAAGTTATTACATTGAGATATCTCAGTTCTAGTCTACATAACGTCATTTATAAAAACTACAGTAATAGTGTACTATAGTACAATGATTGAAATACAAGCCAAACGGATGTTATCCAATTCGGTTGTACTTGAAAAAAAAAAAAAAAAAAAAAAAAAGTAATTTCTCGTTCAGTTGCTTATGGTTGTACATGTTTACACAACGAGTACTATAACGTTAAAACCATACTTTCATCATTCTCTTTTGTTGTTTTTGAACTTACGTAACTAGAGGATGGGATAAAGTTAGGTTATTGTAATTTGGTCTCTCATAAAATCGGATTATCGTACGATGAATTATCGTAACTTGAACACTACAGCTACCTGTACACTGTATAAAACCTTATTATATCTTTACGTACTGTAGACACCCAAAAGGATTAAAGCTAGGCTTTTTTTCACTTTACAGTATTTATAATGCTATAGTGTACTGTACAGTACTACTGTACAGTACATATAGCTTATGCTAATAAACTTCTCATATAACTTTTAGTAATGAAGCATAATTGGGATGCAATTAATTACTACTTCAGTTCTTCATTTTGTTCATGAAACTTACCTGTCAGATATATATATAGCTGTATTTTCTGAAGTCCGACAGAATTTCAAAAACTTCCGGCATACGCAGTGGTCGGCCAGGTGGTTAGTACCCATTCCCGCCGCTGGGAGGCGGGTATCAGGAACCATTCCCATTTTCTATTCATAATTTTTCTGTCGCCGGTGCTGGAAACACCTGTTTTCAGTACCTCCGTCTTAGGATTTTGGAAACTTCATTGCCGCTAAGTATCCTAATTGTCTTTTGATTTATTTACTTGGATTTGTGGCTAGGCATACGCTATCTTAAATTGATTTGAATTTGATTCATTTTTGCATAAGATATCTGAATCTAGTTAGGCTAGTTTCAGAGGGTGTTGTCTGCAAAGATAGGGTGTGGCTACCGAAAGCTTCGGTAGATCCGCACTTGGTATGCACGAGGGGTATGGATCTTGCTTCTTTGTTGAGATTTGTCATGTAAGGAGTGTGAGACTTTGTCTAATTCCGTAAGGAAGACGTATGATTCGTATGTACGCAATTAATCA